>NC_141413.1:8776600-9253280 GCF_034619465.1 Leptosomus discolor
TTCACTATTTTGGAAACAACGCAATTTACCCTGAAGAGCGACTTCTAAAACACTTATTTAGCCAACGCACTTAGCCAAAAGCACAGAGAACAAGCAGAGGTAGTGACAGCACAGGCATCTCTGTAACCCTGAGTGCCAGAGGCAAGAGGGAGCAGCTCCATACTCCCACACAGCTGGGCTTCCCTGTCAAAACATCCTACGAAACCGTGAGGAGCAAAGACGACATTGCCTTATTGCCAGCCCTCAGCTCTCGGAGCCCAGAACTCCTCCCTCTGCCCAGCGCTGGCTGGGGCGAGGGCACGGGCACGGGCACGCAGGACCTGCCCAGGCGGCTCCCACGGCAGGTTTCTGTCCCGCAGAGCCCAGGCCAGGCAGGGATCGCTCCCAGGGTCCCAGCCCAGCCCCTGCCACCAGGCCACATGCACATGGCAGGGATGCTTCTGCAGGTGACTGTCCCGGGAGCATCGTGCCACGGCCACAAGCTGCACATCAGAGCTGTGCCTCCACACAACAGAGCTTTGTTTCCCTTCAGTAACACAAATACATTCCAGCTTCCCCCCCAGTCCTCTGTGATTTGGTCTCATTTGGTCTCATCACAAGAACTGAAACTTGGACTTATGATTGAGTGCAGATTAGAAAGCAAGTCATTTGTGAATGCAAGGTGGTTTTTTTTACAAAAAAACATATTACAAGTTACAGTTCATGCACCACAGTTTAATTGCATTTGCCCTCCAGCCTTTCAATTAAAAATAAAACAGAAACCAGCACTTTCAGAATGGAAATGAGAATGAGAACTAATTCTCATAAAGAGGAAAATGCTATGTTTGGAGAGGAAGAATAATTATTGCCAAAGATATAATAAAGAGGGAAGGGCTACCACTGTGTCATATCCAGGGGCCAAACATGAGTTATTCAGACCTTTCAAAATAAGGTCACGCCATCACTGGAGGCAAAATGAAAACTGCAGATAATTGCAGAGCTCATGGATCATGTGTTTTACCTGACATTGAGATGCAATACTGAAAACCCTGAGCTGGGAAGGATTTACGTTAACGATTTTAGGGTGCTTCCCCTGGAATTCTGCTCCATGACGTACAGACAAGGGAAACCATCAGGACCCGCTCTGCCTGGCTGCTGCTCAGCCCCGGCCCTTGCAGGAGAGCCGGGCGCCACAGGCTTTCACCCAGTACCTTCCACGGTCTCCAGAAAGAGGAGGGGGGAGGAAGGCTCTGCCGAGGACATCGAGAAGGAGCAGAAGTGCTGAGCAAACTCGGGCCTGCAGAGAGGTTTTGCAGCTTCTGGCAGGAGGGCAAGCAGCCTTCACCAGCTGTTGTGAGAACACGGGCTGCAGCACCGCACATCCCGGCTGTGTGGGCAGCGATAGGGACCTGTTGGAGTTTATCAGTGGCCAAGAGAAAGGAATAGATTTCCAGGCTACAGAAATGAACACCTCCATGACAGATAATGAATAAATTCCAGCTGTGAATAAACAGACTGCTATTTCCCAAGGGATCTTTGGCTCTCATTCTTGCCTCAAATTTCTACAGCAGAAAAATAAACCTACAGAGAGCTTAGGGTAGAACACCAAATACTCCTTACTCCAGGTTGTCTCTAGTTACTTTCTGCCACCTGGCTTGGTGAGAGATTGATTTCTGATTAGCATTTGCTTTTCCCATGTATTACTGCCACTGCTGCGTGTGCCGCCCATGTCAATGGCCCTTTTTCCATCCCCCATCCCCACCATCTGACACAGGGAGGGGGGGGGGGGGGGGTCCCCAGCCACTGATGTCCTCAGAAAGAGGCTCCATAGTGGCTTATAGATTGACAACAGCACCCTAATTCACCTAAACACTCACCTCACCCTGTTCTTGCACCCACTGCCTCAGCCACTGGCTTCTAGACCAAGGTGGGAAGGAGAACCACCAACCAAGCCTATGAACACATTGCCTTTGTTCGCTTCAGCCCCATCCTGGATGCCTTTGCAAGCCAGCAGCTCCTGGCAGAGTTCGCACAGGGACTTGGTGAAATCCCAGCACCTCTCCATCAGGAAGCCTGGGGCAGTAGGACACTTCCCAGCCTGGCTGGGATGCCTTGAGCAACAGCCATGAACTGTGCTTGTATGTCCAGGCACTCCTGACTCAGGACTACAGCTCTCGCCTCATACTTGAGGGAATGACTGTGACCCAAAAATCTTGGAGGCTTGTGGCCTGAATATTAACCACCACAGTCCCTGCTTGGTACAGCTCCGGAATATTAAAAAAAATTCTGATTGTACCTTCAGATAAATTATATTATGCTTTCTGCAGAGCTATGAATAGAAGATATTTTCATAAGAAAACCAGGAGGGAAGACACCCAATTCTTGCTGTATGAATAATACATGTCATCCCAAACCTAGACCTTGGAGACAGAAATAAGTCATCATGCACAAACTCAGAATAATCTCATACAAATGACCTTCTAATAGCCCTCTCCAGTCCCTTGCTCTGTAGCCAATTTTGCTCTCATTAAGTATCTTCAGAGCATTAACTTGGGACTTCTCTGCAGCGATAAAGTGATCACCTAGAGGGATGCCCCCATCCAACCGCTGGGCTCTTCCCACACTCCAGCCAGGGTGAGCCACATGGGACCCTCCAGCTTGTCCAGGAGGTCTCAGCAGCAAAGGGAAGGCTCATCGGTCCCAAACCTCCTGGAACAAGCCCTGCGGGGAGCACTAAGGGGCAGGGAGCCTGCTGGAGGCAGAGCCGGTATTGCTCAAACAGCCGCTTCCCTGTGCTGTCCTTGATCTGTCCTGGAGGCTTCCCACAGCCAGCGCTGCACCAACAGCTCTGCAGCTCATCCCCGCAGCCCAGGGCCTGACTTTATCCCTTCACAGCCTTCAGGGATCTGCTCCACTTTCGGTTTACACCGCTGTCAACAAGCTCACGCTGAACAGGTCCTTTGCCTGTTCTTCCTGCATTAACAAAGCTGCCAAGGGGCCAAACGGGAGGAACCCGGGAAATGCAGACAGACAGCCTGGGCTCTGCTCCATCCAGACAAAGGCTGACCAGGCAGCCAAGCCCCCGCACCTCCGCCCCGGTGCTGGCGAGGTGGGAGCAGGAGGCACCACTGCGCCAGGACACGGCTGCATCCTCCCGTCCGGGTCTTCCTCACTGCAAGAAAGCACGGTGATGAGGACATCAGCAGCGCCTGGAGAACAGACAGCTGCTCTCCAAACTGGGTTCTCATCTAGCTAAGTGTGGTTAATTAACACAGGAGGTTTAATTAGCTAATGTTTCTAAGGAGCTCCAAGAGCCCGAGGTGAAAGACACCAGATAACTGCAAAGTGTTATTATTACATTTCGCCAGAAGTGGTTTATTGCCATTAGCTTTCCGCACTGCCTCTCCCCTTCTCTCACAGCTTCCCTGTTTTTTACAGCTCCCTAACGCAATAACCTCCCTCTTTTCCTCAAACTCAGCATTTGTCCTTTGCTCCTTCTCCAAAAGCAGCTCTCCGCATTCAGCAGCTATTCCCCTGCTGGGGCCGGTGGACAGTGCTGGAGCTGGTGGGTCCGAGGGCTGGGGCTCTCAGGGTGGACCAGACCAGGGGCTCAGCAGCGTGGGAGCTCCCTGGGAGCGTGGGGGCACAGCGGGCACTGCAGCATGGGCACCCCGAGAAGTGTCACTGGGATTTGCACTCTGGTAACAGAGATCTCGGGGTTGCTTGGGGGTTTTTTTGCTGCCATCAATACATGCTTAAGCCACAGGGAGCTTCTTAAGACAAACTAACTCAGTTTCTGCTTGTGAAGTGGAGCATTTGTTAAACATACACTTCCCCTTTCCTCCCAACTCCCTGCCCAGCGGGGGCAGCCGCACTGCCAGCACCCATCTGGGCTTGGTTTCAGACCACTTGTCTGTAAAGGAGGCACCAGACTCGGTAAACAAAAGGCAGCAGCTCTCTGCACAGCAGGATAAACACATTTGGAAGTTAAGGGGGGACAGGGAGCATTAGTTCTAATGGATTGCAGGGGCACAGACCAAACCAGGCTGCAGAAACTCATTTTGCTGCATGGACAAGTTTTAGACAGTACATTTACAAACTTTGATGCCCAGAAACCAACAAGAGTTACTGTCGCTTTCTCACACCCCAGCTCAACTCAAATGAAAAAGGAACCAGCAACTTTCAGTTCAGGCATCTAATCAAATGCATATTCTGAGTTCATACAGCACCAGAGGCACTATCCATACGCAGGGAATACTGCTAGAAATCCACTTGTGTAAAAAAGCAAACGTGATTGGAAACAACTGAAAAGCAAGAGGCCCTGCTATTGGGGCACAACAACAAGCATGTGTGTTGGCAAACAGGTCGATTTCAGAAGGAAAACAAACGAGAACATTTAGCAAACACTAAAGACATCTGAGCAAAGCACTGCTAATTGCAGAGAGGCCAGAAGGAGAGACAGACACAGGAAACTAGGTGCAAGGAGGATATCTGAAACATGCAGTTTTGCCATTTAAATACTTATTTGTATTAATGTGTGTAGACACATTACAGAGGGATGCAGCATTGGACCTTTGCAGCTCATCCTATCGGCTCCCTGTCACTTCAGGGAGTGGAGTAACACCTTCAACCTGAGTCACACACCTTAGGTCTGCACTGATTGTCTTGTACTGAACAGGAACTTCAGTCTGGAGAACTGAGACTGGAGACATCCTAAATCCCCAAAAGAATGAAGCAAAAAATACCTCCACCCTCCATGCGTACCTCAGAGAGTATAGATTCGATTTGCAGCACAGGTCAGACACAGGGAAAACAGCATTTTAAGCTAAAGAACAAAGCAGCCCTGGAAGAAACTCCCTGGAGAGGTTGTGTAGTTTCTGTCATTGCAAATTTAAGGGCATTTCAGACAACACACATTAAGGGACACATACTGGATGACCCTGCAGCCCTGCCAGCCCCAACCTTTCAGATTGTGCCCACCCCACAGCCCAACCTCACTGCAGCCCAGGCGCAGCACAGCCGTGCCCAGAGCACCGTGCAGCTCTGCTGCACCCCTGGGCCCGCCTGCCAGAGGTGGCTGGATGAGCCCCCCGGACACAGCATCCTTCCAGGGCTGCCACTGCAACCTTTGTCAGTTCCCTGCCTTGCTCTCACCTGACTCACAAATACCACCAATTTAATTTCTCGCAGGAGGGAATTAACACCAGGGAGCCTGGCTGCAAGGCAGCACGCTAGTTCCAGCTAACTGGTCCTGTATGACAAAAGAGGTACTTGATTTATTTGGCCAAGGCTAAAGCTGTTGCAAAGTTGCTGCTTCAGACTGAGACAGAATCCTGCAGTATTTCTAAACCCCAACTTCTACCACATGGATGTTATCCCAGAGAGGAATAAGCTGCACCCCAGGGCAGGATAATGAGGCTCAGCCTCTCTGGGGTGATCTTCCTCCCACTCCCAGCTGTTTTTCTACCTGGGCTTGCTGAGATGGGATCTCTGCTTGTCCTGCTGCCTGTCCCACGCCAGCACTGTTTCCACTCCAAGGGCTTCCCCACTTCAGCTCAGCCACCTGCACTGTCCCACTCACACCAGCTGCACACATAAAACTCCTTTCTGTTTCTCACATCACCTACACCCTAAGCTGGTCAGGTGCAGAGAAGAGTCCAGTTTTCGCAACCTTCAGTCCAAGCTCAGTCCATCCTCTCACACTACCTCTTGAGAGGCGATTGCAAGCATCAGGAGGCTTGAGTGTGCTGCTGCAGTGTAGCAACAGGGGAGCATTGCTCCGAGGAGGAGCCCAGCAGCCCAGCTTACCCCACAGAACAGACTAACCTGTGGCAGCTGTGAGAGACCAGAAGTAAACAGGTATTCTGCCTCTTCTTGCAACAGGATTTCCCTCGCCATTCTGTAATTCTTCCTTAATTAACTCATGTCACTATCAAATGCGCTTTCCTGGCTGAACCGCAGTGCCTGTCTGAGGTTCTGCAGCACATTTACTGATGGTGAAGACAGACAAATTAATAAATGCTCCATACAGGAGTTTCCAAAGGGCTTATTCTGTGTCTTTCCAGCACAAGCCCAGCAGAATTCCCTGTGCCAACTAGTGCCTACAAGTGCCTGGCAGACAATCTGTTCTGCACACTCAGAGGAGATAAGCAAGTTAATGAGCATTTCTTCTCCCAGCTATGACCATTGCAGCAGTCCCTTGTGAACTCCGTGTTTCTCTCTCCTGTAATGAAAGCAGAAACTGACTTTGTAAAACTGCCACTTAGAACATTTCTGGCAGAGATATTGGCTGATTTGGATTGTAAACACCATTGCAACTATGATAGTAACGTTAAACATGCAAAATAATTTTCACAGTTTTAAAGCAAAAGCTTATGTAGTGGCTCTCAGGTTGGAAAGCATGTGCCTGTGTGGTTTATTCTTTGCAATGACACTGCCCAAATCTTGGGCACTCTACAGTGGTCATGTAAATGGGTGCACGCCCACAGGGTGCAGCCAGCTAGTGCACAGAGCGTTCCTTGAGGAACGGACAGGGGCTCTGTTCTGCCTTTACAGCCATCCCAAGCACTAACCCACAAACCAAAGGCTGCCCAGGCACCTGGGCAACCTCCTTAGCACCTCCACAGACAGCAACCTTAGCTCAGACAGACTGGGCTTCAGGGGGCTTCAGGCATTTTGGCTTTTTCTGTCTCTGGAGACAGAGCCTGTTGGCCACCCGCTCTTCCCAGGGCACTACACCCTGGAGCTGCAGCTGGGAAGGAGCCTCCATGGAGGCAGCTTTAGGACTCTCCAAGCTGGGCTGCTCTAAGCACAGCCTCTTGCCCCTCCCTGCATCACAGGCTCTGACTCTCCTCCCTGCAGGGTCCTGCTCACCCTCCCCAGCCACACACAGCCCACTACGCCCTCCCAGGGAGGCACCAGTTGCTCCCCGCAGCCACAGAGCTGGGTGCATCCTCCCAGCAGAGGAGCCCAAGGTCAAAGCTCCTGATGCTCCAGATGGCTCCACTGGGGCCAGGACAGCGCCCACAGCACATCACCACAGTCCCCACACTCTCCCCAGCAGCTCTCTTACCTCCTGCGGCACTGCCAGGTTCCCTGCCCCACACACAGCCATGCCAACAGCCAGAGCCCCTGCCAGCCAGCCTCGGGGCTGGGTGCCTGCCCACAGCTTTATGGGTGCTGGTGGTAATGAGCTGGGCTCAGCTGAGCTCAGAGGTGTGGGCCATCCCTCCTCAGAAGCCGCTAACAAGCACAACCTGGCGTCGCCTGTGAGCGCCGCCGTGCAAAATGAGAGCTAAGGGCGGCTGCCAAGGGTGGCAGAAACTGTTCTGCAGATCCGCCAGTCTCGGCTGCACAAACGGGAGCATTAATGTTATGAGCTGATGAAGAGGAAAATACCAAATATCTACAAAAAGCCTGCTATTTTTGGTTGAGGCATGGATAAACACTAGCACAGACAACAAGTAAACACCAGCACAATTTGCACTCTGGATGGATTAATTCTGTGGCCAATATTTTCTTTACAGAAGTCACTCAAGCTAGTATGTAGGAAGCATAAAAGCACAGTTTCCTCTTCACTGATTAACAAATGGTTTTGCAGTAGCCAAGGCCATACTGGGTAGATGTTGCAGATGAGAAGCAAGAGCAGCAAATCTGCAAGGTTGCAGGATAGCAATGAGTTAAACAGTTCGGCAGCACATTGGGCAAAAAGCCATCCCTGCTAGCCAGTCCTGAAGTTTCAGGGACCAAGACTGCCAGCATCCCTCACAGGTGAAAGCACTGGCAACAACAGGCTGAATTTCTACCGTGTCTGTCATGACAAAACCACCTACACTGCCTGCCAGGGTTTGCAGCAGGTCCTGATGTGCGGCCATTGCTGCTCTACGAGGAAATGAGAAAGGAAAGACAGCAAGTGAAAAACCACACAGAGTCCAACTGAAACTGCAGGAAGCATTACCTGGTGGAGAAAAATGAGGTAAAGTTTGAGGGGAGAAGAGCCAGGAGATATTTAATGGCCCAGACTGATTGTCTGATACAGCAGCAGAAATAACAGCACATCCAGCCCACAGAAATGCCACGCCGGGGTACGGTGCTCGTTAGTGACACAGACAGAGGTGCGTCATCTGCACTCTGTCACAGGAATAAATCTTTCCAAAAAGGCCAAATGACTTTATATATAGTCTTAGGTCCTTCTCTGTACCAGCTCTTTGGCTGCTGAGTGCCAAAGCTGTTTCTGCAAACAAGTGGTGTATGTGGGAGCTGAGATCCGTCATGCCTTGCCTTGCACCAGTGCAAATGGTGCGAAGAGGTGAAAACATCTTGGGAAATTGTATTTCTACTGCACAGCCCCAGCTGCAGATACTGCAGGTGATCAAACAACATCAAAACCAAAAGCAATGAGAGCCAGTGTGTCTGAGATGGCACGTGGCGAGGCACGCAGCGCGGTGCACGGCGAGGTGCACGGCGAGGCACGCGGCACACAGGCTCAGCAGTCACCAGATGCTGCCCTGGTGCTGCCCCCACAGCTCCTGCATTCACCTGCTGTGCTGGAAGCTTGCAGAGCCCTTCCCACCCCCCAGGCTTTTTCTGCTCTAAAGCCTTGCCCTTTTGCTCAGTGGTTCTTTCAGATTCGCTGTCCTACCTGTGACTCTCCTCTGCGCTTTTCCTCCCTTTGCACACCCGGCCTTACACAGGCTGCCGCTCTTTATAGCCCGACCCACAGGCACCACCTCTCCCCTCTCCCGGCTCTGGGTCCCAGTACTGTCCTGCTGAAATGCCCTTGACATTCTGTTTCTCCATAGACCACTGATATTTACGTTAGTAATTATAATGGGAACTTGGATACTGACTGGGTAATAAAGCAGAGTTGCTGGAGTGGTGTGCAGGAGGTGACAAGGTTTTGGAGATGGGTCCCTGTTATTTCTTTTATGAATCACCATCTCCCCAATTCCCATCGGTGCTGGCCCCAGGGAGCCACACCGTGTCCCAGAGCCGAGGTCACCTGAAGCCTTTGGGCCACCTGCCACCGGGCAGGAGCGTGGGTGGGTGCCCGTGACCAGGCAGCGCCCGGAGGAGGCTGTGCCGGGAAGAGTGACTCACCTCCGGGGACAAGCGCCATCCCCAAGGGCGCTGCTGGTGCTGCCTGCTCTGCCTGCGAGCTCGCACGGACTGGGCAGCGCTGGAGCCTCTGTCTGCTTCATGCTCAGTGAGCAGGAGAGAGCAACACCCTGGTGACCTGTTAAGGGTGGAGGAGCCACGGAGCATCCCTCTGCAAGCTGTATATATTCCTCAACTGCGTCTTTAATTAAATAGAATACGTGTGCTTTATATTAAAACCATGCAGCAGCTGACTATTAAAACACATACATCGAAGCCTGCCAACAGGGGAATGGCTCTGGAGCTGTTCTGTAGACCAGCTTCCAAGAGAAAACACTGCTGAAGTTCTCTGAGGCCTTTCCAAATGACCCTCTTGGGACCGGCAGCCTGCTATGCAAAGAGAAATGGGTCAGAGCCATCACTTTTGAATTTAAAATATTACTGTATTGCTCACCCTGAATACACAGAGGCTACTGGCAAACAGAGGGGAGGCAGGGCTGGGCAGAGCGGCTGCCGTCTTGGTGTGTTTGCCACGGTGCCCTCAGCGCTGGGCGGGCAATGGATCATTTCCTGAGCTCCACTTGTCATTCCCAGCACTGCTTTCCCGGCTCTCCTCCTGGTGGAAAGGTGCCATGGGCTCTGCCCTCGCCAGCCGGTGACTCACCGAGCCCCTCGGCGGGGCTTTGCCAGTGCCGCGGCACTGCTGGACCCTGCACGGGGTCTCGCAGCTGGTGGGAGCCCCTGCTCCTGCTCCCGCTCCCCGCTGAGAAGCCGAGGCTGCAGCTGCAGCCGTGGCTGAACGCAGCTCCCGGGCACCGCAGACCTCAGCTGCTGCCGGTGTTCCCACAGAGCTGCTGCTCCCTCCAGGGGTTAAAAAAAAACCCTAAAATACAATGTGTGTGGGAGCAAGAGGTGCTCGACAGGCTCGACGCTGCAGCAAGTAGCGAGTTGGCTGCACCATGCACGAACCAGCAGCACGGTGCTGGGGTCGTGGTCCTGGCACTGATGGTGCCCCTGGCAGTGCCTCGGCAAGGCAGCCCACATGGGAAGCACCCGGGTAATCTAGCCACAGCTTTCATCTTCTAGCCCTGCTGGGTTCGTTAAACTGGTGAAAGGGACTCCGAGGTAAGGCCTGAATGTTTAATCCCCAGCAGGGTGAGCAGCTCCAAACGAAGATGCTGTTGGCAGGAACGGGTTGTGCTGGAGCCTGGGCTGGGTGTCCCTTATTAGTGGGTGAACTGGGGCTAAAAGATTAATGTGCTTTTCCAAATTCCTTTTCTTTTGGCCTGTGCCAGCACTGCATTGTTCGGAGGGAAGGGCACGGCTTCGTTGTGCTGCGCTGGCAGGAGGCGAGGAGCGTTCACAGAGCGGGTGTGAATGCAAAACCGACCCGAGTGCGGAGGGTGCCCAGGGAAGGGGTCTCAGCTGGTGAATGAAACCGTTTGGGCCAGTCAGGGAGACGCCAGCCCCAGTCAGCACTGGTCATCCCCCTGCCACTGTACCCGCATCTCCCGTCCCGGGCTCTGCTCCCCGCTCTCAGCCCTGTGCAGGGAACACTGTGCGACGTCGCCGGGGGCACGACAGGTCTCCTCGGGCGTGACGGCACCCGACCACCCTGGGGATGGACCGGCCCTCTGCCAGATGTAAATCCCACGGGCAGGGCCATCTCCATTCTCCCGTCACAGAGTCCCTGCAGAGCTGGGACAGAGGCAGGTGATACACATTGAGTTCCCATTTTAAGCACAGAGGAGACATCAGAGAGGTGTGGGTGGGAGAGGGAAAGGCTGGTGGCTACAAGGTGCCTGTGTGAACCCAATGGGCATCCCACCGCCCCAGAGCATCTCCAAGGTGAACAGCGCTTGGCTGACGGAAAAAAGATGCAACTGAAATAAATCCTCAAAAAAAAAAAAAAAAAATTCCCACTATACAGCACGGGTTTCAAGTTATTTATTTTTAACATTCCTTTTGAAATACATCTCTATGATTGTGCTCACTTTAGAAATGGTACATACACAAATATCCTGTTCCCAGAACAGAAATTACCAGGTTGGGCATTCTCATGTACAAAACGCACGATGCTGAACGGGAACAGAGAGGATTGTACAAAACCCCCTAAACGCAACCACAACATGTGCAATTCACATCTGTCAAGTGGCAGTTCCAATTTTCTGTCCAATGCAAAACAATAAATTTATTTCAAATCCTGTGAAATCAGGTGATGCTTGTAACACCAGTTAAAGCACCCAAGTTTGAAATAATACAGTAGGTTTATAATACTTAATTTTACAGGTGTTTACTACCTTTTTCCTCCAAACTGTCTAATTTGTTGCCATAATTACATTAAACTGAAGCTGAAATTTTTTTCAGCCTGCATCTAACTTGAAGCTTGTTGTTCCTATTTCAGACCCAAAGAAGAAGCTGTGTGCCCTGAAGCTTGGCCGTTTTCTAACTATATTGGCTACTGTAATAAAAAAGCAGTATGGTTCACTATACACCTTAATCAGCCGATATCCTCACATCATCACTACTACAACACTGCCACTGAATTACACAGAACCGATTACGAGGGTGAAAGCCCGCAGGAGCTCTCGCAGACACCTCCATCGCTGCGCAGGTAGCCAGACGGGACTCGGCGAGCAGCAGCCGCTGGCCCGGAGGCAGCCACGTACCGGCCGGCACCGACCCGCCTCGCCGTGCCGTGGGGATGCGCTGGCGCCCGGCCGCTTGTGCCGGGCTTGTTGCTGCGCTCTGCTGCGGAGGCCGTTCGCTCCGCATCCCTCAAGGGTCCTTTCCAGCCGGTTACCGGTGGAGCTGGTGAGAGCACGGACAGACCGACCCGGTGCTGGGAGGAGGCAGCGCACGCAGGGTTTCTCGTGAGCGGGAGGAGCAGCCTTTCTGCCCAGCAGCCCGTTCCCAAGCCCAGAGCAGCGCCACAGGCAAGAGCCATCACCAGCTGGTGCCTTTCCCACCGCTGGCTGTCACCACCCAGCTGAGCCCCGGCAGGCAGCACCACCAGGGACCCGACCCCCCTTGCCACCGCACAGCCTGGGCTCCGAGGCTGTACGTAGGAGTCCCGGAGAGAAACGCCCGGCGTCCGGTGCTGCTGTTGCGGCACTTCTGCGGCACCCACCGCGTCGCATTTGGTCCTAGCGCTGCCCGTCTCCACGAGCGGTACCAAAAGCAACTGGGGCAGTTCCTGCAGGCAAGGTCAAGTGTGAAATAACAGAGATCCCACGGGCAACATCGCTGGATCAAGCCGTGTTTTATTGGCGTGCTGTCCTCCTAAATGAACCCCACCCCAACGCAGAAGCCAGGAGGGCTTCCTCAACCCAGTCCTGGCTCTGCTGGGCCACAGGCTGGATGAGGTTGGAAGGGACCTCCAGAGTCACCTTGTCCAACCCCTGCTCAAGCAGGGTCACCTGGAGCCAGCCCCAGTCAAGGCAAAAACCAACCTGAGAATTTGGGGTGGGGGAAAATCGTTTGGTTTTCTTTCAATTAGCATTGCCTCTTTGCTGAGATTCATTGTAATGCATCACCACACTAACGAACTAAAAATCTGCGTTAGGAAGTGAGTCATTGGGGGGGGGGGAGCAACCGAGGCAGCACTCCTGGTGATTTAAAGATGCATGATCTAAGCTGGAGTCAGGCCAGACCTCTCTAAAGGTGTGTGCTGCTTAAACCTCCAGAAACAGTGGAAGGCACAGACTTGAGCAGCCTGTGCCTCACTCTGCTGTCAAGGGCTCAAGGAAGAATCCACAGTGGTCCCTGTTAAAACAAGAGCCCTGCTCCTGGCAGCCTAAACCAAAATGCCCAGTGGCATAAGCATCTCAGTCTTCGTGCTCTGCATGGCCAAACATAAAGGAAGCCTCCTCGCAGAGTCCATCTGAGGGCCCACTCATCCCTGGCACTGCACCATCATATTCCTGGCACTAGCAAAGTCGCTTTTTCATTATTTAATACCATGCACCTGCTAGATTCCACATTCCCTAACAAACATAATAATTTCCTCATTAAGAGGAGCTATTGAATCAATAGCACAGAGCTGTGAGTGAATTGAGGTCATTTGTCTGTTAAGACCAGCACTAGTCTCATTAAAAAGGATGTGTGAGTAGGACTTCACAGAAGATGCTATTTTGAACCAGCTTTTCACTAGTTCTTCCTTTCTGGATAGCAGGGCTTGTTCTGATCTATTTCTGAATACCAGCTATCTCCAGGCCTTTGAAAAATCCCCTTCCAACCCCAAGGCGTTCATCTCACCTCACAGAGCCACGTTTTTCCACCACAGCCCACCTGCACAGAGCCTGGAGACCGGTGGCATGGGCATTCCGCTCCAGCAAAGGGAGCAGCCCTGACCCCAGCAGAGCACAGAGCACGCCAGGACAGACGGACAGCGCAGGGTCTGTTGTACTCTGGCAGCAGGAGATGCTGCTGGAGCAGGCTTTGCAGACACCCTGGCGCGCATGGCTGGGCTGCTCCACTTCCCCCCTGCCTCGCCTGGCGAGGGTCCCACTTCCAGCCCCCGCGGAGGCACAGAGCAGGAATCCCGGTCAGACTCAGACCCACGGCAAACCTCTCCTGGCCACCGCGCTGCACGGCGCTGCAGCCTGCTCCGTGCCAGGGTAAGAGCCCGCCACTGGTGCTCATTAGAAGGGATGCTTCCTAGCCAGGTGAGGGGGGTCGTGGCTCTGACGCCTGTCTCGGAGGGCTGAGGGCTGCGACATCCTATAAAAAATAAATTAAGGTTAGCCTGGATATTTGTTGCCTTGGGCTGACAAGGCGCAAACCAGCTTTTTTTGTATTTTCACCACAATATTATCGCTATTGTTACAGGCTATAGCGATGCAGTGAAAGGCAAGCTGCCAAACTGCCACATTTTTTGACTCAAGCAATTTCTTAACACATGAACTTGTAGGAGGCTTTATGCTTTGGAGACTATAGCCCTCATTTCCAGGAGCAAGAAAAATCACAAACTATGGGCCTAACTAAATGCCTAAAGGATTGTTTAAAATATTGTTAGATTGTCTGATGAAATAAAGGCTTTCCACTGGAATTCAGTGTGTACTCACAAAGAGCCAGTGTTGTCAAATACCACATTTGAACTCATTCAGTTATTTACATTTACTATGATAACAACTGTGATTATATAAATGGATTGAAGCTCTGGAGCGAAACACCCATCCCGCACCTTTGCTTGGACGCGTTCCTCCAGCCACTTTCTTTATTGCAAACGTTCACAGGCTTTTTTTCTCCCTCATACTGTTCCTTTTGTCCCGCACAGTCTGCAGTGGGTGGCTGCAGAAGCTGCAGACTGATTTCAGATCAGCAGCCACGCTTCTTTTCTTCTGGAGCTGGTGTGATTGAAAACCCCTAATTCTGCGCTGCCTGCCTGCTCGCGGATCACTGAGAGGTTCCTCTTTCAAAATATTGTCACTCAATATTTATGTAGCGTTTACATGAGCTGTGCCTATTCTGGTCTCCAGTCACGCGCCTGCTGCTGTCATTTTGCACAGCAAACGGGGGTGCTCCAGAGAGGACTGACAGTGGCTTTCCCCATCTTCTGCTCTGCTCTTTCCAGAGCAACAGGAGGCAGGAGCAGAGGGACCTTGTTTCCTGCTGCAGGAGCTTGGTGCTCCCCCCCCCCGCTCCCCAGCAGGATCAGCAAGGGCAGCGTTGTTGGCAGAGGACAATGGAGGGAAAAAAAAATCTCCCTGATTTCCCTTCCGAACGCCCTTTACTGTTTGTATCCTTTGATCCCAGAGTAGGAGAGCACGCTTAAAATTTAGTGAGGCTAAACCTGAACTTAAAGCTGCTCCTATCTCCCCAGCAGCACTCAGCACGCCCCCACACCCACCCTCGCTGCCCAACAGGGTTTGCTTCTCCTCCAGCCCCGTCCCTGGCAGGGAGCTACAACAGCAACCAGCGGAGCCAGGCTGGTGGAGATTCGCTTTTTCCTCTGGGTTGTTTTTTTTTTTTTTCTTTTCCCCGTTTCCCTAGTTTCTCTTTTCATGTCTCTCTTTTCAGTCTTGGCTTTTTGCCTCCGGGCCATTTTCCTGCTGAGACCCGGGGGAGGGAAGGTGGAGCGCAAAATCAGAGCGCAGAAAATCACCTCCCAAAGCTGAAAGTGGGGAGAGCCCCGGGAAGTGGCTGTGCGGAAGGTCTGTGCACCTGCAACAGCAGGGAAGAGTCAAGGAGGGGGATAGGAAAAAAGCAGAAAGACGACAATTCCCTCATGCCGTGAGCTGAAGAAAAGCCATGGGGGTGGCTTGGGGTTGAGCATGGACAGCGGGAGGTGAGAGCTGGAAGCCCATGGAGCTCAGCTCCTAAGCCACCTGGTCACACGTCAAAACACTGCCCCCATGCTCAGCCCGAGGACCTGGGGCAAGAGCGTTGCTGCTTCTGCGGTCCTACATGGCCAAGGTGTAGAAAACGCTGCCAGCAGGAGGGATCTGTGCTCGGGGTTGTTCCGGGCCATTCCACGAGCCCTCGCTCGTCACGGTCTCCCCCGCACACCTCTGCCGCGCAGCAGCCGCGCAGGCAGTGCCGGGCTCCATCCGCCCCCGCTGCCGTACGGACCGAGAGAGGCGGCTCTGCTGCCGCGTCCCAGCCCGTGGCATCGGCTGGTGAAGCCAACCCCTGAGGCAGCTGTGAAGCACCCAAACCTGGAGAGCAAGCAGTGCCATTGCTCGTTGCTGGCAGTTTAATTGCTCTGCTGGGGTCAGCTGCAACAAACGGACTCCTAGACTGGAGTCTGGGTTTTTTTTAGTCGCCGTTTTACAAGTCAAAAAGGCCCAGCAAAAATATGATATTTAGGCTAGCTTGGAGCTGTCACAGCAGGCACAAAACCCCGTCTTACTATCCTGTTAAATGACGCTTTTTCTAAGGAAAAAAAAAAATAATTAATGAATGCATCTGTACGAGCTGTTAAGAGAAAAATAAAGGCAGAGATAAAGATAGAGGCCAAGAATGATAGATCCTAAACATGTGTTTTCTGCAATTTCATTTTTAATACAATAGATGCAGTTCCTTTCTTCCCTCAGACTGGAAAGATAGGCTTGACAGCCATCTCATCAACAGCAGTGTATAATAACATCTCCTTGCTATTAATATGCAAATTGAAATGCACACACTGATTAAAAGCATATTAGACAAAGGCTGTTGTCAAAGACCCACAAGCACGCTACAAGGCTCCATTAGCAAGCAGGGGCCCACGGAGGGGGTGCTGCTTAAATTGCTCCCTTTCAAGCACTGGCACGGCAAACCCAGCCCACACCGCTGAGGCCAGCGCGCTGCTACCACCACTGCTGCGCCTGCAAAGCCTCCAGGACGGTGTCTGCAAATAGAGTCCTCCTGGCCAGGCTTCTTACAGAGACCGGTCACAATTCACCCAGCTCAGCGTTTAAGCTCGGGTCCTGCCAGCAGGACCTGCTGAGCCACCAGCCCTGCCCGGGCACCTGCTCTGCCGGTGACGGTGCCACCCCTCCTGCGCAGCTGCGTACCCGCAGCTCCCTCCTCGTCTCGCAGCCTGGCGGGACAGACGGAGCTTAAATGCAGCTCCAGGACCAGTGGGCTGGGGGATGCGTGGTGGGGGTCCAGGTGAGGCTGGCTGGGATGATTAAGGACCCTGGTGCGTTTGGGGCGCTCACAAGCACGGCGTGCTGATGACACCAAGCAGGCTCCTTCACAGGATGGTGCGTGATTGTTACCATCACCAAAGATGGTACAGGATTAACGCATTCTACTTCTGAGGCTTGGCTTCTGCGGTCACCACGTCAAAGGGGGGACAAAGTGGACAGGACCATCATGGAGAGATGTGCAGGACCACTGTTCAGCATTAGCTGCTCACGTTCTGCCCCATGCCTTTAGCAAAACCCCAGTCTGCAACCCCTGTGGAAGGGTGTGAAAAGAAGTCCTGGCAAGAGTACAAGCCAGCTGCTCACAGAGACGATTTTCAGTAGTACTGGCAGGATGAGGAGACGCACAAAGGTGCTGGGAAAATGAGGATATGATATAGAGAAGGACGTTCACATATCTCCTATGACTTAGGGTACAAGTAACACATAAGAAAGCGGTACAGAAGTGCAGTACATTGCTCTGGCCTGGAGAGTTCTGCAGCTGTCTCCTGCCCCAGCTCCTTAAGGCCAGAAGAACACACTGGGCAAAGACAAACACCACTGGGTTAACAGGGCCAGCTCCATCATCCCTATTCTGACACTGGAAATAGAAATTAGCACAGAAAATTTGTCCTGAAGTCTTGCAGTTGAGCTCAGTGCAGTAATTTAAGCGGGGAACACCTTGCAATGTTAATGGATATTTGCTTTCTCTCTCTTGAGATCCTGAGTGTTTGACCACCAAATCGGGTCCTCCCTACCTCACAGATCTGCAGCAGATCTGGAGACTCCCAGTTGCCTCTCACTGGTGGGAGGGGGCTTTCAGTTGGTCACACGCCTCAGGAGTTCAGGTGAATCCAGACAAGTGCAGAAAGCTGCTAGCACCGCCCGGAGGAGGAGCGCAGACTTTCACAGACATAATTTGAAGATTATGGAAGGTGGTTCTGAAGGTCAGGACTTGCCGATTAAGTTGACGCAATAGGAACTTAACAAAGAAAGTACCACTTACATATGAGGAGCATTCTTCTCCCGTGATTAATTTCTTTGTATTAAGTGGTGTGTCTCTGGGTAGAGTCACTTTACACACTGTTGCCATAGAGCTCTATTGCCTTAGCACAAGGAGCCTGTTAAAAAACGTGTTATTTTTGCTGTAATATGTCTGAGCATAAAACACTATGGAAAGTTAGTGTCTCGCTTCCCGAAACATTACCTAATGTACTTGCACCAGAGACTGAAGAACTGTATTAGTATGTGCTACAGAGCTCTGAAGAAACATGTCTAAAAGATTACAGTTTTGGTGTTAATAACCACATTTCCAGCTGTCTCCCAGTGCCAGCGGTATTCCAGTTAGCACTGCTCCTTAGAAGTGTGTCTGTGGCAAGACACAGCCAGACTGCCACTTAATTATTGAGATTTACTTTCTTTACAGAATATCTTGCACAGAATTTTAAGCTGGGAAAACATTTGGCCAGAACAGACAAAATTAAATTCTGTGACATATAGAAGTTCTGCATGAAAAATGCAGAGTAGGGTTTTGGGTTCTTTTAATGAACAAAATATATGCAAACGTTTTCACCCTTCAATTTAAAGTGACCTTGGGGGATGCAATGGTTGCACTGCATCCATTTTCAAAGATCTCTAATATATCTGCACGCAGCGTTTAAGCCTGGGGTGGTGTACTAGTCTCGACACCAGAGAAGAGCATGCAATCTGGAGGCACTTCTGCGGGGATCACTGACTTACCACTTGGAGATTTGTCTTTTTATGTCTTGCTTTGAAGGCCTAATGAACTTCAGAAAAGCAAGAGATTAGAAGGATTTAGGGACCAAAGCCTGATTGACTGGACCAGGACAATATTGGCAATGAATGCAAATATTGCACTGCTCTAGTTACTCCAGTTTGGAACAGGACAGAGCGGGGGGATGTGATGGGGCATCTCATTCTCGCCTCACGTGCCTCTTGCTCACCAGGGCTGGGTGGCATGGGACATGGGACCTCGTCTGCAGCGCTGACCCTCTTGCTCTTGCACATGTACATCTTTGCAGCACCCCTGCAGCATCACGGGACCAATCGTCGACCTGAAAGCTGCCAGAGTGGCATAAAACCTACACTTCTCTAAATTAGAGACAGGTCCTCTGTCTTTGGTCATTCTTTTAGGCCAAGACAGCCGCCAACGCCAGGCCAAGCCGGACAGCCAGGGCAGAGGGCAAACAGACTGGTTTGGTATCAGAGGCAGAGTTCAACCCAGCTCACTGCAGCAGAATCAGAGCTGTCTACACACCTGCCTAGGGAAAGAAATTGTGTTTGTGCTGTAATTAATTTGCTGCAATTAGCTTGTAGTGATTACTTGAGCACACAAGCTAGAAGGGTTGGTTTTTTTTCCTCTCCTGACAAAATCGCCTCTGCAGCACCCTGGGCTGAGGTGCATAGGCTGCAGGAGGGAAGAATTTGGGGGGAGAGAGGCTCAAAAAATCCAGGCTGCACACGCATGAATGATGTGCCCTATTTCCATGAATCATTCTCTCCATAAAGAGGCAGTTTAGCTTCAGAAACACTGGCGACTCGTGTTGTTACCCAAAACACAATAAATGAAACAGCCCCACAGCTATGAAACCTAAGGAGATGCTTACTCATCTGTGAACAACCCATTCTCCTCCACACATGAAAGGCATTGATGCAAGAGCACAAATTAATCATACAGAGCTTCTTCAGTATCTTTTGCTGTCCCCAGAGAGTAAACAATTAGATTCTGCAGCACATCTGACCCTTCCCCTCACCAGGCTGAAGGCACAAGTGCTCCCACAGCCCAGCCGGGGCCGAGGCTCCCGATGAGCAGAGCTCCAGGCACTCTCTGGGCTGCAGAAGAGCAAAGGTCTCTCTTGTGACTTGGTTCCTTCTCTCTGCTTAGATCCCCTTAGCAAGGCAGAGGGAAGGGGACGCCGCTGGCCGGAGCGCTGCAAAGTACAGACCGAGAGCACGGCGCAGGGGATCGCTCCGTGGGCACCTCCCCTCTGCCACGAGCTTTCCAACGGGAGAAAGCTGCAGGTGCAGGAGCCTCTGAACACAACTGCCACGTCGCAGATGTAAAAACAATGCAAGCATTGCGTGTGCGAGCAGATGCAGAGGCACACGAGTTACCCCACTTGTACATAAAAACTGTTTTAAACACGTAACACGAAATCAAGAGCTAGTGAAGAGGTGAGAGCACCGAAAGGACGGGGTTTTGCAATGAGCTCTGCAGGTTCCCGCTCTGCCCCCCAGCAATATCAGGGAGCAAGGTGAAGAGAAAAATCACTTCCAGACAGACTGTTCACTGGAAGCACTCGTAACTTACTTCATTTGCCCCTTCTGTAAGCAGAAGATATTCTTCAAGCAGGTAACGGCGTCCCGTACGTGTATTTGAAACAAACCTCAGCACCGGTTTGTGCCCGCTGCTCGCCCGGGTTACGTGGCCAAAGCTCTGCGAGTGCCCCCTGGGCCACAACCTGCCACTGCTCACCACGCACGTCCACGGGGAGAGTTTTTAAAGCACTGGATGCTAACTTCAAGTAGCACTGCTGCTCCTCTCCCTCTTCCCTATGCCCCTTGAGCTAAACTGAACCAAGCACAAAACGCAGCAGGAGAGATTTTCAAAGCAGATACAGGCAGTTAAGGCAAACTTTAAAGTTCAGTGTGAGTTCTGTGCGTACGTGCCCCACCTGTCACAGCTCAAACACATGAGTTTGCCCCACATGGTCTGTAACCTCTGTCATCACACAGGACGATATTCATATTCATTTCACCACGTATGAAGATGACCAACAGGATTGCTCTGTTCTGTCAAGGCAATTAGCCCAGCTATTATACAGATGTAGCATGTCCCTTTGATTAAATGCCAAATGAAGATAAAGCACTGAACATTGCCTGTTAAGTATATTTGCCAACAGATTTCATATGTTACCGCAAAAAAAAACCCAAACCCAAATCACAGGAGTCTCATTTCTTCTTAGACTAGAAGGGGTCTATTCAGTCTTCACTGCTGGCAGGCAACATCACATGGGCTTCTGTGGAGCAACGTTTATTATTGATCTTCCTCCTTATTTAGGAAAATTACTTCTCTCTTGAAGATTTGGAAAGAGTCTTTTAAAAATAAATCTGTTCAGTTTGGGCTTTTAATTGCCTTTGCAAGGTAAGAGAATCATTTCCACCGACAAAAATAGGTTTGTTTTCATTAAAAGGGTGACCCTAGCAGCGAGGTAGTGAGGGATTTCGGAGTCCCAGATGAGACAGTAATTAAGAAGCCAGTTACACAATATTACCATCACGCAGGAAAGCGAAGCAGCTTGCCGTGGCGCTGCTCCCTGCGGCGCATGTCACAGAGCTGCAGCAGAACGCCCTGCAGCTGCCTGCAACCCCCCGCTCCGCTCCAGCCGGCCACGGAAGATGAACTTCTTCCCATGGCAGGGAAAGATACGACAAACAGAACCCTGTCAGCAGCAGATTAAGACTATTTTTCTTCCTCTGGCATCACAAGGTCCCCTCCATGAAAAGCCTGCTCCAGCTTCATCCCACGGGCTCATTTACAAGCAGAATTGCTTGTACTGACGGAGTCTGACAGGTACCAGCACTGGCTTCAGGACAATACTTCTTAGCATGTGCTGCCTTGTCACTTAACGACTTTAAATATTGCCTTTCCCCAAAATACGGTTCAGCATAGGCTTACGATGAAGCTGCCTTGATTTCACTCGCACATCTGCTGCTCAAGACTGCTCTGCTGTGCAAACCCTTTGGGTGTTGCTACCCTCAAAGCAAGACAGACCAAGGTCAAGGAGCACTGCCTACAGCATCCTCTGCTGTAGAGCTCCATATCTTATGGGCTACCATACTACAAATATACAATAACACTCATAATTATATGAACATAAATGTGATATTTGCATCCTCAGTTTTCCAAGTGACGTGCCCAAACATTTCTCGTCTGGAGCACACAGCGCTACTCCACGCCAAAACACAGAGCAATACACTTCGCTTTGCTTTATTAAGGTGCAGAGAAGGGGATGGAGGGCACAGATTAATTGTCTAGGTACAATTTGTTCACTCGGCAGAAAATTCACAAACCTGCAGGCCATGGTGGTGAGCTGTGGATTAAAGTAAAAGTTTCCCCGATGCAGAGCCAGCAGCAGCAGGTCACTGCTCTTCCTTGAGAGGCTGGAGAAGTGGATTTGCACCTTGCTGGGATTCCTGGTAAATGAACTGATGGATCCGTACACATCACTGCTCCCTTCCAAAGACACAAGAGAGCCTCTAGCTGAGCGCGCACAAGAAGGAAATGCCAAAGCCTGTTATTTCAGAGACACAGACGCAGGGAAATGGCCACAGTCTCTGAAGAATTGTGCTACTACACATACACAAAGCCACCAGATTGCTTTTTAAAGAGGTGGTCCTTAATCTCTAGCAGCATCCACAAGACAGGTTCTCTGCATGCAAAGTGCACTCACCGAGTTTGCGTAGCAGGGCACAGCGAGGTTTGTTTTGCATTGCTCGTAGTCCCTACGTGAAACTGGATCATGTTTATTGCAGCTCTTTGTGTTGCAGCGGGTTAGGTAAGAAACCTGGCTTCTTTGTGCTGACTGCAGTAGAAAAACTAAAACCCTTGTGAGCTCCCTCTGTCCAGTGGAATTACTTCTGTTTCCGCCTCCCCAAAAGCCAGCAAGGAAGAAACACCTTCCCTACAGACAAGCACCAAGCTGCTGCGGGCTGCGACCCGGCTGGGCTCTGCACAAACAGCCTTCCTCCCGGACAGTTAAGGCTGGGTTTTGGTCAACAACTTCTCCCTTCAAATTCTTTGAGGTTTTTTTCCTCCCTGTCCGAGCCACAGCCCCTGCCACAGGGCTGCTGGCTGCGGAGCTGTCAGACGGGGGTCCTGCATGGGCGGCAGGGCCCCGGCTGGAGGGGCTGCCAGAGACACCCAGCACCCGCAGGGTCTCCAACACGGCCGGCTCCTAACGCTCCCTGCAGCCCGGCCCTGCTGAACGCTTCGCCTCTTGCAGCGCAAGCACGGCTGCGACACACGGGGCGTCCCGGCACGGGGAAAGGCTCCGGTCCAAACCCCGGCCCACGTGGCAGGGAAACGCCAGAGCCAGGCGGGAGCCCCATGGCTTGGCAAAGCCGGGCTCCAACCGCGAGCGGCTGGGGAGGCTGCGCCGTGCCGGCCGGTGCCTCGGTGGAGGTCTGCTGTCAGCGCGGCCTGGGGCGCCGGACCCTCCGTTCCGGGGCACGGAGGGTTCCTGCCCTGGTGCAGAACTTGCCGCTGGTAACGCCTGGGTGCTGGCGAGGGCTCGCCTTACCGCGGCCACGGCTCCCAGCCCAGTGCCCACCGCACGGCGAGGGCAGCTCCGGGGGCGCACGACGGTCGGCCTCGGTGTCCTGAACCCAGCCTCCACATGCCGCCTCTCCGCCGTCCCCATCGCCGGTCCCGGCACCTCTCCACCGTCTCTCTATGGGTGACACGCAGGTGACACGCTGGCAGCCGGTGCCACCCGCACGGGACAGGACGGCCTGGCCAGCCCAGCCGCTGCCGCCGGTCCGGTCCCACCGTCCTTGCTGCAGCTCTCCTGGAGGGCAGAGCAACGCCTGGATTTGGGTCTGCATTGGCAAAGTCGACAAAGCAAACAGCTTCCGTCTGGCCTGCAGGAATCCTATCGGCAGGAAAAGGATTTTATGCTTTCATTTTAGTTTTCTTTGCTCAGTGAACCATTTGTTTCTCTGAAGACAAAGAGGAAAGGGAAAAATTCATCCGTTATACAATCCCCGTGATTCATTTTTTGCTGCTCTTTATGTGTTGACACAAACCATGCTGGAGAAGGTGAAGAAAGTATGTTTATTTCTGATTGAAGACTGATTACATCACTATCATGGATAAAGTAATAGAATAATTTTATGCTCTTGAGAGAAATCTAAGAATAAATATGAAAAAGTAAAATATTTTGTTTCCACTGTCTCTGAAGATGAGTGATGATTAAGTGCTGTATTTACAGGATAGTTATCATACTCTAGACTCTGTGCTGAATAAATATTATCTTGAAAGGGTAAAAAAATCCATTGAAATATTTTAACTCACCACAAAATTAAAAAAAAAAAAATATCCATGTATTTGTCCAAAGCGAAGGTTAGTTACATGTTAATTATCGAATCCACACAGGATCATTGTCCAAGAAAGCATCCTCTCCTTGCTGACCAGTTCCTCTCCGCAGAAGAAGCCTTGGTGGTTTTCCTTCTCTCGACCGTCAAACTACTACTGGTTCTTCAGGCTGCAAGACAGAAACGCGGCAGGAGTCACCCCCTGCTCTGCTATTCCTGGCTCAGAGCTGGTCTCTGTGCCCCTCCGGAGCTCTGCCCATGTGCCCGCGAGCCCCAGGAGCATCTCGCTCCCCCTCCCCAGCCGGCGGTGCCCACCCCCCAACCGCTGATGGCAGCGGCCGAAGCTCCAGCGAGACCCAGCACCAAAGGCAGATCCCCAGCGAGCGGGCACGGGGGCAAACCTGCAACTTTTCTGCTAACAACTAAAGAAATTCTTTAGGTGAGCGATGAGGAGACTTCAACTCTAAAAAGAAACATAAATAAGCTCCTTCTACCTAAAGCGTATCTGCAATCTTAAGGACGGTTGTGTTTTTTATGAAAGAAAACCGCTGCAACAATTTGAAAAAAGCGTACTTTCTGTAGGTCCTCGATTTAAATTTGTTTAAGAGCCTACCAAACCCTGCAAAACTCACCTTCTTCCTGACCCAACGCATTTTTGGCTGATGAGGAATTTCTGGCGCTGGCGATCTCAGGTTTACCCTTTGAGAAGCCTGCCCAATGTTTATGCGTTACGTTAAAATAATTAATCCATACACCTGACACCATGAAACAAAGTTGCAGGAGCCATTCTGGGGCTTTCAAATTATGATCAAAACAGAAGATATCAGAGCTATCTTTATTTTCACCTACATTAAAAGGGAAGGGAGACCATTTAATCCTATAATGAGAGAAAGTATTACACAGTCTCTCTTCATAGGCAGTGTAATTATTCAGGTGCTCTCTGGAACTGAAATAATGACAAATGAAAATGCCTTTCAATTCCATCTACCTTTTATAACTAACTATTCATCTTCTGGAGTTATTATCACTCTGAGGCCTTCTTTATATTTTAGGCATCAGCCACTATAAGTTACAGAAAGCACATGGAAATCATTACTGCTCCCAATAAAATTTGCAGTCATCAAGATAAGAAAAAATCGTTTCACTTGTTTGTAAAGTACATGGTACAACTCAAGTATTTGCTATAATTTCCTGACACTTATTGGCAATCCTAGATCAAAGAGCGCATTCATTCTGGGCGAGGATGCGCAGGAGGGAGCTCAACCTCCCAGCACCAGGGAAGGGGCTGGAAAAGTCCAGGGGAAAAGAATCCATATTTTGCACAAAAGCTGACACAGACGACGTCAGGCCAGGAACCGCCAAATCTTCCTCTAGTCCTGTCTCCAGCTTTTTGGCACGTAATAAACTCCTAAAGCCCCCAGAGCTGGGACAGCCACAAATGGCAAGTGGGGGAGAGAGGCAGAGCACCCACCCACCGCCCGGGACGGCCTTCGCCGCTCCTCCTGCTGCAGGTTCCCTACATCAGGTACCTCAACCAGGACACATGTCAGCCACAACAGGCTGTAAATATTTGTTTACGGTTTCTTAAAAGGATTGAAAAAAATATGGAAATGCAATCATGGTGAAGGGTGACATTTCTCCAGGCACGATATTTACAATATTTTGATTAGCTCCGATTTCTGAATAGCCAAGCAGCTTATGTTAATAAATACCCTGTTCCAATTAGACATCTGTGTCCTCAATCAGAAAAAAAAAACAAAAAAACAAAAAAAAACAAAAAAACAAACCAAAAACCGAAACCAAGAAACAAAAAACCCACCAAGAAAAGAAAAAAACCCACACAGGCATCAAGCCTGCTGTCATTTGCTCTCAGCAGGCCATTAATCATTTGGGCTTTCACAGGGTGCAGCCCAACAACTAGGTGAAGGGCTGCATGGAAAGGTCTTCAGCACACACCTTCCAAACTAGAAATGACCATTCCAAACCCCGAGGAATTCGTTTTGGCAGAACACTGCATTCCTTTGGTAGGTTGAATTGATTTTACCCCAACCATAGCTGCAGGATTGGGTCCCCTCTCTGCAAAAAAATCCTAAAATTAATCAGAAAGCATGAGTTTGAAAGGGAAACCTAGATGTGTATTAGCATCTATGAATGTGTAAATGAGTGGTTATAAAACCTCAGAATACATTTGTGAGCTCTAGATGTGGCAGACAGGTCTGGCTGATCAAAGAGACAAAATAAAGGCAAGAAGATAAAATTCTTCTTTATGGAAGCGGGAATCATTATCCCCATATAGTCAGACTCTTAATTACCAGAGCTGGATCTCAGCCTCCAACCACTGACAGCCGGAATGGTGGAGGACAGCTCACAGCTCTCGCTACCCGCTGTTATTACAGCGTTTGGTAGATTTGCAACCGGCGCAGAGATGGCACTTACATCGCATGTGGGTCTGGGCTCTGGTACTCTGCCAACAGCATCTCTGGTCCCTTCAGCCGTGAGCCCCTGAGGAGCCACTTCAGACCTGGAACCAGGCCCTCCGGTGCACCTTCCCCAAACACAGCTCTTTTCTTCGGGATGCAGCAATGAGCACAGCACCCTGTCCCCAGTCCCACTGCCCGCGCCTGCGGAGGGAAGCTCTTTTTCCAAAGCCCTAAGTTAATATTTTGCATGAGTATTTCTTCCACCCCAGAATTTGAATATCCTCTGGCTTCTTTCACAACTACTTGGGACTTTAATTCTCTGTTGTTTGTTGCAAATCACTTTTAGCAGCAATTTTTCATCTTTACAGTTTACACAAACCAGAAAAGAGGGAAGTTTTGTTTCTTTCAGCCTACAGCAAGCAGTAAGGAGCCAGGCCGGCACATGATGCTCTCCCAATATTTCAGAGAGAATGTGTCCTCCTTCCTGCAGCTCCTCACGGGCCCGTGTTTCGGCTGCCGCCAGTCCCCATAGAAACGGAGTTGCTGGTGCTGAGCGCGGTCCAGCCGAAGCCAGCACCGGCCCCGCCGCCTGCCTTGCACTTCGCTGGTCATTCTGCTGCTCTGCTGCTCGTTGCGGGGAGGAGGAGGGGAGAGGGGAGATTAAAAAAGCCCACATCTATTTCTGGAAAGTAAGTCAAACAATGACTCAATCATCTCTACACAGTCCATAAATCCCTAATTAAAGGTTTAGTGCTCCTCCCCGCTGCAGATGTTCCAGAGTCCAGCCACATCTCAAAACTGCTTCTGTGCCGGCGTGTGTGCGCGCAGCCGCCAGCGTCGCTTCGAGCCCCGAGCGGGAGCTCCGCTTTCCTCGCACATTTGAAAGCAGAACCTTGCTCAGCTGCTCCGTGGGAATGCACGTTCCCATCAGGGCTGTGAGGAACGCAGCCTGACCCCTGACGTAAACAGACTGGATTTCAGATTTGTGGTGGCTTAAAAGAAGTATTCTCCTTTATCTCTCACCCCAATTCCTGACTTTGTAATAGAATAAGGAAAGGACGCATTTTTCCTTTATTTTCCAATACACAGCTTGAAGTACCTGCACTCTGGAGAAAAAATGGGAGCTAGCAAACATTATCTTGCTTTGCATATTCATTGGCCAGAGGGATAAAGACTAGCTCAATATTAGCTCCCTCCTCCTGCATCTTTTATTCAACACCAAAATACCAGCCAAGACACTTTCAGCTTTTCCCCCCAACCCCCCATTTTCCCGATGTTTTGGTCGAACAAATTCAATCAGCAGCATTCAGGCGAGACCCTGAAATTCCTGTAATCAAACAGCCAAGCTCCCAACACCCCCAAAAAGCACAGGCCAGCTGCAGGGTACACAGCCTTCAATTCCTTCTTTGCCTGTGGAGCTTCAGGACCGTCAGCGCCTCCGCTGAGAAGGGATGGAGGTCCGAATAACACGGCCTGCTAAGCAGTAGTTCACGGGCTGCTGTACGGTGGGTTATTTAAAGCAACGCCAGCAGCGGCTCGGTTGTGTGTTGCTCTCTGGAGAGCTCTCAAGAACTATAATAAATATCGACAACTTGACTCATTCCTCATAAAAGTTTTTCTCTCCTAAAGCAGCTTTTCAGAAGACCCATCTGCCTCCTATTTTTTTGGGTGCTACCAGCTTCCAGCCTGCAATCACCTTCCCTGCTAACTTGTTCCAGAGCAAAATCCCTTTCCTTTACAAACTGCTCCCCCCCCCCTTTTTTTTTTTTTTTAATTATACAAAGTATGACAGCTACATGAAATGTTTTGTTGCCTTGGCAACTGCAATCCACTGGCTTCGGACTGAGTTGTAAAGAAGAGGACAGTCTTGACACTAACCAACAGCAACGAGAACAGCAAAAACCAGTTGGCAAAACACCCGCCAAGCCTCACGGAAGGGCTGCAGGAGGGCCAGCTCCCTCACCCGGCACCCAGCGCAGAGCACCATCACATCTCCTCCACCCCGCCTTGGGAGCCACGCTGCTGCCACCACCCCGCCTGGCTCCGGGGCAGCGCGGCACTGGGAACTCGGCACAAGTACTGGGTCTGGATTTCAAAATTAGCTTTCTTTGTAGAGAGGAGGTAATTGCTCGTAGAAAGCTGCAAAAACATAGAAGCAGCCCTGTCAACATCTGTTGTGTTTCTGCTGCCCTGCACGTCCCTTTGTGTCGGGAACCAGGCTGAGCTGAGGACGTGTGTCCCTTCGGTCACCCGTACAATAGTCAAGGCACAATGTAGAGTAACTTTTCACATTGTGTTCATTTACAGCACTAGAAATGAAAATTTGTTCGTCTTTGCTCTATAGTTGGTTTCTGCAGTTGGGAACATGAGCTGTACGAACGGCTTCACCTCCTTGAATTCTTTTGCTACCTGACCCTATCACGAGCACCTGACCTGCGCAGCCAGCTCTGTACATATCCCATGCACAAGGTCATCTCTGTGCACATGGCAAACGGAAGAACTAAGGTCGTGAGACCCCCCAGACTCATTCTGGTGCTGCACCCCCGGGTCCAGCCTCGCTTAGCAGCACATACGGCTGTTACAGACCCCTTAGACCACAGGGGGAGAACTGATTCAGGACAAAAGATACGGCTAACTCCATCCCTCGGTCCCATATAGAGGACAATGAAGCTGCAAAAGCAGCTTTAAACAAGGAGAGTAAAATCTGGTTACATACTAATTACAGGGTGGGAAGAGCTTTTGTTGTGCACAATCCCAAGCTGCCAATCCATTGTCTCCCATGCTTCTGCACTTTCCTATAGGCGCTGGAGAGATCTGTGCTGTGCTCGGATCCTTAGCCTCAAAGAAAATTGTGTAAAAATGAACAATGGATGGAGGAAATAGAATAATCAGAGCAATTTCCCACAGAAATTGGTCAGACGAATGTCTCTAATTGGCGTTCCATTATTACATTTGTAACGTACTTTCTTTTGAATTTACGACTTTGTTTCCTCTTGTACTGAATGCCCATGAAAATCTCTCGGGACCAGATTTAAGTCATTATGAATAAATGATAAGAAACTAAATTTAGAAAGACTGATAAGAATATTAATTTGCAGAAGAGGAAGGTCCTTGGAAAAAAAAAAAAAGTGGGAGTCCTGCAGGCCTCTGCGCCACCCTGCACAGGCTGGCTGATCCTCATCAAGATGAAAGAGAAATGGGCCTTCCTATCAATAATTCATGTGCTTTCAGAGCTCCAGAAAACTCTGGGAACAACTGCGAGGGCCACCGAGCCTTGACACTAAAATAGCGCAATGCCGTCTGCCTCGCTGGTGTCCCAGTGAAATGGGCTGGGACCCCGGGGGCCTCTGGAAAGCAAACCCAGCCCTCCCCACACCCGGCGCCGCCTCCTTCCCGACCGCCCCGTGTGCTCAGGACAGTATTTGCCTGTACCCTGCCGCTTCATCACCACCCCAGCTCCCTGGTGTCTCTGCTCTGGGAGAGTCACTCTCGCAAATTGGAGCAACCGCGGGAGGTTCTCCTGCCGAACAGCAGCAGTCCCTCTAGCCTCAGAACGGGATTCCCAGTTTCCCCATCCTACAGCCTGGCCTCCTGCCGTGCACGCTCAGTCAAGGAGTGGAGGGTCTTCTCCCCGATGGGCAGCAATTAAACAGATGTGAATTATTGTCTCACTCCTGCTGATTCTTTACCCGGTTATTCCCTTCGATCCCGAGCTCTGCAGTGAATACACTCCCTGTGAGGCTCCTACTCCAGCTACAGAACAAGAGATGAAGCAGAAAGATCCTTAGTCTTTGCAAGCTTTGTCAAAGTTGGAAGAAAACATTTGGGAAAGCAATAGATGCAGAAGGAATTCTCTTTCTGCAGAATTGTGTAAGTGTGGAGATGACACTCTGCTAATTGCAGGCGATCGAACAACAAAAGCAGGAGGTGTGGGTATAAGCCAGAGGCTGCGAGGCACCCTCCTGACGCTGAAAAGGCGTAGTGCATCTTTTCAGCACATCGCTATTTCCCATCCATGAGGCTGCTCCGATTTGAAATGAACTCCTTTATCCTCTGCAATAATACCAGCAGCAACAACAGCAATTACAAACTCAGAAGGACTGGCAGGGGAAGGATAAATTACGGCTCGGTGCCCAGGGCACAGCTGCTCTCATCCCAAGTTTCCAATGGGAAGAGCTGTCAGCTCCGTTTTCCAGCAGTGGGAGTTTGTTGCACTGGGTATGGACACCGGCCCCGTCTGCCCTGTCCCGCCCACTGCGCGTGTAACCAGGGGTACATCAGCTAGACGTGCCACAAGAGAAAGGGAGATGGAGGCAGTAAAGTGCTTACTGAGGATCCCAGATTGCTCATGGCACAGCCTGAAACTGCATCTTGCTCGCCTGAACCCAGCCCTCTTCTCCACAAAACATCCAGGTTGGGAGGTGTGCTGAGCACCGCGGCCACCCGGCAGCTGCCTCCCCTCCCACTTCACCCACCCTTTGCAAAGCGGGGGAGAGAGAACACCACCTCATTAGAAAATCTGACGCCATCAGTTCCTTCTGCTAATTAAGGTCCTGAATACAACTGCACGCTCAGGCCCAGGAAGGGAGGCATCTGGAAGACATTCAAACCCTCCATGAATAAATAGGATAGAGCTAATGTGAATAATACTGGGAATCTTTGAAGGTCTAACATCAACCGGGGAAGGCCTGCATTTATCCTTTGGTAGCTTAAGCAAAATTAGACATTAGTACTTATTGCTGGTTCTGCCTCATCCTTCAGGCTGCCCGTAAAGCTACCTGAAGTATTTCAGTAACTAATGACACCTTTTGTATCCCTCTTCTAATCTGGGCTGTCCTGAGTGCTTCAGCCTGAAACAGTTCCCAAAGCTCACATATAAGTATATTAAGAGAGATTAGTTCATTAATCTACTCTCTGGTACCACGTATCTTTATCACTTAATTTTAATAATTTGTACTAATTGACAGAGCAGACTCCCTCCAATTCTCACAGTTGGGTAATATATAATTGCTCTAAATCACAGCATAAACATTTTCACTTGGAAACACCTAATCCCATTACACTCCCAGTGCCTCTTCTGAGGTTTAACACATGAAAGAGGCTGCAAACTCGGTATCATTAAGCACAAAAGCTTGTGGCATCAGGACCAGACATCGTTAACATCTTGGGTCACTGCTGCCCACTTCTTCATCTGTCCCAAACCAGCAGGCGCTGCTCAGTTGCAGGAGAGGGTGGGCAGATATTTGGGTTCCCCACATCCTCTGACATGTTTCAGCGGGGAGGGACAGCAAACCTGCAAGCTGTCTGAGGAAGGACACAGGGAAGAGAAGCTCTCAGGCACTCTCCACTGCAAACGCAGACGGCGCTGCCGCGAGCAGGAGCACTCCTGCCCAGCGGCTGGGGACGAGGGGCATCCCCCAGGATGTGCAGAACGATAGCTGGGGGGGGAGGTCCTGAGAAGGGGGGCTAGAGGAGGGGTCTGCAGGAGAGAAGGAAGACGTTCAGGAAAGCAGGACATCCCCTTAACACGTCACCTCTCCAGGTAGGAGCCCCTGTCCCCAGGACATCTGCACCCTCGCGACTCCCCAGCTCCAGCCGAGCTGCAGGACCATCTCCGAGTCCGCAGGCAGAAAGCCAGGAAACCAGGACAAGCCTCCAGAACCTCCAGCAGTGAAACGCAGCAGGCTGCAGGTCTCACTGGGGCATGCCATGACTGGCAGGGAATTGGGAGCAAACAGCATTCCCCGCTTTGGTGGGACTCTGGGAAGCCCATGGGGCTCAGCCCTGTGCCTCTCAAGCTGGAGGTGCCTCTAGTATCAGTGTCTGCAAAACACCCAGAGCGCCTCAGATGAGAGGGTTACCAGCACGTAAAGCATTATTGTGTACATATTCATCGAGGCAGACACAGACTGACAGGAGGCCACCGGGAAAAGTGCAAAGATACCCACTTGGTCTGATGTTTGGAGCCCTTCAGGTGCGCGTGGTACTGCTCTATCGAGTTCAGGGTGACGTTGCAGATGTTGCACGTGTAGCTGCGCTTCAGGCCTGCGAAGAAAACCCAGGGTCATTAACTGTGCGCTGCTCTCACACCAGCTCTGCCTTTCAGTGTAGGCTGAGGACAAGCTCAGGGCTGCACCAGGAGGAAAAACATCTTTGTGCTTCGGCTACAGGCTATTCAGAATGAAAATGGCAGCTGGAAAGTACAAATAAGCAAAAATGGCTGAAGAAAGAGGAGGAGGAAAAAAAAAAAAAAAAGCATTAACCCTTGCCCCCAGCAAAATTCCAACTAATTATAAGATACTCAAACCTCAGATTTCATTTCCAGTTTCCCAGACATTTCTCTTTACAGTAGCCCTTCTATTTACTTTTCCAGGCCAGGGTATCCAAGCATTAGTGAAGCCTAAAGGAATAATATTAAGAGGCACAGACCGAGCAGGGCAAAGCAGGGTTCAAAGCCAAATCCCTCCTGGAGACCCCAGTCCCCGCAGTTCATCCGCACCAGCATCTGTGACTCTCTCATAGAGCACCACTGCACTCAGACTAACGAGCCCACGAGGCCCCGTCTATTCCTCTGTTTTTTTGCAGCCACCACAATTCAGGGCAATTCCTCCTTAGTGTATTTAGGAGCCAGATCACTTCGTAACTCCCCCCCCCCCCCCCCCCCCCAAAGGGATCCACTCTCATTTACCCACTGAAGCAAACGGCCGCGTGTGCCAAACGCAGCCGCTGATCTCCGGGCGCCACTGACTGGGCAGCCTTCGTCTGAAGGTCAAAGCTGGAAGCTTGGCATGGATACCAGGTGGCCATCCAAAAGCTGGAAGCCAGGAGCTCATTTGCCTGACAGATTGACTCTTGGCTGCAATACCTGTCTACAGCCCCGGCCGCAAAGCAGCCCTGGATTCGCTAATTTTAGCCCTTCGCAGATACAATAACAAACAACTATTTATAAAGCTGTTGCTCTTGCTGCTGGCCAACTGAGTACCACTGAACTAGAAATAACATCTCAGTGGGTTCACAGTAGAAACGTTATGACATTTCATTGTTGTTTTTGTGGTGTGGGGTTTTGTTTTGTTTGGGTTTTTTTTTTTACCTTCTACAAATCTCTTAGCTGCCTCTGCTACTTTCCATTTCATTGTTTATTGGATTGCCACAGTTACAAGTGATTTTCTAAGCAAATACACTGCATTTTATTTTATTGCAATGCAAATTGCGGAGAATGTGATCCAAGTGCAGCAGTGCAGCCGGCTGAGCCAGCCGAGGCAGGAGCAGGCAGTGCAGGTGGCTGTGCTAGGCTCCGCTCTGGAGGGTGCAAGGCTTACCTCCTGCTCGCAAAAAGGAGACAAACGGCATCAGCATCACTGAACCAAGCCATGCGAGCACCCCCAGAGCAACAGAGACGGGGACCACGGCCCGTCCCGCTCCCTGGGTCACAGCAGGGCGAAAGCTGCACCCTCAGAAGGGGCTACTGGACCCACGGAAAAGCCACCCCCGCCCCGAAGAGCAGCACCCAGGGCTCCCTGCGCAGGGAGGTTTAAACAGCATATCCCTCCTAATTCACTGCTCTGCCTCTGGGCACAGACTGCAGGGAAGAAGAAACCCAGGCAATTAAGCAGATTCATGCACATCTCAAACAGAAGCTGCAAAGCGATTTATAAGCAAAGTCAGAGAAACAGTCTCTTGGCACATCCACGGGAAACATCCGAGCTGAAGAACCAAACCCAGTAACATCAGCCTGTGCTTCGCTTATTCAGCTTCGATCAAACTTCACGTCTCCGAGACACCCGCTGCAGACAAGCCCGTTATTCACCTGAAGAGCGGGCGTGCACAGAACGCGAGCAGGAGACTTGGCAGGACTATAACGGCAGGCACTGCCGAGAGCACGGTAGGAAGAGGGAAGCTCAGAACTGCCTCCAAACCGTGTTCAACTAATTGTCATGTAAGGTTAAAAAAGGCAAGATACACGAAATAATTTATGGATACAATAAAAATGGCTCATTTTAAAATTGTAATAGCTTTTACATTGCTACCAAAGTTCAGGTTTTTACTGGCAATTGATATTACAGCTTTTCTTCCGATACCATCCTCTCTGCTCCATGTTATTTCCGACCTTCTAATAAAGCGAATTGTCCTGGGTGGGGCTCAGGGACAGGGAAAGGTCAGGGTTAAGGAAGAAGTCCAGGGTTACGGATGCAGCCTCTGTACAGAGCAGCCTGAGAAAAATGGTCAGCTGAAATGCCCAAAGAGATATAAAAACTGCTATTCTCAGCTCTATTTATTGTCCGAAATATGAAAATTATTTCTTCCTCATTTAACAGCTTGCATGTCAGAATTAAAATTTAATGACTTAAGGCTGAGAGTATATTCAGTTCTCAGCAGGACAAGGAAATCAAGACTCTGCCACCTCTGAAAAGCTGAAAATCTAAAAATAGGAACCCAGCAGACAGGCAGCAATCAGAATTAGAGGTGGAGGAGAAAAGGCCTCTTCCCAAGACAGCGTGCTGCCCAGTGGCTGCTGAAAATGCCTGGTATTATTTTTGATTGGAGTCAGTTTAGATTTCCTGGAAAAATGCACAGTTTGGTCCATTTCCGAAGCATTTATTCTTAGTGCCCTGGTGCACTCCTCCCTCCTTCTGGAGAGGATATTAGCCTGCCTAGCGCATGATAGATCAAGTAATTATTTACACACTAATGTTCTATTTTGCCTTTCTAGACAGATTTTCACCCAAAACATTCCTCAATGACTTTTGCAATCACAGAACAACACGATGCTGCCAGGGAAGTTCCTCCACACCTGCAAAAGCAAATTCAATTTGTTTCTTTCTCTCTTTTTTTTTAAAAAAAAATTCTTTCTCCTCCCACAAGGAAGTGGCCTGGGCCAAGGGACGGACGACTGCCCGGGTTTGTGGGAGAAATGAGAAGCCTCTTTTAGGAACTATGGCCACAACAAAACCAGACACTGCAGAAGGGAACAGAGCACGGTTGCACGTGCATTAAACACCCATTTCCCTTCTGGCCACCCCTGAGAGGGAGAGCGATCCGAGGGCTCCTACTCCTGGTACGTAGGGCGAAACCTGACGTGAATTGAGCAAATAAATGCAGACCCAAGTGTTTCCAGACCCTGATTCTGCTGTCTCCCTTACTGTGCTGACTGTCAGAGGTGGTTTCTTCTCTCCTCCTCTCTTTTGTATTTTAACATCACAATAATTCCCTTGGCATCACAGACTGCATTAGCATCACTGGCATTACACGTACATCGGCATTACAGTGAACTCTTGATGCTAAAGTAATTTCTGTCCTGTCCTCCTAGAAAAAAAGGGAATTGCAAATTTTAGAGTCTCTGCGGTCGTGTTTCTGCTTTGCACTGATTCACTTCCATGAAGATCTGAACAGACCGTTTCAAGCTTAATTGAAGGGCTCTGCTTAAAAACACCAGAGTAGTGGGATTCTTAGCACGGGCTGCTGCGCTCTTTAGGAACAGTTTAACGTACCATGTAATAGTCTCCTCTGACTATTTCTTTGCAGAAATTGTTAAAACAATCCATTTAGAACATGTATAGCATTCTCAAATTTGATCCGTTTATGCTTACCATCATTAACTGCACAGGCTACATACACACCTACCGTTCCCCAGCTGTACCTACAGACTCCTAAAAAAATCACTTGTCTTTGTTTGAACTTCAGACACCAGCTATACTAATGCAAACACCTCATACACCTCTCACCCAGGAATTTTGTCCAACATAAAGTTAAACATCATCTTTAAAAAATATGTCAAAAAGATTCAGATGAGTACTTGAAAACAGCAAGCAAGTGATAATGCAGAAGTTATTTAACTAGTCACATGTTTTCATGTGTCACAATGTGGCACAGAAAAAAAAAAAAAATCAATTGCAAAGATGTTTATGGACGCTCTCCTTAGTGAATCTATTCCTGATGCAGCAGCAGTGGTTTCACAGTCAAACCCTCTGTCCATAGCTGGCAGCTCCCGTTTTGTTTATTAAGCCAATAGGCACCAGAACTTGTGCCTCAACGCAGGGGACAGGATGGAAAGGGCAGCGCATGGCTGACACGGGCGGCAAGTCAGCACCTTGCTGCAGACCGAGCTCTCGGACCGCGCCGCGATTGCCACACGGCAGGGATCGGGACGGGGGCAGGAAGAAACTGGTAACACTTTAAATTAAGGTAATAAGGTTCTAATGCTTAGCAGCTAATTTAACAGCATACATTAACAGCAGCCTTATTGAATCTTAATTATTGTGTAGGTGGAAACGCCATCAGCGATTACAGTTCCTAACTGGGGACACTGATTTTTTCCACCAGCATGTCAAGGCTGCTCATGATGATGAACAAGGGGGAATCCTGACCCCCCCTCCCCACGTCCAGCACTGAGGGGACTCGGCATGGCCACAGCAGCCGCTCTTCCCGTTCCGTGAACTCACTCGTGCTCAGCAGAACCGCGCGGCTTCTGGCGCACACGGGTACGTTGTACATGGATGGAAACGTGCCGGGGCTGGACCAGCAGCTGGTCGGGAAGACGCCAGAAGCCGCTCCGCGCTCCCCACCACCACGTGCCCCAGAGCAGCCACGCTGCTGCTCGCCCCACACCCGGGATTGTCGCTCCTGCGGCAGGACAAGGGCTGCAAGACCCCTCAGCCGAAATCCAGCATCCTAAGACGGACTTGTACAGGAACAGTCCCACGTGTGGCACAAACTCCACCGAAATGAGACACAGAGAAAGGAAACTACCCTCAGATGAACTGCAGGATGAAACCACAGGCAATCATCACCTCCAGAGTATCAAAATCAACAATATTTGATCTCACTGCAGCTCACCAAAGCTGCCAACTTAGCTGAAACTGTGGTCTCATAAGGTGCACCCAACAAGAGCAAGCTGGAGGGGAGTATTAGCACAGCAATCAGTCTGCAATAGGAAGGTGGTCCCACCCAGAGCAGTCTGGGCTAGGAACTGCTGTGCTCTGTCTGTGTTCACATCTACTTTTGCACCCTCACGACGCATCAGCATTCCCTCCCCTGCATCATGACATGCATTTATGTAAAACCGAATGTGCTCCTATATCCATTAAATAAAATATTAACAAGTAAAGTCATTAATGTCATTCTGCATATATTGCATCAAAACACATTCCAGGGGAGTACTTGTTAAATTGCTTTTTACTAACCAAAAGTGACAGCACAGAATGAAAAGTATTTATAAGGCATACAAAGAAATTACGAGACGAGAAGGAAAATGAAACTCAGCTCTCTGCCTGATTTTGCATCTGCAACTATGACAATTTACCTGAAAATACAAAGGCTTCAGGTGACAACATCCCCGTGCAGCTGTCTCGATTCTGCTTTACTGCAGAGGCTGCTGTGTTTTATTTTAGGGATTCACAGTGTAATCCCATTGAGAGGCACCAGTTTCTGCTCCAGGGCCTGGTGCTTTTCTCATTCACCAGGGACAAGGTGTGCTGGGAAAGAGACCCACATTCCTGTGGTTTACAGGATCCCATCTAATCGGCTCAGGCACACGAGGCTGGCCCAGAACCTGTCTCTGTCACTACACAGAATTCAAGTTTACTGGCAGACATCACAGAGAGCACAAGGGGCCTTGGCAAGTCGTTCGTTGTCATGCAAAAGCGCAGGTTATAAACACTGATGAGATGAAGGAGGGTCTGTCTGTATGATAAGCCTTCCCATTTTCTTCAGTCGAAGGTGTGCATATAGGAAGGGACAGGGAAAGGACAAAGAGGATCCACATAATGAAGCTCAGACTTTCCTACACTGCACCTGCCTTCAAAGAGAGCATTTTGCTGCGGGGTTTTGCTCAGCACCAGCGATAAGCAGAGCCCATTACTAATTAAACGCCCCGTGAATGAGATCTGCCCGTCCCTGTCACAAGGCCTCTGCCCCTGCAGAGCCCACCTGCGTCGGAGGAGGAACGAACGAGAGCTTAGCGATGGATAATGCCAGACGTGAAGTAGAAGTGGTGCAATGTGACCTGACGGAGCACGAACGCAATTCTCTCTCTGCCTGGCGCAGACGGTGGGAAGGCGAGAGCTGCCAGACGGAGCCGCACCGGTGCCTCCAACCGAGCAGCTTCTGCTCCATGTTGCTGAACAGGCACAAGCTGTTGGGGGAAGAGCCCAGAACTCGGGGTTTGCTACCGTACCCAGCGGGTTTTGTCTTTTGACGATCCGCTCCAGGGTGGCTGGGCTGCAGCAGCAGCCAGGGGAGGCAGCTCTGCAGGAAGGAAAGTCTGAATTTCCTCCTCTTCCACGGTGCGGCCACACGCTCTCTGAACAAGCAAGAGCAGAAGGGCCTCCAGGCCAGCCCTCGGAGCAGGGGTCTGCTGGCCAGGCTGGCCAGCTGCACAGAGCTGCTAGGGGGGACCGGGCTGGCCCCTGCCCGGAGCAGTGGTGCGCGCTGCCGAACGGCCGCAGAGCGCCCTCCGCTCAGCCGGAGCACGGGGCCCCTCTGACCCTGCGCTCGCACGTGTTGCGGCTTTAACTCAGTACAGGCTACAGAAACGGTGCTGTTAGTGAGGTTTCTTTTCCCTCTCTTTTTTCTCCTCTTTCTCATTTCTGAGAAGAAAATAAGACTTCAAAATTGCAGGATGAGCACTGGGCAAGAAGAATCAATGCTTTTGTTTCCTATAAATATCAGTTGTCCAAAAATAGACCTCTATTCTTATTTCTCCAAACACACATTCATATTTATCGATAAATATTTTATTATAGCCATTATCAAAACATCAAAGGCTGCTGAAATGTTGTACTTCAACTGACACTGCTTGTTCCAGGCTCACACAATGCATCAAATGCTCGTCTCCCACAGCAGTCAAAATAGAATTAATATTTAAGTTGTGATGGGAGAAGCCACCGGGGATAGAGTGGAAAGGAAATGAGTTTGCATTCCAGCGAATACTGAGGTAGCAACGCAAGTGCAGAGCAGGGAGAGCACACGGCTACAGCCCCCACCACGTCCTGCCAAACGCCAAACCCACCGGACATGGAAAGCCGTGGTCAGACCTGACTTTGCTGACAGCCTGGGACAGGCCACCACTGGGTATCTCTGAACTGCCGCTGTCATCATTTCTCTTGAAGTCAGATAAGATTTTATCTGCCAAGGTAAGGCTATTTTCTCGGACAGAATGCAGATCTCATTCCGCACTGGCCGCCTTCTACACCTGCATAGATCTGCTCCAGCCTCGCAGCTGAACGCGCACAGGAGAGCATATCACACTCCCTCGTTAAAAGAAGCTGTGAAGAAGAGGATCACCCAGCTCCTCCAGCAGCAGAGGCAAGCTTTGCAGGACACCGTCAGCAGGCGCAAGGACATCTTCCTTGGCTCACCGAGTCTGGCTGTGCAGCTCGTCGGTGTTAGAAAGCACTGGGCACCCGTGAACTGCAGACTGAACCAACGGCTTGGAAGTGTCCAAGCAGAGGACCAAAGCTGGCTTCCCCCTGTACCTGAGGACATGTACAGCCACGGTGCAGCTCTGCAGTCCCCTCTCCTGCAGCCGATGGATGCTGGCAGGGCCATGCCAGACACAGCTGCAACCCCCAACCACGCACAGAGACACCGTAACGTCAAGAACCAGCACGAGCTGAGGAGTATGTACAGCCCTCCCATTTCAACTCTCCTAGGCACAAGCTAAATGAATAAAACACTTCACAATTGATTTATTTACAGTTAATGACATCCTCAGCCACTCTTGAGCTTGGCACAGTTCAAAGTACTAAGCACTCCCATGTTGTTGTCCCAGGCTTTACTTCCCCGCATATTTTCAACAGCGGGCAGTGACTCAGCCACATGAATCATTTATGGCACTGTGAGTCACACTAGGTAGCACATGAAGGATCTGGATAACCATTACAAGGTTTATTTGAGATCAAGAAATGCACAATATACTGCATAGTCATTAGTATTTAAAGGAAAATTATTTCATTTAGCAAGGGAAAAAGAAGGTATTTTAAGACGTTAATGCAATGTCTTGCTGGCAAACCAGACTTCCTCTCCCGCATGGTTTTGAAAATCAAGCCTGCACTTTTTCCTCAGCCTACTTCAGTCAAATACATTGTGTGCATACAGGGTTATAATCAAGACCACAGAGAAAACTTTCAACACCAGGCTCGTACTTCTCCTGTAATTACACCTCTATATTAAAAAGGCACTTTGGTCAGACTTCAGCCTTAGCTGCGTCCTCAGCCGCCATAAATTAGCACATCTCCATCAACAGGCACCGCGTGACGGAGCCAGGCCTTCACCAGCGCCAGGCGGCTGCGACTGGGAGGGACCGGGGACGCTCGGGGGGCTCTGTCAGCCGCGGCTACAGGCCAGGCTGCAGCTCCGCATGAGGGGGGCTCCCAGAGGGGTGCAAGACCTAAATCCAGGTGACCCCAGGGTGCAGTGCCCACAGAGCCGGGAGTGCCCGCTGCAGGACCTCCTCTCAGGGCCGGGATGGACAGACAGACGGGTGTACGGCTGCTTTCCCTCCAGCAGGAACACAGAAAACTTGTGTTTAACATACCCATGGCAAATGCTTGGTTCCTCTTTGCTGCTGCTGACCCAGGGCCATCGATGTGTTTTACAAGCACTAATTAAATCACAGAAGACAGCTAATGCCCTGCTCTCCATCAGGGAGATGTAGGGAGTGCTCTGCCTCCAGCAACAAACATCCCCGTCCCCATCTCCCTGCGGGGCTGAGTGCTCTAACGTGTTCTCCTCTCTCCGCTCACAGGGATAGTCCACATTTGCTCGAGGACAGATGTGTGTGCTAATGGAAGGGACTATTTTAGGAAGAGGCAAAAGAAATACCTAGGAAACAACTTTTAAAGGATGCTGCTAAAACTGCAGACTGTCAGAGGAGGGGATTTTTTTACAGCAGCGGGACCCTCAGAAAGCAGCAAGGGCCCCACAGTCTCTCCTGCACCACTGGACCAGAGGAACAGAGACCGCAGCGGGCAAGGGCTGCAGCGCTGCAGCCACTAGACCCCACGGGGAGCAGGTCCCTGCTCGCCATGAACCATTGCGCTCACCTCGCAGCTCTCCCAGGTCCAGGGTCTTCCCCAGCTGCTCCAGGAGGTCGGCCCTGGCCGCGTTCTTCTTGTGCTTTTTGCCGTCGTAGTGCTGCTGTGCCATCATGGGGTTGTTGAACCAGGCTGCGCAGAGCTGGCAGTACCTGTCCGAGTCTCTCCGCTGGTGCGGTGAAGGTACCGCCGGGGGACTATCCGTATGCGGCTGCTTTAGGGAGCTCAGAGTGGTTTCTGTAAAAGGGAACGATCAGACATGAGCTTTTCCAGGTTAGTGCTGCTGTCTGAGTAACAGCAGACCCTGAGGCAGATCCCACATTAGACACAGGGAATAATTAGCAGCAGTTACAGGGTCCCACTGGATATTTTGGATGGTACTGCTTGGAAATCTACCAGTTCTCATTAAAAAAGCAGCATGAAAGGATAGCATAGGCCTGTTCCTCAACTATCTGCATTTCACTAGCAGGGAAAGGAGGATGCTCTCCTTGCAGTTACACGTCTTATCACTGTTGCAACTAAACCTGCTAAACTTACCTTGCTTAAATTGCTACTTCCAGGAAAAATTGCCAGTGGAGAATAAACTAAACATGCAAAGCCATCTACTTCTCAAGATAGACAGATTTATCATCTCTGGACTCTTATTTTTCAATTTATTTGGTCTCGGAAAGAATAAGGAAAGCTGTAGTAATTGTAAATTGTCACAGATGAAAAAAACAGATTCAACAGTCAGTCCCCTCATTCAAATACCTTCACATGGTGAAGTGACAGATACCAGCAACCCATGACCTCAACTTAATCCCATTTCCCTTCAGATTCACCACGAGCCCATCTGGGAACACAAACATGATCCCCAAATAATTTCAAAGGAAAAGGAGTGATGAAGGATCTGCGCCTTGTTTGCCAGTTTTCCTGCTTCATACAATGTAAGTCACAAAGCCATGCAAAAACAGTCTAAAGTAGAATAAAGTTCAGGTAACATTGGGATACAAAACCACACAATGACTAGCACTTAATTATCACACCTCATTCAAAAATTCCCTTTTATGTAGTTTCCCTTTTCTTTTCTTTTCCAGATGAAATGTCTGCTACCTGAATAATTAACAAACCACTCTCTCTGTGATACAAGAATAGGCAAATTTTAAGGTGGTGAAGAGGAGCTCGATTGCTCTCCTTTGATCAAGAGGCTCCGTGCTACTCCAGCTGAGCCCTGATGAGAGCACGGGCTGGCAAGTGACGAACCCGCCTCAGCGTCTGATACCGGGAATGACAGCGCTGAGCAAAACAGGGATATATTTAGACATATAATTACGACTGAAGCCCACTGCGATTGACTCCACAGGGCAAGAAAGTGAGTATTTGTTATAAATCTTCTGCTGACCTGCTCAGGAAGGGATGTCTATTAACTTTCCTCAAGGAAATTGTATCTTACATATAACATTACTCACAACCTTATCAATTTCCAGGGGGTTATAAGCTTCTATTGTTTTTGATGACAACTGCCAAGGTATCAGAGTTTCACGGCCAGGGCGGCTGGTTGAGGCACCATCATCCTCCTCGCCGCTGGGGAAGGGTGTCCTCGCTGCTGCTGCTGCCACCAGTGCTCCGCACGGCACGAGCAAGACGAGCTCTTTCAGGGATTAGTTAATAAAGCGATTACACAACCGGCTCCTGCGGAAGAGACACTTCTCCTGGCTCTGCTGTCTCGCGAGCCACCCGCCCGCTCGTTCGGATTCATTTCACCCCACTAGAGGATTCCGCTGCCTGGTCTCTGCCCGCCCTCCGTAACCAGCCTGGTTAGAAACCAAGCACAACGCCAACAGAGAAAACCTCTTTCCTTTGCCTTGGGCCCCCGATGGGGCAGCGTGCTCTGGCCGGGGCCGTGCTCGGACACGTCCCGGCTCTGCCGAGGCCGGCGGTGGCTGAGCCGCCTCCTGAAAAGCTGCTCTGACAGAGCTGGTGGGCAGCAGGCAGGGCTCAAGAAGGACCCGGCTGTATTTTGCTCCTAAAAACATCTTTTCTGATACCTACGCTTCCAGCATAAGACACTCCACCCCCTCCGAGGCACGTGCACCATAAATAACAGTGCAAGTACACCACCAAGCAGAGCCAGGGGCCAGCGCTCAGTGATTAAGAAGAAAATTAGGAAACAGCAATATTGCCTGTGCAAACTAAGTTGCACGCACCCAGCCCCGAGACGCTGTGGGCACTCAGCGCTCCGCCGCTCCCTGGGATGGGGCTGAGCAGCGCCGGGGCGCGGGCGAGGCACCGGGACCGGGCTGCAGAGAGGTTTGGGCATCCGGACCGTCATAAACAACCAGTTGTTTCCACAGTCCAGGAGCTCTGTGATATATTTGACTTACTGCTCTGCAGGCCCCAGGCTATAAAGTTAAATCTGTCAGATCTTCTGGTCAGCTTTCTCCTTGTTTATATGTTAGCTGCCGCCAGAGGGGAACCAGGGAGGCTGAAGTTCACAGAGCTGGTGGTGTCCGCAGGAGTTATATCTCCCGCTCACTAAAGAAATACGACTGAAGCGTCCTCCGCCGCCGCTCAGCCATCAGCCAGGCCGGCAGCCCCATGGCTGCTCGTCCGAGCACCTCTCAGTGAGGTTGGTGGCTCGTGCTCACCCAGATGCAGTGCAGGAGGGAGGCTGTCGGTGGGAGCAGAGCCCCCCCACACCCACCCCAGCCCTGCTGTGAGCCCACCACCATGCCTGGCTCCCCTCGACCCTGTGGGCTGCAGCCCCCACAACAGAGACCCTCTGCCCGCATGGCGTGGGCGCTCCTGCATGGAGGGGTTTGCTCTTAGCACTCACAATACAAAATATTTTCTTGTGAAGCCGCATTCCCCAGGTTCCATTTACAACTCCCAGCAGCTCTAAGGTGTGCTGAACCCAGCCTGGCAATCAATGGAAACATCCCGTGCCTTCCAAATCCTCTTGAAGAGAAACAGATGAAAGTTGACTTCTCCACAAATGTGGATTTATCATTTTGATATGTGCTACATTACTACAGAACAGAAAATATCATCTTTCCCTGAGCAGCGACATGAAAATTAATAATAAACACTCACAAAACGTCAAATGTTAAAAATGTTTCTCTATCTAAAACACAAACATAAAAGCTGCTAGTTTGACTATTTCAAGTATTTCAGAATGCTAAATAGCTCATGACAGTCTGCCTTACGTTCCCTTTTGCTGTGGGAGGGAAGTGAGAAAGTCTTACTTTGCTGCAAGAAGCAAAATATAAAGTTAGAAACACTTTAGCACTCTGGCAATGAACTAATGTTTGACTTATTTCTTGCATGCAAAGCTTTTTATTCATAGCTGTATTTAAATGGCACCCAACTTTTTATCGTTGCCACTCTCCAGGAATTGAGCATGAGAACAAGAAAGTAACTGAGCCATGAAAACAGGGCACTAGAGAAACTCAGTTTTCTTCTGAAGACAAATGTGAGACTAAGGTAGACTCCAGCTACTGCTGGACAGATCCTCGCACCCAAACCTGAAAGCCGTTTACTCTGTCCCCTTCAGCGCGTCTGAAACGCAAACCCCACGCTGGTAACCAGACAACAAGGAGGTAAAAAAGCCAGGGTAACCTTTCCTGCCTGCAAAATCCCACCCATATCCCTGACCCCAAACGCAGGGGACCCCAGTGCTGGCATCTCCCCTCACAGGAGCTGGCGCACACCAGCCCCAGCTCCTCCCGAAGCCACGGCTCACGGCAGCCACGTGGCACAGCCGGTGCCGAAGGGCCAATTTCCACCTTCCTGAAACGATGCCTGCAGGAACCTGCACCTGGATCCACGAAGGCAGCAGCTACTTCCCCCCACAATTCTTTGTTTTATAACTCATGCTGATGACTGGATGCAAGCTGACAGATGTTGGAAATGACTAGAGAAATTCATCAGCAACAGTGGTGACATAAAGCCTCTGAGGGCTACAACCTTGTGCAGCAGGAGCAACAGAAAAGATCACAAATACTTTGCTGTAGTGATGAGACATCGCTCTCCTATTGTGAAAAACCTGACTGTTAAGGCACTTCTCCCTCTCCTGAAAGCACCAGCAGAGAAACGAGAGACTTGTATTTCATTAAGATGATGAAATCGAAAGGGAAGGTGTAACTCTGTAAGGGGACTGAGAATAGATGTAATTTTCTATGGGACTAGTGAGACAGAAAACCCAGAATGTCAAGCAGCGGTCTGTTGGGAGGCAGAATGCATCCACACGCATCTGCAAAGTGGAGCCGAGCCCTCCCGAAGGGGGTGAGGGATGCTGCGGCTTAAGGTGACCAGAGAGCACGTCAGGATTATCTGGTAGGAACGGAGGGGGGACGGAACTGTCAGCACGGGGTGGGACGTACACTAGTGCCTTGCACCACTCCACATACTCTGCAGAGCACACGTTGCTCAGAGTTGAGGACTGCTGTAACCCCCACGTTGAGGAGAGGGAAGTCTGTGCTTTACCAACTCAGCATTTTCGAGATGAGCATTTCACCTTGCGGCACGGAACTCACAGGGAAGCCCCCGAGCTCTCTCAGGTACAGCACGGAGCAGTGCTCTGGCTTGCAGGGAGGAATGCTCAGCACTCAGACCCACACTGGATGTCGGCAGCAGAGGAGGTATCTGCAGAAATCCTTCCCTCTGCCACTCTCCAGCTGGAGACGGAAGTGAGTCCAGGACAAAGCCGCAGGGCGCTGTATTTGGAGAGGGGCTGCTCTGCAGAGGTGAAGCCTCAAGGAATTTCTGGCCACTGGCTGTGGCTCCAAGTCCCACAGCATCCTTGCAGCACAGCGTGTTGCTGCCTCCAGGAACCACGACCAAGGACAGAATTCCAGTTGCAGACATTTTTCAAGTTTTTCACCTTTGCCGAGAGTATTACATTTTTTTTGATGCTTTTTTTTTTTACTGGAAAACATTGCTCTTCCAATAGCTCAAGAATTCTTCCTAAATTTCCCCTGCAGTTTCAACTGCATTCATTAGTCTTCATTTTGTCCCCTAAATTGATTTTGTTACTAAAGAGATGCTGTGCTCTGCAGAGGCAACTGTACATCTGTGTGAAGGCAGTGACTCCTGCAAAGGCTGTTGTGCAAAGAACTCAAAAATTTCCCTTTACACTAATTAAGTAAATGGTCAACACAACTTCACACAATTTAGGGCAGCAGAATAAACTTTCGTGCAAGGCTGAAAATCAGACACTGAAACCTGGAGTTTATTACCCATTTTTACTTGTCTGTTGCCACTAAAATACCTTTTCTGTGTTTAATCTCAGCCATTATAAGAGCACTTGGGGAATTCTGGAAACATTTTAAACCTTTTTTTTTTTTTTAATTAAAGGATTATGAGTCTTTCTTGTATGGAGTCTTTCTCACTTTTTTTGATCACACATGAAAGTTAAAAGATACTTTACTCTTAAGAGCTTAGGAAGACACCAAATAAAACATTCAACCAGTTACATTGCAAGCATGAGCTCGAGCCTCCTGAATCGCCAGTACCTGCTCCTCAGTCACTGGTCTCAACTTCCAGGTCCCCAGAACATCAGAAGGGGCTGGAGCCCTCAGCAGCAACAGACTGGTGATTATCAATACCTCCTAATTGCCCCAATTGCAGCTGACTTCTGAGCAGATTAATCTTATATTAAATGTTATTTAAATCCTCTATGAAAATCAAAGGGAAAGCAAACCATGACTCATCCCAGCACAAGGTGATGTCCCTGTCCCGCAGCTCCAGCACTGTCCGAGGGGGCTCCGGGACCGAGCGTGCCCAACAACCCTTTCACCGCAGGCAGCCAGAGCAGAGACCAGCCCCACCACCAGCACTTCCAACCTCCATCACCGGGTCTCAAAGCTGACCCCGAAACGCTGACCAGCCTTCTGGCAATCAGGGCTCTAAGGACGATGCACAAGAGCCTCTGGAGTGCCCTTCCACGGAGCTGGGGGTGAAAAAACGGCTAAATCATAAATTCTCCTGGCTAGAATCATAAATTCTCCTATCGCAAACGGCACAGCCACCGCTCAGACCCTGCGCAGCCACCTGCAGCCCCGCAGCCCACGCCCCTGCCACAGACACGTGTGAAGCCCCCAGGGACAGGACGCTCCTGCCCAGGAGCATCCAGCACGCTCAGGGCTGCACAAGGTCAGCTCCCAGGACTCACGAGCACTGGAGCCTCTGAAGCACTGTCCGAGAGACTAAAATCTCCCTGGTGCTAGCCATGAAGGACTGGGACAAAAATCCAGTGGAAAAATGCTGGGCAACTCTGCAGGAAGCCCAGAAAAATGCTGTGCCCAAAGGGCACATTTCTGAGAACTACTGGAGAGCAAGGAGGTGCTCATTAATGTATTCCTGCAGCTCAGCTTCATCTCCCAGATCAAGTGTCTGGAAGAGCTGATGAGTCCTTGAGCTGCTCCTTCCTGGTGATTACGACAGCTGAAGAGTCCATTACTCTTGGAGCACGCAGTGCAGCTCACTTAGGGCCTCTGCAAGGCTGATACAGAGGATTAAAAAATTAGACAAAAACACAATGCAAAGTTGGAGCTCTTGGAAAGGAGCTCCGGAAAGCCCTGCCTTGACAGGGCCCTACAGCCTCCCCATCCAGGGGCAGCAGGGCAGGGCTGGTCACCGCACAGTCTCGCACAGACCCCACGGTAAGTCAGCCTCAGCACCGCTCCAGAGAGGTCTCTAACAAAGGAGAGGGTACAACTGGTTCCCATCTACCTGCTGCCAGTCCACGCATATCTCCCACTTCATGAACAGACGTGTTGGTTCACCAGAGTCCGAGATCTCCAGCGGCACCTGTGGCACCACATCAATTCTCTCCTGCCACCGATCAAGAACCACTGCCCACAGTTTGTCTGTCTGCCTTCGCGTGGCTCCAGCTCTGCAGGCAGACCCCGGGCTCCCGGCTGCTCCCCCTGACCTGCCCGAACAGCACCGCACCCGCAGCATCCTGCCCCCAGCGACGGTCCTGGAGGTGAAAACAGCAACTCTTTCCCTGCTGGCATGTGAATCCAAATCACCAGCTTACGTGGGAATCGGTCCATGCACTATTCCCTGAAATCCAGCACCTCTGGAACCCTCAGAAGCTCACCCGGATTTAACCAGAAATGCTAGGTTTTGTGGCAGGTCCTTTGGTGCCAGAGGAGAAGCCACTGGCTGGCTGTGCACGAGGGATGGGGTTCTGAGCACTAATGTAAGCACTGGGCAATTAAATACCATAAACGAGTACATGACTTCTCTGGGTGCCCTTTTAATTATTTGCCAGCTGCAGAGAACAGCCTGAGCCCTAACGGGAGTCAGCTGCAAACGACCATGTTGGTTCACATCAGACCCGTCCTCCTGGCTCGCTGCAGGGATGGTCAGGAGCTGCTGGCACCCGCAGCTGCACCCTCACCTCTGCGGGACCCACACCCTGCACACCCACGGCACCCGGCAGTTTTCAGATGCACCTCAGCGACTGGTGAATTCTGCTGCACCTTCGCTCAACGAGCCTCCCAAGAGCACACTCGTTAGTTAAAACAACTAAGCCACCACCTAAAGCCATTCCCTGTGTTCCCTCAGGCAAAGGGGACAACGTTTCCCAAGCCAACCCTGTAAAGGACAAATGATATTCCACACATCAGCACCTACATTCTGTAAGGTTACAAAAGCAACACACACACACAAGCCAAGACCCCTGATTTAATCACATCTAGGATTTACACACGTTGTGTTAGGCAGGATGCAAAATGCACAGCTAAATTTATATTCTGTTCTGAAGGAAGTGCCACTGGCAGTAATACCAAAATACCTCTGTCTACAGGCCTGCAGCCCAGTCGCTCTGCCTGCTTAGCACGAAGAACGTGTTTTTCGATTATCCTCTGGCCCAACAACCACAGAGGAAGTTTTGTTTCACCATATATTAGTGATTTGCAGGGATTTTACGGTTAAGCAAACAATAAGGTGGTTAAATTATCTGATTCCAACTTTCGACTTTTTAAATGTGGAAGTTAATAGGCTTGCATTATTGGAATCACTGTGGAGGAAAGCATGAATACCCATCTGGGCAAAAATCAAAAGACAATCAATCCCACAGTTTTTAAAGGCTAGATTTCCCTCTAAGGTAAAGGCAAATGGTATTCTGCTCTGTACAGTGACACGAAAGGTTTATTAAACATATTAGCTGAGCTGTTGAATAACTTCTGATAATTAAAGGGAGGCTTGGCTATTTGTGCCCAGAGGACATATTGTCTTCCACCGAGCAAAACATTTCAGAAGCATGGAGCCAGAGATAGGACTCTTGTACAAAGGCCAGCCCTGGCTGATAAACCACTAATCTGTGTGAACAAAGCAGACAATAATGAGCGTCAGCAATTTTTAAAGGCTGTTATGACAGCAACACAAATGAATAGCTGCTTCTGCCGGCCTTCATCACTCAGCTATCCATTTTCTGCCACACAGGCACCGAGCTGGCACCTCGGCCGTGCCTCCCCGGCACAGCGAGCCCGCTCCACCCCGCGCTGGACCCTCCTGCTCCGGCTCGCTGTCTCTGGACCTACCTGTGGCCTTTAGTGTTGGTTGTTCACCTAGCAACAGTTTTAACCTTTTGGCATGGATTTTCCCTTGGTAATGCGAGTCAGCCACCACTGCTGAGGTAAAGGACATGTTACATAGTGTGCAGCATTTGTTCTTATCCACTGAGTCACCGTCACTGCCCTGGGTGGAGACAAAAACACAGACAAAAAAAGAGGTCCATAAGCCCACCAAGCACAGTCACGGAGAAAGAAGAGAGAGGACTCCAGGTTGTCACGCCAAGGCCGTGGTTTCCAAGGGGTTCCCCTTCCTTGTCTCCCCCAGACTCGCTCCTGCCTGGTCCCAGCCTTGCTCTGCCTGGGGACGCCTCCAGCCCCTGGGTGCTCCCGAGCCTCCAGCGCCTCCGCTGTCATTCGCACGCTGGGAGCTCATCCTGGTGCTTCATGTTCCCCATGACCCCGAGACCCACCCGTCACGTCCACCTTCAGTCTTCATTCCTGTTCTCTGGCTGAGGGAGTCACACAAATCTGGTGCTTTCCCTGCCATCACACACTGGCGCTTCCTCCTGCCACGCTTCTGTAAGAGACCGCAAAGCAGCCGGGGGGGACGGGGCTGGGGGGGCAGCCCTCTCTGCAGGTGCGAGAAGCAAATGAACCAGCGGGACTTGTGCGGGTCCCCCAGGCAGGATGGCACACCAGCCCTGAACACCTCCTGCCCCTCTGCTGTTCTTGAGCTCTGGGGGGCGACCCCCTTGTGCCCCCTCATGCAGACACTGAGACCGAGGGGGAGATGGGCCAGAGGGGCGGGAGCCCTGGCTGCTCCCCCGCTGCAGCCTGGGCATCTGCTCCACCAGGCAGGAGCTCCACGAGCCAACCAGCCAGCTCGCCCTCACTGGGAACCAGGCTCATACCTCCCAGCAGTAATTTACTGCGGGCTGCTAATGAGATAAACCTGAAGGCAAGAGCAGCCTCACGGCACTTACTAAAGACAGGAAAAACCTCTTGCTGCAGGGTTTGCACAAAAGGAGAAAAGAGCAGAATGCACAAAAACCACATTTACGTCCTGCTTCCTTCCTAGAGATGGATGGAGCTCTTGAACGCTGCCGGATGGAAAAAGGCAATCATAAAAGCCTGAGACACTCTGCACAGAATGGTAAAAAACATCCCAGAAACTTACGCCACCTAAAGCAAACTCAGAGTTGCAGCCCACAGCCCTGTTTGAGGATCTGCAGAGCAAAATACCTTGGTGCAAAGGGGCTAACACCCTGTGAGATCCTAAATCGGAAATTTTAAGAAGTTATGAACATCACCATTCACTACTTCGGTAACAGCAAGAGGCTTTCATGGCTTCAGTGATTCACGTAGGGACCATCCTTCACAGTTACTAAATCACTGCATCTTTATTTTTACAAGTAAACCCTGATTTAATGAGAATATTGTCTCCAACCTTCATTATGGTTATTCTTGTAAGAATAAAAGCTGGCATGCCTCTGCCCAGCTGTGCGGCTGAGCTTAGACCTTCTACTCTAAGCAAACCCCGTGAGGAGGAGTGGCTGTAGCTCCAGGCTGCCCATTCCCACTGCGGCAGAAGCCCTGTCGCTGCCTGTGCCACCACACGATCTGGATCCTGCTGCAGCTCCCAGCACTGCCCCGGGTCTCGCCCAGGCACCCACTACCCCAGGGGGCACTGAGCATCCCAGTGTCACCCCCCAATGTCTCCCAGCACCCGGGCTGGAGGCACCACCGCCTCCCAGGCACACACACGTCTGCTGGGATTTCTCCCCGCTCCGATGGGCGTTCAGCCCCCTGCGCTGGGGTGGCGGAGGCACCCCTGCCCAGCAGGGAGGAGCTGAGCAGCCAGGGAGGGCTTGGGAGAAGAGCTCACGAACAGCCCAGGGGCTGAGCGTCTGTCAGCAAAACATAACTGCTGCTGCCAGCACGTGTTTACGAGCAAACAGCTTCCACAGACACAGGGGTAAGCGCACGAACAACGAACAAGCAGGGGAAAAAGCACATTTGCACCATTAGTTAAAATTAGTTGTTTGGCCCATTCCACAAGGGAAACGAGAATCGCATTTAGGGCCCTATATACGCAGTCTCACTTTTCCAACGATCTCAGTATGTCGTGTTGGCCACCAAGCACAAATTGTAAATGATCTCTTTTGAAAACACTCCTCTGCGCAGAGCAAGACCTTTCCAAAGCCGGGAAATGACCTGCTGCGTGCAGGTAGTTAGCATCCCAGCTCATGTCCTGGACAAGATGGTCAGATCTGGCCCCTGTGCCACAGCAAAACTCCCTCCAGTGACAAGCCATCTGGAGACAGTCGTGCACTCTTTTTTTCTTTTTTTTTTTTTTTTTTAAAGCAAGTATTCCAACTGCATAGAGCCAAAACAGAAAGCAGCCCGCTTTAGAAGCTTCATTTCACAACAAGCTGTAAATGCATTCTGCAGCTCCTCCCCGTGCAAGGGCTCAGGCGCTCACGGGGGCACACGCGTGGTCCCGTGCAGGCTGCCCCCGCAGCCCCCGCGCACACAAAACCCATTGTGCAGCTGGAGACCAGGGCACCGCTGAAGGGACAGCGGAGGCCAAGGGACAGTCAGATGGTGTCCAAAAGCCATTCCCTTTTGCAAACATCATGCTCCTACTCAGACACAGAACGAAGGGCCCAGCTCTCCGAGTCCCCCACATAAACAAGTGGGGGAAACAGCACCAGCACCCTGCCGGGCTCCCACCGAAGCGCAGCCCCAGCCCAGGGCAACGCAGCTGCCGGCCGGATGCCTCCGGCACACCCTGACCCACCCACCCGGGGCAGCCCCCAAGCACCGGGAACACCAGCACTGGGGGAACCCACTGGGGCCGAGCCGGCAGCACCATGGCTGTGCAGCAAGCCCTGGAGATGCCCCGGAGCCCCCAGCGGCTGTGGGGCAGGAGAGGGGCTCTGCCATACTTGAGAGAGTGAACTGACCACACAGTCAACACCTGACCCACTATTTAAGGTCATTTTCTCCCAAAATTCTTCCACAATTAGAAAAAGGACTGATTTTCATCACTTTTTTTGTTGTTGTTAACTATAAATCAACTTAAACCTTAGGGAGAAATCTCAAGAGGTGATAAGTACTGTTCTGAATGTAATTTGCACTTCTTTTAAATAGGTTCTCTCAAGATATTTTATGTCTTCAAAGGGAAATCACTTGAAAGTTAAGAGCAGAGTAAAAAATTCCCAGACTCTATTGATCATCAGCGGTGGTAACATATAAAGAGCCTCCAACAGAGCTCGTTTGAAAAGCTGATACACTTCGGTGTTTACACACCAGGGTCTCTTCCTCTGCCTGGTCTGCTTCTCAGTGACATTTTTTCCTTTCCAAACTATTTTCACAGATACACTGTAGTTAAAACAAAAAAAATTTCTAAAGCCCCTCAAACAACACTTGGACGCCTCAATTTAGAGACCAAGGTCCCATTTATACCGATCCACAGTTCTGCGCAGCTTATCCGAGATCACCCAAGTCTCTGGGCAAGTACCTCGAAGCCTGGATGGGGATCTGGCCACCAGACTGGCACCCGCCTGCAGGAGAGGTGCATACCCCATTTCCTGGTGGGTCTGAGCGCCCCAGCCTCTGCACAGAACACAACGGACCTTCGCTCTCCAACAGCCAGCCATTTTTCATATGCTAAAGGCTGCTCTTGGTTAGCAGGATGTGGGAGACGTTCGGGCTCGCGTGTTACGAAGCGTTTACCCAAGTTTATCCGTCAGCAGAACTGCCTCCCTTCCCTCCTCCACCACCCAAACACCCTGCACCAAGCACCAGGCGCTGGAGGCTGGAGCCAGCCCTGAAGGGTAATTACGCCTTCTCATTTGTCAGCGGCTGTTTTACCTGTAACCCGATGGGCTGGGGGAACCTGACCCGAGTGTCTTTTGTCACCCGTTGAATGACGCCGTGTTGACAGGATTGAGCAGCCAGCTGGGACAATAACCGCTCCGCAATCAGGATGCCCGGGCGAGCGCTGCCGGGTGAGCCCAGCACAAGGGCTCAGCTGACCCACAGCCTGCTCAGGGCAGACACCCACTCTCCAGGGATGCTCTGCACCCCCGTGTGCACCCACCCATCTCTCCTCACTGCTTCCCTTGCTCCCACGCTCAGCTCAGTCTAAAGCAGCAGCAGTAAATAGGCACCAACATCTCAATTTAGTTTCCACAAAACCCACACAAGCAACTCACTAACCCCGAGCTGCATGAAGCCCCATAATGTGCAAGGAATATTTCTACCATTTATTTTTGCATTCTTCTCCAGACAATCCCTTCTCAGTAACCTTTGCAGAGATGCAGAACTGACAGGGGCAGATGGAGATAAAGCATCCGTTTCCCAATGCCGACATAGCTCCCCCACCCCATAGCCCTGCCGAGCCAGCCTAATTTATAGGGCTTCCTTTTGTAGCATTATAAACTTCAAAGCAAGTCTTGTACATCCAACAGAATTAACTTCAGTTATTCCGATGCCTGTTAACAAGCTGCTAAAAGGCATAATCCTCACACAGGGCCAGGCAGTTGCAGCCCTTTGCAGGGTGTTCTTTAAGCAATCCTCAGGAAGAGTAAGGATTTTTATTCCACAGATACAAATCTGCTGTCTTCATTTCCTAGGTTTTACTAAGAAGAAAAGATTATACAAACCCTTAAAATACAGCAATATGAAACACAGCACTCGAGGCACTGCAAAGTATTTTTTGAGTTAATTTTCTGTGCGTGAAGAAGGTGCTGTTGCTAAAGAGCTATTTTCTGTAACGCTCCATGTGAAATTTAGACCACTTCCATTTTGGAGCCTGTTTTTCTTCTGGTACCAGCAAAGACCAAGTACCAGTTTGAGCCTATCTAAATCTGAAACGCTCGTTAAGTCTCATGGGACCTAGACATGCTCCAAAGCAAAGCCAGCCCTAAGGTAAGTAAGGGGCATGCTTGACAAGTTAGGCACCGTCCCACAGTCCTGCTCTGGCAGGGACAGAGCCACGGGCAGCTCGGCGAGGACAGGGGTGACTACTCGGCCAGAGGCCCTGGCTGCCACTGCTCAGCTGTGGCTCAGCGGGTATTTAAAACCACGCAGGATGACACCTGGGAGAAGGAGAGAGGACCGGAGTGCCGAGTGCCCGGCCAGGCATGCAGCGGAGCCGCCAGCGGACTCTGCCCCGGGTCCTGGAAGGGGCGTCCCCAGGGCACCCCTGGGCAGAGAGCCCGTCACAGCAACAGCAGCTCTCAGCCAGCCCCAGCCTTCCATCAGAGAATAAATTCAAGTCTTCCATCACTAATTTCTTTCTTTCATTGAAACCAATACCTGACCTTTTGGTTGAAAACCTCTGATTGGGTACAAAACACGCAGTAAGAATGTTGGCCCTAAAACCAGACATTTCATCTTACTTCCAGAGTAATCGCTGAAGATTTAAGTTACAGCACACAGTAAATTTTGCACAAGAAGCTATAAAAACTGCTGTTTCCTTGCAGATTGGGAACTGAAGCAGAGCCTCCCAAGGCAGCCACTGGCACCATTTGTGGCTCGGAGAGGCACAGCTCTTGGCTTAACCTTCTCCAGCACCACCTTGCAGCACGTGCATTATCCTCAGCAACAAAACCTAATATCTGGCTATCTTCCCTCAAACAATTTGTCCTTGCTATTATGACTGCTTTCTTCTTTAAGGAAGATGATGCTGGTTAAAGCAATTCACTATCGTACAGTACAAACAGGGCCAGAATGAATTTGAAGGCTTTTCTCCCATCCCAAAAAATATGTTTCCTAACACATCAGAATTTGCATCATGTCTGTCCTGATCATAAATAGGGCTCCTATTTTTTAAAGGTAGTGAGAAAAGGCTGGTTAAAACCAATTCACCAGTCCCGGGTCTTGAGGATATGACTCCCAATTTCAGTGCGGCCTCGACACAGGCTGCAACCTTCTCCAATTACTTTCAGCTGAAATGTTAAGCGGAAATTTAAAATGAAAGGTCAACAATCCCTCAGTACACCACAGACATGAGGGTTTTTTCCCCTCCCCCACAAAAAACTTAAACAATAATGAACAGCCCAACAACTACATCGTTATCCAGGGCAAGACTAATTGTATAAGCCTCCTACTTCTTACTATGAAAGGATAATGGGTGCTTTGCAAATGCAGAGGTTTTTTATAGTCCCCAAACAACAGCAGACACGACCCTCCGCCTTACCGAAAGGTCAGGTAGCAAATGCTGTTCCTAAGCCTATTGCATGGAGCACCGACAGCTGCAGCAGCTTCTCCTCCTGTTGCCTCTTGGGAGAAGACAAGGTGCTAGTTCTGTGCTCAAAAGGCCACAAATCAAACAGCACACAGTCACGTAACAGTGCAGTTTGTGATGAAAACAAGGTGAATATCCCTTTTGAGCTGCAGGTGCTTCTACACAGAAATTTAATTGGTTTTCATGGATTGTTTCTAACAGTCATTGAAGTCAGTGTGCCACGGCTTGGCTGACACTGCTGGATCCCTGAACTGGGCAACGCAGCTGCACCCTGTACGTGGCGATGATGTTATCAGGCAGCATTGGAGGTGTCCTAAATACTCTGTTCTCTTTAACTGCAAAGGCCTGGATAGCAGCTGAGCAGCAATAGGCCTACTTTGAGCTGTAAATGGCAGATTTTTCCCTGCTATATTTTTATAACATAAATAATTTTAGAATTTAGGTCTCGCATCGCCTATCATCACTTGTTAACTCACCCCCCGCTAAGGGCTGCCCTTGGCACAACCAAGCTTCAGCAAGCATAGAATTACATCTCACTGCTGCCTTTCACAACAGAAAAGGGAAGTAGTTCAGCTTTGACTTATTTGAGGTCTGTTTGGTTCTCTGTCCACCATATCCTAGTGCTAAGGTGTACATGCAGCTATGTGGTTACATCTCATTAGATGTAACGAAGCTCGTTAGAGGACCATGTTCCAAGCCTGTATGTGCACATCCACTGGACCTTTCACACTCTGTAATTAATAACTCAATAAAACTACTGTGAGATTCTGTAGTTAAGGGATAGATTGCATCTGCAATTACCCTATGTGCATCATAAAAGTTCCACTAAAATTTTAATTACTGTGTGAAGGAGCTCTCAGATTCCTTTGGAAAAACTTGCACACTTCTCCCTTTAATTAGAAGATATCTCACTAAATATTGATAGCATTAAGCCACAGTCACACTCCCATAGATCTGAAATGGTTCGGATGCTATCTGCTGGGAACCTCATCAACAGCTCTCACACCAGCCCCAGAACATGGGAAAGAGCGGAATGAATAATTCACTGTGAATCACTCCCTTTAAATTTAGTCTCCTTTTGTTGCCTGACAAACGTCTGCGAGCTGGTCCAATTTCCTCACGTTCGTTTGTTTATTTGAACACAACTGACGAACCCAGCTGTCATTTTTTTAACCTGCAGAATGACCACAAACCTTTGTGAGGAGCCTTTTGGATCCAGCTCTCCGTTTTCATCGACTCCCAGAAAAATATCAGGTCAGAAGGGATGCCCGGAGGTGACTCTGCTCTCCGGCCACCTCTCCACTCACCCTGGGGGCTCTCAGAGGTTTTCAGCCAGGATGTGGTGATGACACCGTGGGCATCCCCTGACCTCCAGCAGGCAGGAGGGCACGGCACCGCCGCACCTCGTGTACCCAGCACAGCTCCAAACGCGGCACTGCCGCACCACGCTGCTCCCCAAATGCTGGCCAGGTGGCAAGTCCTGTCCTCTGTCCAGCGACCCTCGTCCCTGGGAACGGAGCCACGTAGTGAAAGTTGGGTGAACGCGTCTGGAAGCGACCCAAGCGCTGCTTCCAGCAGAGCAACCCCAAGCCCCTTCCAGAGCCGCCACCCCCATTACCCCAACTGCCCGAAGCATGAGCCCCAGCAGCCGCTGCCTGCCTCACTGACACCGGAGCTCACTAGCAAAATCCAGCCACTGCACTTAAACTGAATAAATGCTGGATATTTGCTATCAGTGTTTTTTTTTTTTTCCTATGAAAGAACATTCAAATAACTAAAAATGCAATTACTGTTGCTGATGTACATAATATTTCTCATATAGTTTATTGAAAATTATTTCTGGTTTCTTAGCATTTCAGCTAATCTAAATGTTACCTCTGGGTACCTGATCATCTGTGGCTGTAACAGGAAAAAAATGTTGTAGCACAGAGTCAGTGATTCACAGAGCAGCTGAGTAAACAGGGACTTTAAATTATACCCACATTTTCTGACCGGAGCTTTTTAGCTGGACAGCCTCCATCTATGGGATGAAGCATGTAATAGAGGCGAACCTTGCTGGCATGTTTCCGACTCTGGAAAAAAAAAAAAAAAAAGAAAAGAAAAAGGAAGAAATGAAGTTACAAAAAGCAAGAAGCTCTATTGTTGTGCATACAACACCAATCTACAATAAGATTTCACATCCCCTTGACGTATGTAACCAACATGGGAGAAGAGGGTGAAAGATCCATGTGAGGAACACTTGCATTTCACAGAGGTTTCACAGAGCTGAAACCTGAAACGAGCTGTGGAATGATTATGACACCTGCCATTAGGAGGAGAAATGGTCCACCTTCAGCGCTCTCTGCCGAGCCCTGCTGCCTGCATACCCTTGAAGACACAGCAGGGATAGAGGCGTTGAGAGAGGAGCCACATTTGTTATCAGATCATTTCCATAGCGGGAGAGATTGAAAAGATCAGGGTTATTCAGCTTCGGGCAGAGACAGGCAGGCATCATGGGGGATCGGATGCACACACACAAACCAAAATCCACAGTTTCTCCACTTCCAGAAGAACACAATACCTAAGGGCTATAAAACCTCACTCTCTAGGAAATAAGCCAACTGATACTTGCCAAAGGTTTGAAAGAAATTTCTCCCACAGGTCAATTATCAGATAATTGTGCATTATGAAATCTAATGCTTTCCTCGTACACAGAGAGGGATAAGGACTACGTGGATCCTGAGCCTGAGCGCCTTCTCCTCTCGCAAGCATTTCTAAGGGGGAGTTGAACAATAAAACCTTCCAGACCACCACGAGGACGGGAGGGTTTGTGTTCCGGGTCAAGCAGCCCCAGCAGGGGAAAGCCCAGGCTCACCCTGATGTTGGCTGCTGCAGAAACCAGCCCCAGGAACCCGGGCACCATGGTGAGGTCGTTCTGCTTTCCCTGGTCCTGCCCAGCATCACCCCTCACCACCGCGGGCAGACCACGCTTTCCAGCATCAGTGAGGGTCCCCAGTCCCAAAACCCGCTCTGCCCCTTCGCACCGAGTTCCAGCAAGCAGCCCCCGCTCAGCCAGAGGGCTGGCTCCCCCGGCAAAGCGGACCAGATCCTTCTCGTACTTTCTCTCAAGAAAGGCACCGAGCGGGCACGTACTTTTCAAATGTTATTTATACCACAGGGAAGTTTTCAGGGGATCTGTATTTGTGTAGAGGGACCAGGACGAGCTGAGGGATGCCTGCAGGAGACCCTTCCCATGAGGGACACGCCAGGCAGCAAGGGCAGGTTTCACACTGCCTTCGGGCACAGCCAGAGCTTACCAGCAGGCGAGAGTAAGGAGAGACTGGGAGATGTCCTGGTCACGCCAGCACCAACAGACAAAGCAATCCTTGTGGCTTGCAAAACGTAAAGGAAGATTGAAAAGATTCTAGAGAGGGAGCCTTCAAAACACTGACTTACACTCAGCTCTGGTCTTCCAGAAGATGTCGAGGAGGGAAAGACTGCAACTACTACTAACTCGCTGCATCCAGAGCCCAGGCGCGCACGGCAGCTATTATTATGCAAATGTTTTCTCTGAATCTCCATTTCTGATTGCCTCACAGAGCAATGGCACCGTAATATTATAATTTCAGATCACAGATTTGCAATTTTAAAATATTAAATTACCATCAGCATGTTCTGGAACATTCTCCTTCCTGTGGTATGAACTTGGAGCCAAATTTGCAGAGCACTAAATTTGTATGCATAAAAGTGACTGTGCAATAATTTTTTTTAATGGAGCAAATCAGTCACGATAAATAACGTCAAATACCTCTCCCCAGCTTGTCTTCCTGCATGCATTTAGAAAATGTGACCTGCTGTAGTCAGAGCTAAGCGCAGGAAACCCCAAAGCTTCAGCTATCAGCAATTAGCAGTCCAGACAGCGATGGCATAATTAAGAAATGACAAAATAAATGTTTGAAATGCAAAGGACTGACGTGTGAAGTCAGTCTGGGAGTTTGGCGGCGCTCCTACTTTCTGCCTTCACGAAGGGATGCTCGGCTGGTTTCCCCCCTGGAGGTCTGCACACCAGGAAGCCCCTGCCCCAGGCAGAGCATGGGGACACAGGCGACGGCTGGCCCAGGGCAGGCGACAGGACAAGCCACCACGGTCCCTCGCACCACACGCTATGGATGGAGGAGACTCAGACGCATCGTAAAGGCAACGTGGCTGGGGCTCTTCAGCTGAATTCCTTCACTGAATATTTACACCCCTTGGAGCAGCTGGCCAGCCTCAAGTCATCCTTCCCACAGTCACGAGGCTCTTCCCTTGGGTGAGTTAACCCAGCACACCACGATGCCTACTCACACACAGCCATAGCCTGCTGAATTTAGAGGTTAAAAAGTTTGTGGTTTGGGTTTTTTTGTCTTTTTTTGTAAGAGAAGATTTTAACAGTCATCATTTTTAGTGTTCTTTTCCGTGGCACTCAGCTGTGCCATAAATGATGTCCAAATATCAACATTAAAAGGCAGCAAAGCTTCAGCCTTCTGTAAAACACCTCTCACCTTTATTTACGCTTTTGTTAGGATTTATGAAAGCCAAGGTAAAGAAATAACTTATGTTTGGCATAATTTAAAACTGCAGGGCTCCTTATGCAGCCTTATTATCCTACGGTTATAAAAGCAGAGCTTAAAATCATCCCTGGCCTTTGCAAGCACGTAGCAAGCATCTCGTTCCCTCTCAGGGAGCGGAGGTAGCACAGCCCATTTGTCACCCATTTTATCTCTGGTATTTTCTACATTTACATGTGTATTTATCATCCTAACACCAAGGCAAGAGCAAAGTGATTATTCTTAGTGTGCTGCTCGCAAACAGCCCTGCGGGTTATCTCTTCCCCTCCGCAAAGCAACTTGAAATCTGCACCTCTGAGTCGTGAGAAGGGTGAGGGCCAGGGAGGGGGTGGCTCAGCCCCGGTGGGCAGGAGGGACCCACCGCGAGTCCAGCTGGGCTCCGCCACCCCGTGCGGAGGTCTCGCGTGTCGGAAAGAGGTCTGGAGGACACAGCAGCAGGAACAGCGGAGACAAGGCAGCGAGCACGGCAAGAGCATCGCTGCCTCCCCGCCGGCCCTCCAGCCCTCCAGCCCCAGGCAGGGCAGATCACAGCAGGGGCTGGGGCTGAGCATCTGCCAGCAACCACCACCCAAGTGATTACAGACACACGGGGAAAAAGGGGCCAAAGGAAGAACCACGTACAGGAGTCAGGAAATGGGGATAAAGTGGGATCGGGGCACATCCAGCTCCCATTTTGATCTGTCTTGCCGCGTGTACAAGCCGTAGAAAGGACGAAACCTTGGCACAGCTGTAAATCCACGGTCTGGAACAAGAACACTGATGCTGGAGATACCTGCCTGTTCATCAACAGCCACCACAATTTTATCTTAGGGTGCGCTAAGAGAGTATTTCTGTGCCTGCAAATATTTCTTTAGTAGCTTTACAAAGTGCTAGGCCAAAGGCACTTTCACTTAAATTCTCTGTCTCTAGTGTCTGGAAACAACCCCTCTAGAAGGCAAGAAGTCTAACAATACTGCATGCTTTAAAAACAACACTCTCTATGCAGGGAGCAGGAGGAAGCTTAGAAAGAACCTATTTTCACATAGCAACTGCAAGCTTCTGCATTGCAAGCTCATGTGCTATTGTAAGAAGGTTTGTCAATAAAAAGAAAATAAATGGATCATTTCTATCTATATCAAATCTATTTTAATACAGAGTATTGTGGCAGAGGCAGCAGTGTCCCAGCAATTCAACCCTAAAACATAAAAGGGCAAAGCAGAGCTAAATTGTGCTATGAAATGCAATTTGATTTTGCATAAATCAAGTTTTGCAGCACACTTCTGCCTGGAGCGAGCAGCAGTGCAGCGAGAGCAGACAATCAGGTCTCTGTGGGAGCAGCGGCAGCTGGCGGGACCCTGGGAGCCACAGAGGAGCTGGTTTCAGAGGCAGCAGCCCTGCTCGCCCTGGCTCAGGGAGGGTTTGCTCACCGCCGTCCTAACTTAACAGCTTCCCTGTAAATACACCAACAGCCGCAGCGTCCCTGGGGAGGACTGAGCCACGACTTCCTCTATGAGGCCAGCAGTCCCCAGGGGAGGCTTTAGCCCGGGGTTTGCTGGGCTGCACAGACACTAGAGATGCCTCCATCCCCGCAGACGGCCCCGGGGATGCGGGGAGCCCTCCTGTCAGCAAGAGCTCAGCAGCGTGCCCTGGCCCCGGGATCTGCTTCCACTTTGCACCACTGATTTAAGCTGACCTGACAGTATAAAACATTTCACCATCTTGCGAGGGACTTCCTCCCGTACCCCCAACCACCTCGCCAGCTTCAAATCAACCGTTTCTGCTGCTCTCCTCACACCGCGCTTGCATCTGATCTAATTTCTCTATTCCCCATAGCTCCTTTTATCATCTGCTTGTTCACTCCTCTGCTGGCAGCATCATGTTTTTGGTAGGTTTGCCTCTCCTCTCCTGCTCTCCCTCCCCTGTGCCCTGTTCTCCAGCCAAAGACCAGGGACCCACCACGCCGGGGGACGCAGTCGTGCCAAGTGCAGGCAGAGACACGGGTGGCAGATGAAGAAAGGGACTGTAATGGCAGCCCGAATGGCTGTGGCTTCTCTTAGTTTGTAGTAAGTTCTTTTTCAGAAGCCTGTTGGTTGGATTTTAATCTTTTTAGTGTGTACTGTGTTGATTTTTTTGTATGCTGCCAGTTTCTTAATTAAATTGCCATGAAACATGCAGTCACATGATCACACCAACTTTATCTGTATTGGCCCTACTTGTATTCTCGTCAAAAGAGACAAAGTTATTTGGGCTAGACCCAGTTCTCTAAACCTCATGCAGAATACCGATTATATTGTCCTCCTGAAACTACTTACTGGAGTCCCTGTCCAGAGCCCGCTTTGCTTAGGAGCCATGCCAAGCTGGGAGGGCTCCGCTCCCCGCGCTGGTCCCCTGGCATTGCCGTGCCTGGCTCCGCGCTCACCTTCCTCCTAGAAGCTTCCTCCACTTTCCGAGCCCTGTGAAGGATCAGCAGCGTTGATGCAGAGCGCGGGGCCAGCTCTTTTCAAGCACTTGCTTGCAAATTACTGGGCCTGCTGACTCAAAAACCAACGTTCTAGATTTCATAATCACTGCCTAACAACCCCAAATTTCTACTGGAACAGAACCAACTTATTCCTCATTCTGTGATATAACAACATCCTCTGCTTTTTTTTTTTAAATAGAGGACAGAAGTATTTTCAGCAAACGCCTTCCCTTTTTTGCCTCTTCTACCCACACGACCGCAAACACTATTGTAGAGATCCCCGTTGTTCGCTGCAGAGACAAACTCCCGTCTGTTATTCCAGACGCTGCTGGGTGCCAATGTCCTTTTTTCTCCCTTTGTAACTTTTGCAAAGCCTCATCTATAATTTATGGTCACTTCTATACACTTCCCCTTTTTCCTCCGTGAGTTAATTTTTTAAAAAGCATCTACTCATGCTTGTGACTTTCTGGGCACACAGATACGTGTCCATAATTCCCAAGTGCACACAGCCCAACTTTCACCCTCATGAAATCGGCTTCTTCAAAGCAACATGTAGACAAGTTACTGCTTTGGACGTTGATTTGGTCACACATAAAGGCAATTACTGATGATCTATTTAGCCAAGCAACCACTAGCTCACTTCATTTTCTCTAAATCTCTGATCATTTCTCCCTGCTCACCAAGCCAACTCCGAGCATCGATCCCCTCACTGGGATCACCAGCAGCCTCACAGGATGTCCTGAATGGCCAGGAGCATTTCCCAGGCCCCAGCAGCTTCTCCCAAATCTTGATCACTGTGACTTTAAACATGCAAAAACAAAACTTCAGAAGCTCCAAGTAAAACAAATAGCAGCGACCTGCTGCACCCAAGGGCAGTGACTCGCAGGGGATAAGGGGCTGCTGCATCTGCTGCTCTGCAATTGCACGGGGTCAAAGCGTCCAGTCCAAGCCTGACAACTTAAATTATAATCAACATTGCTGTTGCTTCAGTCACCTTCATAAAAGAAAAATCCCAGCAGGACGGGAACCTCCAAAACAGGCTTTGCACAGCAAGCTAAACCCTTGCTATTTGCCCGCAGCCAACCGATGTCAAGCAGCTGCAGCTCGGGTTTCTCAGCTCAGGCCACTGCTGCTGTTGGTACCGACGCTCGAGGTGTGGATGAACTTCATTGCTGGTACAGAACCACCATCCTGGCATCAAGTGGGAAGCACAAGACTTAACACAAACACAACATCTCCTCCACACACAAGTCGCCCAGCACCGGCTCTGCAGAGCAGCATGCACCGCGCCGGCAGCACCCGCTGCTCCCATTCCATCTTTACGAGCCTAAGACAAATCACTTCTAACGCGCGTCAGTGCCAGTCACTTCCAAGAGCCGCTCAGCCCTGGTGCAGCGCGTGGGCAGGTTTTGTCACAACACACGACGACAACTAAAGACTCTGCTTTCAAACACCTGGAGCCCACATTCAAACATGGGTCGCGAGTTTAAAATATTAAAGAAAAGCAAGAGCTTATACCTGAAACAAAGAAGTGCCCTCCTGCGCGCCGGGAGCAGAAAGGGGCTGCCGCAGGAAAGCGGGAGCTGTGGGGACTTGTGGGGCAGGGCAGGCCCGTCTTGGGGAACAGCAACGTTCCATCGCTTTTATTCCACGTAGGCTTAATGTGACACCCCTTGTGCCTCTCCATTACTGCTAAACCCAGGGTCTCATCCCCCGTGCATTTTACTGCTCTGAAAATATCTTTGAACTTCAGCTATTTTTAGGTCCCAGAGATGGGACCCTGCACAGAGGTATCTTGGAAGGGAGCTGCACAATGGGGCTTTATCTGCGCTGCTGTAGCTGCTATTTAGCGATAGATTTTGACACTGGGAGTGCATTAAAAATAATGTTTAGCCATTAATGTTGACAACAGAGCAGTAACACAGAGACTTGTAAAGCACCACTTAACCTACACTGGTTTCCTGAAGCACACTGCGATCCAGCAGCTAATGCTGCCCTGGTGAGTCTACACTTACCACAGGCAGAAAAGGGAAGTGGCAGCACGAGCACCTCGCCATGAAACACTGACATCCACGTATCTCTTTCACGTACAATGTGCGACCACGTTTACCTCAATGTATTTTAATTGCTGCTGTTAGCACAACGTGAACTGGGTACGAAGGCAATCTGCAGAAGGTCTGTGTGTGCACAGAACAAAAACAGAACAGCACCTTCATCAGCTTTGCAAGCGAACCACAAAAAAACTTTCTTTAGCCTGATTTTTTTCTGTTCCCCAGGCCAAGGTTCTCCCACCAAACACCAGCACAATCTGCAAAGTAACAGTAATGTTTGAGCAGCCACTAAAGCCTATATTGCATGCGTACATCACAGCAGAGCACATTCTCAGCAGTTGTGGGGAAGGACACAGGAACAACAGGTAGGACATCCCCACCTCCTTCATCCACTGGAGTATTTACAGGTTACTGCCACCAAAGCAAGTCAGAACTTGGCAGGTAAGTTGCAGCAGTGGCAGAACAGACGAGAGCGAGCATTGCTGGCAAATGTTGCATTCCCTTCGACAACACACAATACCTCAGCAGACTCCCTGACACACGAGAGCCCTGTGTATCTTTATTTCCAGCCGAAGCACGTCCTTTCTGCTCCTCCATCCTGGAAATGCCTGCAGCATCCCGCACGGGGAGCTGGCACCAGACGCAGAATATTCCAGCTCCTTGTGTTCTAGTGCAGCATTTATTTTGTTAAATAGAGTGTGTGCTCTTCCACTGCATTAATATTTCAGACACAGGATTGCCTTTCTGAGCACACACATCTTGATCCTTAAGGCACTAATGTGCCAATAGTAAACAATGTTTATTATTCCTTCAGACAAGCCATCATTTTATGCAGTTTCCCAGAGAAGGACAGCCCAACTGGAAGCAGATTAACCCGAGCAACGCTCCAGCCCCACACAGACGAGGAGTATTGATGAGGCTGTAGATACCGCTCACGCACTTCGCTCCAGAGACAGGGTGAGACATTCCAAAGAGCGCTCAGCTCCACAGACAAGCCAAAGGGCACGGCACTTATTTGTTCTCCCCAGTTGTCTCTGCATTTGAATTTTAATACACTTTGCCTCTGCCCCACCCCTGCCACCCAGGCTCCACCGCAAGCATTTAAGCATCTTTTCTTCATCTCACAGGGTGAACCAACACTTGCGCAACAACTTCCTGGGCTTCTCTTCCTACAGAAGGGACCTATTTCTTCATTTTAAATGAAAAAGCAAAGTACCAGCTGAACACCTGAAGTAATAAAGATCGCAACAGAGAAAAGTGCTATAGCAGCTTAAGGAGCAAATGCAGTGATCAATATGCAGCTCAGGGTAGAATTTAAGAGCAACTTTGCATATTTGGTAATTTTCCTGCAGGATTTTCAAGGAGAAACTTGAAAATAAATGGTACATCCTCCTAATGGCTGTGAACACTTCTATATAGAGATGAGGACTCAGAGCTACGAAATCTTAGCTTTTTAAATTTACAGAGCAGCTCACCAAAATGATGGCTACAACCTTTCTCAACGACAGAGCTGGGAGGAAGTGTTAAGTTACGAGTGATCTAGAGAGTATCCAGCAGCAAAGAGGCTTCCCGCTCCGAGGAAGCTGAGATGCAAAAATACAGAAAAGGAAAACCCCATCTCTGGGGCACAGACTTTCAATCGCATTGCAGCAAGTACAGTACGTTGTATTTTCCTTCTCCTCCTGTTTAGCAAGCTCTGTGGCACTGGCCACTTCCCAAACCACTGGCACCCTCTGACCCTCTCCAATTCCTCCTACGCTCTTCCCCGTGCAGAGGGCAGCAGCCACTGCTGAGCGTATTAAGCAGCTGGGAAAGCGGTCACACAACTCCAAGATCTTCTGATCACAGGGCAGCAGCCTCATCCATCTCTTTGCAATAGCTGTGAGGGGTGAATGGCATTTGAATAGCGATGCTTAGTTGATAAAAGTTGCAGGAGCCTGATGCAAGAGAGCGCTGCTGTAGCACAAGCCGCGTGCTCCGAATCGCAGCCTCGCGACAGGCTCTCCTGTCTCCTCAAACAGGGCTCTGCACGAAGGTGCAGACACTCGGTAGCTGCCTTCTGGTTCTCCCACCCACAGATGTCATCTAAAAACAACAACAAAAAAAATCAATCCCTTCATTTCAAAGTTGTGCTTGAAAGACTCACGCTGTCTGTGCCATCAGAGCAGAGCAAAAGGGTCGATGGCTGCGAGACCGGCACAGAAGGTGCCCCAGGAGGAGGGTGGCAGCAGACATAGCCGACCCTCCCACCTTCCCCACCACCCACGGCACCGGGAGGAGGTGACCGAGGAAGGAGCTGCCGTGGCACAGCCCGGGCATCCCCTTGCTCCCCATACACCGCAGGAGCCGGCTGATGCCAAGGACAATTAAAGAGTATCAGGGGGAGGCTGGTCCCAACCTTGTGCAGGTCACGCGTCCTGTCTGGAAGGGATCTGCCAGTCGTCCCCCCACACCTGACAGTGGGCTGGAGACACCTTCCCTCCACCCGAGAGCACCCCATGTTTGGCCACCCCCTGCCTGACGCAGCCAGCAGTCACATGGAGCGTATTGCATCGCTGCCCTTTTTGGTGACTCTTCAGCTCGTCAGTCACCCCGCTTCATCTTTGTTCCTCCCAAAGGGGGAAAGGGAGAGCCAACGCACACGGGGAATGCTTGGCACGGCACAGCTGCACAGCAAGCTATGACCTAGCAGGGATTTTGTCAGGCATCTATATTCGGCTGCTTTATTCCAGTAGCAGAAATGGGAAGGGAGTTTTCTGATACTAGAGGGGAAAAATTAAGATACTCATTTGCTTTAAGAATTAAAACATTCAAGCACACGGTCTTTTGGGCATTGACAACAACCAGTAAGATACTTCTCGTCTCTTAGCACTGCGTGGAACCCAACCAGTGTCTTTAAAACAACCTCTTGTGATACTCAGCATCATGGTACACAGAGAGCTTGTTAAGGCATTTTCTCATTTGGGCACCTGCAACTTCATTACAAGTCAATATCCCAGCTACTCAGATCAGCTCTGCCCCAAGGTGAATCCTGGGTAGGAGAGCAGTACCCGGCAGTTTCACAGGGATGGAAGGGAGAGCAAAGGCGCAGCAGACATATCAGAAAAAGCCAGAGACACAGTTGTACAAAGCACATAAAATAAGGGCAGTATTTTGCTGTATGTCAAGTTGGAACCAAAAATATGCTGTAAACACTCTGATTCTTTTGCCATTTTCCCACTACACTTGCCCTTGGAAATAATACTGCTTAATACTGCATGACTGACACAAAATTGTTTTTTATTCCTGGCAAAGTAATGCAGAAGAAAAGAAGAGTTATTGGTTGATGATTTGGAGAAGGAGACGAGACAGTGATTGGAACTGACTATTCCTGTTTGGCAAGATAAAAACATCTCCCTTTCATACACTGTTTCCCTCTATTTTCTCACAGAGAAATGTCTTATTTCGCATGCACAAAGGAGCCAAGATTTCCATGCCTGGCACAAAGGCTGCAGATCCTATTCGGCTGCGCTAGAGAGGCAGCAGATCTATTCCCTTTCTCTCTAAGCTCTGGCTCAGCAAGGGTAAGGGTGCTGCTGACCAAAACAAACCATGCCACGGAGGAAGATGCATCACCAGCACAGCCCAGGAGCTTGCGAGTGCTGGTTTCCAGTACAGTCTTCTGCAGGTGCCTTCACCAGCTGCGAGGCTTGGAGCGTTCAGCACGCTGCTCGCCTTGCTCCACACGCCCCTTCCCACTGCTCCTTGGCACAGGCAAAGCCCCAGGGCCACACTGAGGTCCCAGCGCCTCCAGCCACCAGGCTGGCCCCAGCCCCGGGTGCTCCCCATTGGCTGGTCCCTCCTTCAGAAAACCAAAGGAAATGAACGCTCAGGAGCACGGTGGGATCCAGGCTGGGCGAGAGGCTTCCCCATGCAGCTCTCCCGACACCAGTGAGCAAGCTGAGCCGGGTGGAGGTGCTGAACTATTCTGATTAAGCTGCATGCACCACACCAGGATGGAATTTCTACTTTGCAGCATTTCACTTTTCTCCATAAAGTTCAACTCAATTCAAAATTAAAAGTTTTGCTCTGTGCAAAGTGTTCGTTTATATTGTGTTTTTATTGTGCGCTTTGATATTGTCAGGATTTATTTTCAGTCAAAAAGCTGAAATGAAGCAACTTTAGAAGACAAAATGAAAATTTGTTTGCAGAAAATACAGTCTTCTGAAGCTGACATTTTCCCGAAAAGAATCAGTTTTGACCACAGAGTGCTTTTTAAAAGAAAGAAGGTGAGGCAGGGCGAGTAGTGTGAAAATTGTGACCAGCTACTTTTTAACTAGGAAGAAACAGCGAATTTTACATTCCTGCTGCTAACTAATCGGCTTGCAGCAAGGGCTGGCGGTCTCGGGCAGGATGGAGCTCGGGTACACTCAACACCACAGTTTTGTACAAGAATAGTCATGTTGCAAATCCTGATGTTATGAAAGTAAATATTCTGACCACAGACTTGATCTGCTCATCTGGCCAGGGAAGAGAAACACCTTACGAGCCAGTGCCTGGCAGAAAAAACAGCCTTCTCCATTCGTGGGGCAGATGCTCAGACCAAACTCTTGTGAAACAACATCAGAGCAAGAATTATTTGCAGAAATTATTCTGCAATAATTTCCCACGGTTAATGTACATGGGGACCTCGCATACTGCTTGCCCGATCTCTGATTAGAAAGAGGCCAAGTTCACCCAACAAGTGACTCCCTACAAACTATTTGCTCGGGTCCCTCAAAATCCCATCCAGCTCGCACCGGGAAGGAGCCAGGAGCACTGCAGAGCAGTTTGCCATTCACATCTGCAGTCAAAGCACATGGACTCAGGAACCTCCCCTGCAAGGCTCGGTGCTGCACCGAGCTGCTGGCAGCCCAAAGGCTTCGTGCATCGGCCGCACGGCGGGAGCTCCTCCCGGGCATGGCTGTCACCCAGCACCACCTTCCCTGCAGAACCTCAGGGCAGATTTCCAGCCCTCTCACCGTGTCTGCAGGTCTCTCGGGACCAGGGTACGAGGAGGACGTGTGTAATGCTCTGGAGCAGTGACTAGAACAGATACTCCAAGGCACCAAGCCTCCCTGTCAAGAGCAGGGGCTGCTGCAGGGACAGGGCAGAGTGCGGCGCAGCCATGTGGCAGAGGCTCCTTCAGCCTCTGGGGCCATCTAGGGAGCCCCCGGCCGGGCTGGGACAGTCCCCCTGCCCCACTCGCTCTCCCCATCCCTCTGCTTTGGTTACACAACCCGGCAGGCAAGGTTAGGTAATGGCACTATTGTGCCAAACATCTACAGCATCTGCTGGGATTTCACAGGGGATGACAAATGAGCACAACACCTCGCACCAGAAATAAACAACAGAAAACCGTGTTGTTTTCCACATTCCAAAAACATCTGCTATGAGTTAATGATTCAGCTCATACCTACAATTACAGGCGCAGAAGAAAAGAGATTGGCTGAGCAGCCCATCGCTCACCAGTCACTACTCCTGTTTCTGCAGCAAAGCTCCTGCCTCCTGTAGACAAAACTTGGCATCTGCGTCGCCCCTTACCAAGATCTGGAAGGTGTCCCTAAAACTGCAGCCCTAGACTCCACAGCAGCTGCCAGGGATCTCTGCTGCACGCCGAGGACAGCCAGAGGAGCGTTTACAGGAGATGTCTTAAGAAATTCACCAAAACAGACATGTAAAGTGCTTTACAAGTAAACATGCATTATCGTTCGCATTGTTTATTAATGCAGTACAGCATCCTCGGTACTGTACGTTGATTAAACTTCTTCCATGCCTCCACTGGCCACACTGAGACAAATGTCTCCCCTGCACACACGTTACTGAACACTCAAATCAGAGCAAAAGTTTGGGGAAACCTCATCTTCCAGGCCTCTTTGCACAAATTCTGATTTTGCTGAAATACTGCAGAGCCCAATAGTGTATTCAAAAGTAGGGGCAAAATGCAGCTAAGCCACACAGCCCCCATGAGAAGTCCCTCATCCCCAGGCTCTCCATGTGTATCACCACTTCTTCTGGAGTTCTCCAGGAGAGACCAGACTGTACCACACGTCCCTCCTCCGCACAGCGCTGGCCGCGCAGCCAGGCGTCACTATGGCAGGATGGTCCCTGCTCCTGCACGGCTCACACCACCAAAGGGCGACCGACTACGCCCTCATCCCTTGTGTGCAACCGTTGCACAGAGGGACCCTGCACCCTCCTCCTCCCCGAACGTGAATGAGAAAACACTTGTTCTCCCGCCGGGTTAAGGCCGATACAGCCCCTCACTGCGACAAGGATTTATGCCACGCTGCTGCCGAACTGCTGGGTGCACATTTCCCATTCCCCAGCGAGCAGGCGCCGAGACACGGACAGGCAGGGGATTCCTTTCTTGAAGAACTTCACAGTGCCATATCCCGCAGTAATTTCCTCCCTTGTTTAATAGGAATTTATTTAATTTTGTTTTGAAGATCTGCAGTGCTGTTAATTGCTGTGCTAACACGTCTCTAATAATATATCCTTTCTAATTGTTTATTGCTTGTCTACCTCTTAAGTGCTTAAATACGTTCACAAATACTAATCTATTCTCTGCACTATCGGCGATTCCTACTCAGCAAAGCACAGTGCAGTACATTTAATATAAAAGCCTGAGTTCATTTTGCTGAACTCTTAATTGATCTCCGTGCTAACTACGTTTCTTTGAATACTGCTTTCAGTCACATTCAAATTGCAGCCTGACTTTGCAAATTTGGACAGAAGAAAAAGCCAGACATGCAGCAGACAACATTGCAGTGACATCATTTATAGAGTAAGATGCCACCAGTAAAAATAGTTTTTTGACTCTTGAGTTTTTAGAGAGGAACTTTAAATGCTGGTGTCGCTACTTGCTGGGAGTGCAGCAGCTGATGCCCCCAGTAAAACACGCAGCTGAAGTGGCAGCGATGGAGGAGTTACAAACCGACAGCGCAGAGCTACCAAAGAGTGTCCTACCTCGTAATGGGCCACGCGCTGGGACTCGGATATTAGCTGAGCGCTGCACACTTTGCAGTAACTTTCAGTGAATAATTCCTGGTCGATGTCGGACGATTTCATCTGTTCACAACAGAGAGAAGAGACAACAAGCAGAATCAGTTGCAAAAGGCAGGCAGAGGCAGAACAGGACACGTTTGATGAGGGTCCCTACAGAGACATGGGCAAAGCAACGCTTGAGTCGAGTGGTTTGTGTCACCACAAGGGGACGAAACCACCTTCATACAGGTGTAAGGGTGGCAGACAGATGGTCCCCACTCCATCTCCATGCCTGCAATTCGGAGTCCCTGGGCTCATGTGCAACCAGCCTGTGCCGAGTGTTCAGTCCTCACCCTACAACAGCTCCCGGGTGCTGCCGGAGACCCCAGCCCCGCATCCCCACCTGCGGGCGAGGGCAACTGGACCCATGCGTGCAGCCAAGGAGCACCCAACCCACTGAACACCCTTGGCCTCAGAGATGGCACAGGTTCCTGTGCTGCTCTGCAATTACATTTTGTGTGAGTTATAGCTGTGAATGGCTGTTCTTCTCCATTACCCTTCATATCCAGAAATACCACGTACGTAACCAGCTATAGCATGTATCACTCATGGCTTGAAACACGCTTAACTGTTTGTTATACAATACAGAAGAGCTGATAAAGAGTTTTCTATAAAATACAAATATCATTACAACATGGAGGAAGGGGTTTTTAAGCTGGAAGAGTGCTCTGCTATATTTCTCAATTTAGACATGGAAGGAAATTGCTTGGGTGATTTACTGGGCTATGCTGTTCTCAAGCAGCTGTTTAAATATTTGTGCTTTCCCCACAACTTCCAACGAGGCCACTTGCACTTACGAAACCAGTTCACCAAGTGATCTGGTTGACAGGAATGCCTTAGTTCTCTGATCACACCTTCCTTGTTATGTAAGCAATTGCAGGTACCCAGCCCTGAACTGATCACCAAGGCACATACCAGGAAGGTTGAGGCTTAAACGCAGGCAGAGCCAGAAAACACAAGTAGCTTCATAGACAGGATATTTTAAAATAAAAAAACCCAGTGCAATTCAAGAAGGAAAACAGAGGACAATGCCTGCTGACTAATGCCAAGATAAAGTCTATTAATTCACAATCATAACAAACCTGAGCATAATGAAGGCCAACAATACAGCTTTTATAGAGTTCATTCCAATGATTAGGAAGAAAAACAACATGGAAATGAACAAGTTACAAGATCTCATTAGCAGAAGAACAACTTGGTGGAGAAAGACCTGCCATTGCTGGACGTGCAGCAGGGCTCAGGGCAGCGCTCACTCTGCCTCGGGGCTGGAGACGTCCCAGACCCCCCTGCACAGCATCCCGGGCCGATGGTGCCTCTTCCCTTGGGCTTGCTCAGGGAATGAGGCTTTCTGGGCACATCTGCGAGAGCTGCTGAGCTGGAGGTGGTTGCACCGAACCCCCAAACATATTGCAGTCTCATGGTTATTAAGATCTCTGCACATTTTAAGAAAACAAGCAGCTGAGTCGACACTGGAGGCTCCCAGCCTGGAGAGATCAACTTGCCCCCAGCTCCAGGAAAAGGTTTATTTGGCTTTTCATGGTCTACCAGACAAAAGGCACAAATCTCAGAGCTCCTCTGCCAGTGCCCTTGCTCTCTGATTCTGCAAAGACATTTGCTTGTTTTCCCTTGCTATCTGCCTAGGTTTAATCTTCATTTACTCTGTCTAGAGAAACGCTGCATTGAGAAACTTTCAAAGACACCAAAAGACACTTTTAGGAGTACAAGAAGTGTTGCAAAATTGCAAAGGCAAAATAAAGTGGGGGGAAGAAATCTTGCTTAAATACAACAGATTGACACAAGGCAAACCAAAGAATCTCATTAAACCTCAATCCAGCAACCAAGACAGAGGCAGGTAATATCACCTTCATTTGCATGCAGTTTGCAATGCTCACAGATTAAACTCTCAGTGCAAAAATCAGAGTAAATCAAAAGCTGCTCAGTATTAGCTCTGATAACAGATCCCAAGTCTATTCTGCCTCTAACATATGTGCATACGAATAGAGTTGTCTGTCCCTGCTTTACAGCAGCGGTAGCTAAACAAGCTTATCCAGGAACAGGATTTAATGTCTGTTCTCTAAGCAGTAACTTCTGATACAGGTATAGGATTTGTTAGCCTCGATATCACCTATTAGGTTTTATATGCTGTTCTTACTACGCAAGGATGTAATGCAGCACAACACAGGGATACAGTCGCTGTGCTGACAACGCGAACATTACGCAGCATGATTCACATATAACTATCAAAGTTACCTAACGAAGTCTCTCTGGAATGGCAGACCCTCAAGTAATGCACCGAGAGCGCAGCTACAGACTACATGGGACAGGAGCATCCCCACTGTGCTGTCCCTGCAGGTGACAAGTACTGGCAGGTCCCACCCTGCTGCACAGGGCCTCAGAAAGCAGCGTTTTATTGAGCACTAAATCCTCACCACAACAAAGCTCGTCGCCTTCGGCCGCAGCACCTGAGCTCTGCTGCAGCCCTGCTCGGGGCAGCAACGGGCCCTTGGCTAAAGCCACTTGGCAGCAACTCTGCTCTGGCTCGGGAGCACAAGCGGCACCCTCCGAAACGCCAGCACCTGCAGGGTCCAACCAAGGGCTGACTCAGTCCCTTGCTCGCTTCAGCTCAGGCTCTTTTTTACTGCAACTGCCTCTTCCTCCCACCGCACACCGTCTGACCCGATCCACACCTTCCACACGGGACCAGCGTTCACGCACGCCCGGTGCCACCAGCGCATCTCCCAACGCAGAACGCTCTCTCGCCGCGTCCCTTCCCTCACCCACGCAACAAACCCCGTAGCTGTGGCTTGGGGCCGCAGCAGCCTGTGTTCTCCTGCTCCCCTCCCAGAACCCGGAGCGTCCTTCCCGCCGGCGGCACCACGCTGCCCTGCCCCGCCACCACTTGAGCATCTCAGCACGGAGCAGCTCTTGGCTGCCTTCACCTGCTCTCCACAGCGGGAGAGCCAGGCACCAGGTCACTTTGACCTTGTCAAGCGGCTCATTGGGTCCCACTACTGTCTCCGAGCTGCCACACTCTTGTTGAACCACTGGCAGGACAGGGCGACCCTTCTGCCCCCCAGTGCTGTTCCAGGACCAGGTCTTTTTGCTTGGCTTCAAGCACTGGATGCACAAGTGAGCAGCGATGCTGCAGGGAACTGTGGTTCCCCGAAAGTTCTCTGTGCCCCTGGGAATTGCAGCAAGCCCAGGATCACAAAAGCTTGCAGGATGGCAGAGTCCCCTTGTCAGGGAGCAGAAACGTAACTGAGTGTCCGCCTTATACCTGGATCCTGGCAGAGGGTTTTGCTGCTTGTTTTCACATGCATTGCTTTTTAATAGTGATGGAAAGACAGCAAGGCAGAGGAGTGAGGGATGGGGATTAGGGGGAACAGGAGGATAAATGAAAGCAAAGCCTTCTTCGTGCATTTGTATGAATATATTAGGCTAAATTGTAGAGAGGATTCAAGCATATGTAAGCTTGTCTATTTAAAATAATTAGAAAGCTCTGGTAACAGTAACTGCTTTGGACAAAATTTATTACAAAGCGTTCAACAAAAATAATAGATTCACCTTACCAAGGAAGATTTCCACACAAGCAATCCACTACAAGAACCCATTTGTACAAATCACCCTTGCAAAGCTGCCACTAAAAGCCAGACAGCCCGAGAACAAGTTTAAACCTAAGTACCAGCTACTGACTTGAGAAAACAGACATTTACCTGTCCCACATAAATGCAATAGAAGAGCAAAAGTCTCTTCCCCTTCTCAGTAGCCTCCTAATTGTCTCTCTGCTGACGAGGAGCCCCCCATACAGCCTGACTTCCCAGAGTCCCTTCCCAAGGACTGACACTTTAAACTCAGCTGGTGCAACCTGCTGGCTCTGAACAAAGCTCTTGCATTCGGTGGCTGTTAGCCGGTTCCTTTGCTTTTCTTAAAATACATTTTTTTCTGTACTCTTCTGTTTTGCTTTCTAAGATAACATGCTAGAACAGTACATCAAAAGGACGTCAAGGTAACATGCAGTGAAGTGAATGCACCAACATGCACCTCTCCACGCCACATGTTTTAAAGCAGGCTCTCCCACACCCACCGGCAGGTCTTGCATGCCGATCACAGGAAAGGTCCGGGGCTGATATTTCCCTGGGGAGCTGTGCAGAGACCCTGTTACAACTCACGAACCAAACGAGGGACCTGCCTGCTTCCTATAAAGGGATTGGTACAGAGACGCTGCAACCGCAGCGAGGCAGCCGCAGGTGGCCGGCTGATGGCATCTGTGCATGACTGCAAGGGCTCCCCTCTGCAGCAAGAGGCAGGCTCCAGACATGAAGCCCTGGGAAAAAGAAAACAGCTTTTCTGTGTGGGTACCTGACCTAAAAAATGGGCTTCCTCCTGCTCCAGTAAAGCTCCCTTTTCCCCGCGCTTTTGTCTTGTCTCAGATACACTCTGCATTATCATTTTGTGGGTCAACCCTAGCAGTGACCTGTTAACTTCTTCCACCTGCGAGTATCATAGAGGGAGTTCATAAGCAACTCTCTCTATGTATAAACATATTTATATATTTCTAGTCACTTAATTGCACTCTGACTCTCCCTGCCTACAAGTGCCTAACAACTCCTAGCACTGACTGTCCTTTGGCTGGTCCTCACTAAGCAGCCCGTCTTTGTCAAAAAGCAGAATGGAAAGGAGGGGTTTTCTCCACCGCCAGCCTTCAGTGTGTCCACGGCTGCAAAGCACTGTGTGCCTCGAGGAGAACCACAGATGCTGCGCAAGGAGGGTTGTTGCTCCCCACATGCTCTCAGAGGCTTTGCGTGATGAGAGTTGAAGAATTAACGTGCAATTTGCAGCCCTGCCAGCTGGACTCAGCCTGTCCAGCTGAGCAGAAGTACTTGGTCTGCACATCAGGGTCTAAATATCGAAAGCTCTTGGTCTTCTCCTCCTCAGGTGGGGACACGAACAGCGGGGCCTCCACCACAAACACCGATCAGTTTTGTCTGCTTTCCATGGGGTTTATTATTGCCCCTTGGGCTAGCACTCAAGAGCTGAGGCCCCCTCCCTGCTTCAGATCAGAAACCTCTGCACATGTCAGCTCAGCATCTCCAGGAATGGCAAACTCTGTCATCAGAGACTTCATTTTAAATACCTTGTGCCATATGGCTATGATTCTTCTCAGCAGTTTCAGTGACTATAACAGCTTAATGAAAATCAATTTGATGGGGCTGACTCCAGTTTTTTGCTACTGCTAGAAAGATGCTAACTAAGTTGCATCAAATTTTAGAGGACGGCAATCCATGTCTTGACATCAGAGACATATTCAAAGCCAAATTCCTTTTTAATTATATGCTTTGCACCACCTGAATCCCACCGGACAGGGACATTTGCTGAATGTGTACCTGCCACAAAGGAGAGTGATGGAAGAGCCCCTGCAATAAATGCCTTTGCAATACAGGCCCAGCCAGGACAGTAAAACTGCTACAGGACCTCAGTCAGGTCTAGAGCACCAGCTGGATGGGTGCGAGTTGCAGCAGCTGCAACAGCCCTCGGCGTCCTCATTCACAAAGCACGAGCAGAAGCACAATCTGCAGCCTCTGCTAGCAAATACTTCCCACCATGTTTCTGATAAATACTGTTATAATCTCCTCTTTGGCAATCGTCCCTCAGGAAGACACTTCTCTTTTTATTGCATACCCCCTGTTATCAGGTTCATCACCCCCTTTTTTTGAGCAATGAGCTCAGTGAATAGGAAAAGAAGTTCTCTGAATAATGGGAAATTCATGACTGGTAGCAAAAGTTCCAAAGTACATGACAAACATGAACAAGGTAGAGTTTTTCTAATTCCAAGTTTTGCCTTTTGTATCACTTCACAGACTACCCCTGGATTGTTCACCGTCGATTATTTCCGTATTTCAACAATACCCAGAAAACCATCGAAAAACCCTGAGAAGCTGCAGATGAATTCATGTCATTTCAGGGTAGCGGGTTTGCAAATGCAGCACCATCCCTCGCCTCACCAGGCTGTTGTCAGAAGCAGACAGCTTGCAGCTTTTCCGAGCACCAGCAGATCCCGTGGCACCTGGAGCAACAGCTCAGGAGGGGACATGACAATGGAGACAGCAAACGAAGGATCTCAATCTGGGTTTCTGTCATCTCGACTTCACAACACGCACCCAGGCACAAGGACAAGTTACAGGCAGACAGCCCAGAAGTTGCCGACGCGGCTGCAGACCCGCACACCCAACCTCTTCCTTCCCCAGCCAAGGCCCAGGGGGCTTGGAGCAGAGGGCGGCAACAACCCGTGCAACACGTCCGAACCAGAGCAGGAGGCGAGTCCGTCCGCCCAACATTGGTCACTGCTCACCACGCTCCGCCGAAAGTGCCAGCGCCCGTGCGAAGGGAACTGCCCCGCCATCCCCGCGGGCCGTGAGTCCCACGGGCTGCTTCCAGCTACATTTCTGCCCTTCTGATAGAACTTTTTTTTTTTTTTTTTTTAAAATCGCTGCTTCTCAGTGACAAATTCCCACCCCAAATACTGCTGCCAGGTTTAGGGGAGCACCCCCCAAGCCACCCTCTGAGCAGGCTGCTCTCCCAGAGCCAGCTCGGACCTGCTTCCCTGCCTGCAGCGACACAGGGGCAGAGGCGCTCCCAGGGGCGCGTGGGCCCAGCGCAGCCGCACGCGGATCACCAGCTGGTACAAGAGAACCGCCTTCACCCCACCGTGTAACCAGCGGGTCTCCGAGACCTCGGGGCGCATCAGCCCCTCGGTCGGGGCACACGCCAGCATGTTCCGCCCTGCATCAGGGCTGCCCCCTGTGGGGCTCGGACGCCTTGTCCCGAGCCTTGCCACCGAGGTGCTCCTTCCGTCGCCTGCTTGTTGCGATGCACCAGGAATTTCCGCACAGGTCCATTTTTCCTGTCATACAATCAAGGCCAAGGAGTGCTAGACGATAAAGCACTGAATCCAGCAACTTAGTTTCTTCCAGTCAAGAAGAAGGAAAAAAAAAAATTGTGGTCCCTTATCCAATTTACTCTCAAGGGCTTTAATCACCTTTCCCAGAATTAACAGCTTCCAAAACCTCCATATCAGAGCACCGAAGTGGCACCTGAGCACGTGCCCAAACACCAAATGCCAACAACAAGCCAAAAATTAGATGCCCTGATTTTCACGTTATGAATTATTTGTGGCTTTTGCTGCTGTCACTCTCCCACGGATTAACATCTCGTGTAACACTTCCTGTTTTCTTCTGTTGTTTAATTTGTCTTGCAATAAAAAGAAAAAAAGTCTTTACTAATAATTAATGTGCTTTCAGCAACTCTGTCACTGCACTTACAACCAGGCATCTGAAGAAATGCAAAATACTGCCTTTTGAAGTGCCTTATTTCCCAGCACTATCAGCATGATGGATGGCTGAGCCTGTTCCACAAGTGCAATTCCCCTTCCGCTTTTATCACCTCCAGAAAGGAGCGCTCTGGGCACTCACAGAGACCACAGCAGCCTCCCAGCACGGGGACCACCGCCGGCTACCAAGAGAAAGGGCAGGGGATGGGGCAGCTCACCAGAGCAGCACTGCACTGCCGGCTTTCCCCAGGGAAGAGCATCAAGCAGAAGCAGGACAGGATGCCCATCCCACAGTGACGGCAGGACCCTGGGCAGCCCACCCCCACCCCGAGCCTGAAGCAAGAGGCCAAATTCGCAGCCTGTACCAGCACCTGAGCTTGCTGGCTCTCCCTCCGCAGCCCCAGCAGAGGTGGGACAGGGCCCTTGCCAGCAAGCGACATAACGGAGCCCGGATAATCCTGCATCCCAGAGGTGATGGTAGCAGTGTCCCTACCCACGGAGAGCTCAGTACGAGACACATCTTTGGAGGATGTGCACACTATTTTTGGTTTTTCCTGTTCTCTTGCCAAACCAAAGATGCTCCGTGTCCCTCCAGCTGTGCTGCACATCTGCCGCCTCTGCCACGCTTTGCCTGCCCTGCAATTCTGGTCTGGTTTGGGGTTTATCTGCCATCTCCCTACTCCCGCCATTCCCGAAATCCTCTCCAGAGTCAATTTGCTTCACTTCTGCATTCAGTCTTTGATGCATTTTGACACGCTTTATTGGAGCCTTGAAAATCAGAACAAGATTGCGTGTGGCATGAGCTGGGGAGCAGGAGAGATCCTGCACGTGTCTGCTGCATGTGTCCAAACACAGAGGAGAGGCTGCGGAGAGCAACACAGAGGAGAGGGAGCCTCAGTGCAGACAAGTCTCAACCTTAGCACCCCAAACACCCAACTTTGCAAAACTTCTCACAGCCTAAGCAGCCTTTGCTGGGACCTGCTTCTTGGCCTTTGCCAGGACTAAGAAAGGGACACTCAGACAGCAACGGAGTCCTCTCGACGGATGGAGATGATGTTTTTGTAAGGAGCCTCACAGCTCCCACGCCATGAAGGGGAGAGCGCCCACGTTGGTGCTTATCCCCCCCCCAGGGAAAGGGCTGCCCTGCTCCATGCAAGGGGTGAGAAATGCCCATGGGACCACGAGAGCAGGCGCACGGGAAGAGGGACCAGTTGGATGTTCCTCCAAGCGGGATTCAGCCGTGGGAGCAGGAGCTCGCCAGGGATGTCTCGCTGAATTCCCCGGAGACTCACAAGCTGCCAGATGTTCCCACCTCCTCACCTGCGTCACCGAGGTACCGTTCATAAATAGCAGAAGCAAGCAAGAAAAAAACCTGACAAACATATTGGGAAAAGCAGTGTCCTCTGGCCAGAGGGAAGCCATGAGAGGCGGGTGATGCCTTCCAGGCAGAGGAGCAGCAAGGCCAAGGCTCCGGGTGCACACGGTGCTCTGCATCCCCTAACCAGCACCCACTTGGCACAGGAGCAAACGATGGAGGCGTAAGCTTATGCATGGCAGCAAAATCCAGCTGGTGCCTTTTTGACCTGCTGCCTGTCTGAGACGGCAACAAAGGGCAAGCCGAGGAGGTTAGAGGCACCTCAAATTAGAGAGCAAAGGCAAGACCTGTGCTGCAGCAGAGAGCAAGCCCTCGTGCCACCAGTTGTCTCAGAGGTGGATGAAGGAAGGATGCTGCCAAGTTTAAAGGGGGTTACAACGCAATTTTGAGAGTGGCATCGTCCCTTCTCTACAAATACGCGTATCCAGTTATACACACAAATTGTTCCAGTTATTCACACTACATCGTGTGGCAGGATTTAATTGCAAACATGTGCTGACTTGAATAAAAATACATTTTTAAAAGAAGATTGATATATTGTGACTGCTTTAATAAAGTTTGTAGGAACTGAACAAAGAGCAATCACATTTCATGCCTCAGGGCATCAATTCTGCATCCTGCATACTGCAAGGACAGGGCTCTGGCACTCACTCCAGCACAGCCGGGTGGCACAGCTCGGCCCCTCAGCAGCAGGGACAGCCCAGAAACCTCCTGAAAGAAGGGGTTAAAACAGACTCGTGCAGGCTTCAGCAGAGGGTGCACTCTGAGACGGATGGAGGGGTTGGTGTAGTCAGATGGCAGAGGGGAGGGACTTGCTTGTACTGGGACGCAGAGAGCTGGTGTGGGCAAAAAACGGGTACCCCCGCCTGGGATGTCTCTGCTGCTGGCACCTCCCTGCAGAAACAGATTCCCCTTTCCTAAGCCCTGGCCAAGCCCCACCCTGGGGAGGGAGCCTGGTCCGACACAGCCTGGCACAAAGCCCCAGCGCCCACTCGCCTAACACTGTAAATCCTTCCACTGCTCCCCGCCCCACATTTCTTCCCACCCCTGCCACCCAGGGATGCAGTTTTGGGAGCTCTCGCGGTGCCCCCGGGAGCTGCCCCAGCCTCTCCGGGGACCCACACTCCCCAAGGATCCCGCGCCCCTCCACAGACCCACGCCCCCCAGGCGGCATCGGGGCATCGCGGGGCCGGGAGCACGGGTGCAGCAAGGTGCCTTGCGGGCTCCCATGCTGCGGAGCCAGGGTTACCATGTGATGCTCGTGGTTGCTATGGAAACGGCGGTTTCTCACAAAAAGATGCATAAATAGTCTCTGAGCCTCCCCGGAGCGCGCTGCCAGGCTGCGGGCACCCCGAAACTCGGGGGTGCTGCTGCCCTGCCCCACGGGTGGGTGCCGGGGCTGCGCCACAGCACGAGCCAATGCGGGGGGAGAAGCCGGCGAGCAGCTCCCGTGCAGCCTTTCTCTGCAATTACAATCAGGACGCCACATTTATTTTTGGATAAGCAGGACCTACTTTTTCCTGTGGCTCCCTAATAACGTACAAAGCGGTAGGAAGCGAGTCAGGCTGAATCCCGTGCCTGCAGCTCGTAGCCTCTGGTACTTTGCATAATCAGGGCTTGTCATTCCCCATCAGCTTCAGCTCAGAAACCCAAGAGGCAAAGCCATGTAAGGTGGCAACAAGCTTAGAAGAAGCCTTCAGAGAACAAATCTGTCCATCACTGATGGGGGATTATTTTAATACTGGATTCCTCGATAAAAGCCCGCATGCTGGTCTAGCTGGCTAAGCTAAAGCACCTCTTACCAACATCAGCTTCAGCCTCAACAGCACTAACCCCACATCAGTTTAATGTCACTGCTTGCTTGCCGACAGCACTAAAAGCTCCCTGCCCAGCAAAGGTTAACAAAGATAGTGACAGCAGAAGCGGAGATGCTCCTGGTTACCCTCACTGACATCGGAGCTCCCATGGGTGGGCTGAGCTCCTCTCCCCTCCCTGGGATAGTCCTTTGATATCTGCCAGCTGCAGCTGCCTCATTGAGTGCCACCCAGTGAGGACTTATGGGAGTCCCGGTCTCCCCAAGGCAGTCAAGCAGCGTTGGCCAGGAACCCTCCCTACTTGTAATGACTGATGGACTCAGCTACAGCTCCCCTGCTATAGCAGAGCTTTTTGTAATCAATGGAATGATTTAGAAACAAGACACCAGGAATGCAAATGCTTTGTATCCAAGTCCCCTAGTTAGCATGGAGCAGCTAAACCCCTAGCCTAATTTAACGGCACATCCAAATTCCACATCCTCTAAAGGGTATCAGCAGATTTCATTAAATTTCTTCACATTATCAAGTAATCTGTCAATTAGCTTTGTGTGCAACAGCAAACAACAAGGAGCTTTATCATATGTAAAACATAAAACATTTACATCCCTCCTACAGCCTTTTCTTTTTCTTTGCCCATCCTTGATTTAAAAAAGAAAAAACACAACCCTTCTTTTGTTTGCATTCATTCTCTTCTAAGCAGCAGGAGCATCTCCCATGCTCATCCACATAGAGCAGAAGCATGCTGGACTTTTATGTCAGACCTGCCTTGTATTTGGGAGTATTTCAGCCATTCGGATAATTCATGCTTCATCTTTCCCTCTGGAAAAACACCCACGAGGCTATTCTGTCCCTTACCAACAGACAAGCAACGAGAAATGGTTCATCAATGCCCATCGTAGCACTCCAGCTCCGCATGTGAAAGGGTCTCCAGAAATGCAAACTATTCTATTTTCGTCAGTGAGAAATCGAACTGCCCTTGCAGAAGGGCCGGAGCTGAGCACGCTCCAGGCTGGGCACCGGCTGCTGCTTTCAGAGACGGGCTCTGACTCCAGGGTTTGGAAAGGTCTCTCTCTCTCTGCATAGTCTGGGAACTCCTACTGCTACAGTATTTATTAGGCAACGCCTGTGGTACTGAGAAGCAATAGAAAGGCATTAAAACAAGTTAACGCATTTCATATCACACCAGTTTTCAAAGTGGGGTTTGTAAGTTATCCTTCAGTCATGGCCATCAGCCTTCCTTCCTGGCTAGAGAGGAAATAAGGCTGAAAAATGCTTTCCATATGTTCTGCAAAACCAAAAAAATCCCTGTGCTTTGGTAGGGGTGGGAAAATACTGTTGCGTCACGCGCACACAGATCTAAAACTTCTGAAAAGGTGCAGACTTCTCCAAAAAAAGCAGACTGAAGAGATGTCTCAGCTATACCACCTACCAGAAGCAAAGAGGTCAAGACCTGGCAGTAGAGGATTTCTGAGAAACAGGAAAGCATCCATCAGGTAACACCAAATTCCCAAAGTAAAGCATCGCCTGGTACAATCAGAGCCAGATGAGAATGAAACACTCATTAAAACGTGACTTATTCCTGAAAAGACTGAACATAATGGGGTTCACCATGATCTGCATCAACTGCAATGATATGAAACAGCCCCTTGACCCCCTCAGCAGCTCACTCTGAAACCATAAGCGAGAGCTTGGTAATTTGAAAGAGCCTGAAATACCAGCCTGTCTGCATTGCAAAGAGACTGTGAAACTTCTGAAGAGCTTCATAAATACAAATTAGCGAAGACAACCATAGACGACACCGAGAACTCGGTTCCATCCTGCTTTGCAATGTCATTTCTCGCCCAGTGTCGGAGCGGCGCACCCCAAACCAGCTCCTCATGTCCCTCTGTCTTCACACCCCATCGCTACCTTGTCCCCATGTGGGGATCCCCTGTGAACCCCCAGCCTGTGCCGGGAGGAGCCAGTGTCCCCAGGAGCGGGTGGAGGGCAGCACCACAGAGCACAGGGGGCCACAGCCCCGCGTCTCTTCATGTCAGCACGGCAAGCTGAAACCGCAGTAAAAAAGTCGACAATTAAAGAGACAAAATAACAGGTCCCCACATGGCACGGCTCCTGTCCCAGACAGACTCCTGTGAACTACAGGCACGTGCTTGAAAATTAGATGGATTAATTATTGCTACAATTAGTAGTATCGTGAAGCATCTCTGGTGTCAGGAAATAATATTGTCATAAACTTGTATAATCTCAATATTTTCAAATGAGCAGTTGGATCCACAGTTATCATCTCGATGCTTTCACTAGTGACATTGCAGGATGGAAAAGACAAAATTGATTGATGAGTTTTACTTTGAGTTTCCACTGCCACGTGCTGTCACTGAAGCCGAGACTCTGCAAAGCTCAAAGAGGTGGTAAGCGAGGATGTGGAAGACACCAGTGTCCCATGATGCATGGCTACGGCTGAGAGCAGGTGAAACGCTCCCAGGGTTCAGCCTGGCTCTGGCCACAGAAGCATCACTCATGAGCACCGTCTGGCGTGATTCCAGCCTGGCTCCGGTCACCCCCCACGCACCCGGCATGGCCACGGGAGTCTGGTGCTGCCAGACCCAACCGCAGAGCCTGCTCGGCCGTCCGACGCGCCGGGGGCACGTGCACGCACACACGAACAGGTCGACTCATTTTCTTGCATGGTGGGAAGGACAAAGCCCACTAACCGTTCCCATCTCCTGCTCGTTCACCAAGAGCGCATGGGCACATCCACGGACCCCAGAGCATTTTTCAAGGCACGGGCACGACGGGCAGCACCTCCACACCGTGACCTAGATCAAAACCCAAGGCTCGGGCTGGCCACACTGCACGCCTGACATGCCAGCCTGGGCACCTCAGCCATGCACAGAGGCCACGTAGACTTCTGCCTCTCTGGCTAGTACGTCAGCTCACGTGTGCTTGTTGCATTTCAAATAACAGAGGAGCTTGCACAGCCACCCATACATCAGGGGGGTTAACTGATTAACTTACAGCTTCAAAAGCAATGGGTGTTCAATTCCACCCTGTTCCGGGGGGTTCTGACAAGCCACTCTGGGTGCCGCAGATCCAGTGCTCAGAGCTCTTCCCATTTTCTTTATGTAATTTTTAAACCAGTGCCTGCCTCATACTCACAGCTAGCTGCTGGGTGTCATGTCTCTGGCTGTATTCTTCAAGGCAGCTTTAAATACCAATGTCTCACTTTGCCACCAAGTCCACCCACTGTTTTTAAGCGGCTGGATCAAATTTAGGAGCAGTTTGAAGTTCACAGTGCAGTTCCCTGCATGTCCTAGTGTTGGTGTTGGTGCTGTTTTTGAGCACCACACTTACAGCTCCATCACACCCAGATCATGGGCAGCCAGGGCCTTGTTCAGGTACCCTGTGTGACACACACAAAAGAACTCTGCATGTGACATATAAGCAAGTAGAACAAGGGAGCAGACAGATGATACCTCCAGGGCCTCAAGTGCAGAGGCTGATATACTGGAAAGCTTTATCTATACTCTCCCGCCTGGAGGATTTGTTTCGCCAACAAGCAAGCACTTGCAAAAAGCAGGTCCAAGCTTAACTACATCTTCTACCCTATTTCCCTTTAACAAGACAAAACAAATATATTTCTGCTTTAGAATTAAGAGGAGTAATATTCTTCTCCCCTATCGCTTTCCAAACGAAGCTCCTGAAAGCGCTTTTTGAAGCTTCCCGGTTGCATTTCCAGATCTGGTCCCCCTCGGTGCTCTGGAGAAATGGATTAAATGAGCCCTTTGAAGTGCTGCTGCCCGTGGGCTCCTCTGGGGCCAGCTCAGCTTGGCTTTTTGTCGTGTTCTGGAAGGAGGACAGGAACCACCACTTGCCTTACCATTTCCCTCTCATCCCACAGTTGCCAAGGGGTGACAGGGCTGCAGCCAACACACGCCCCAAGGGGGGACACAGTGCTCTCCCGTGGCAGCCCTCGCCGCCCAGCGTGCACCCTCCACCTCGTTCTGAAAGCAACTCCCAGCTCAAGGGCAAGCGCCTCGCAACCAGCACGAGCCGTCTCCCTCCTGCTGCATCCCCGTCCTCCTCTCGGCACATCTGCCCGGCACAAGGGCAGCCCCCGCAAGCCATCCCCTCCGCCGGGGTGCCCTGCAGCGGTGCACCGCCAGTGACCGCCTGCGCAGGCTCCTGCAGGAACGCTGCCCAGAGGACCGACCCTCCCTCAGCTCACAGGCCAACAGACCCTTGACTTGGTGTCACCAGATCCACAAAGTCTTGCAAAAACTCCCAGGACCGAACCTTGCATATAGGGGCAAAGTGCTGTCATGGGGCGAGCGCTGCGCTGCACGCGTGAACTCCCCTGCACGGGCAGCCTGGCAGCCAGCGCAGGCTAAGCCACCGGTGTCCCCCGCCTGCACATTAACGGCCTAAAAGCTGTCAAGCATTGCACAACAGGCAAGTTTTAATATTGGGAATATTCATCTCCAGCCATCTCTAGTTAATGGAACAAAGCAAACTGTGGAGAAAAATGGGAACATTACAGTAAAAACAACAACAAATTAAACTCTAATGCAATTAGAGAGCAATTAGGGATCTATCCTCTGGGAGCATTTGGGAACTCTGGGTCTTTCTCAAAAACTGATCTCTCTGCAACTTTATTTCTCTCTAATTAATAAATGAAGAGGCGAGTGGCATGGCACCTCCCCAATCCCCTGCAAACTGCCATCTCCCTGCTCTGCAGGAGCAGAAGGTGGTGGCAGGTAGAAGCGTTCACACCTCCAAGCTGAGGAGAAATGCAGCTGTCAGCAGAACAAGGCGCAAAGGCAGGGAGAGCAGAAATCACTGTGTCTGTTGCAAGGTGACCAGAAACGCAAAGACCCAAATGCTCTCGTGCAAGAGCCAGGCTGAGCAGGCACAGGGAGACAGCAGAGCACGAGCGATCCTGGAAAACCCTCTGTTTTCCTATACACAGCTCCCACAAACGCCACAGCCCAGAAAAATATGTATTTAACTCCTCTTGACTTTTTGAGCTTACCCAGGTATATGCCTATAGATCAGCACCCACTTAACCAAACTGCTCAAGCACGCTGCAGAAAGGAGCTGGATGCCCTTGGGACATCAGTCTCTGCTGCGTCCTGGGCAGGTCACAAGGAGCCTTCAGCAGCCGATGGTGGCACGGGCACCCCATGACCTGCACACTGCCCAGGCTCACCTCTCCGCCACCCCAGCAAGTCTGGAAAGGAGCGTTTGGCACATCCTTCCCGGGAGGGCAGGGGGCATTGGATGTGGTGTCAGCAACCTGCCCAAGAAATTGCAGGAGAACTGAAACGAAGGGGCAAAGATGCCCCATCCCATTAAGCCAGCGCCTCTCCAGTCTCATCCACAAACTGCCTGAAGGTCGTGGCTGCAAAACCCACACAGCAAAGCCCGACTCTGTTAAACCTTCCTTCAGGGGATGCAAAGGCAGCAAACACTCTCTGCAGAGGAGACGATGGCATGGCGCGGAAGAGAGCCTTCCTCCTCGTTTCCTGCTGCTGCTGCTATTCCTGGGGGCAGCCCCGTCTCAACTCCAGTACATTTCTGCAAGGGGTGTTTTTCACGCTTGGTAAGGAATAATAAAGCTCCATATGTCCTGCTACCTGCCCAGCAGCTGTCAGGGAGTCAAGGCCCTCTGCGTTCAGCTGAGGAAGGTACCTGTGCAACACAAGGAGGTGGGAGCCTTGACCTTCATCCGTTTCTGTACCCAAATCCACCCTTGGGAACACCAGCAGTCCCATTTTGTCCTAGAAAGTGGCCCAGTTCTGATCTCTCAAACCAGTTCTGGATCTCCAGTCACACCTCCTTCCTTGGGAGCTTAACCCAGATAAAGCGAGGCACCCAGATCTGACAGTGCCCGGGCCACCCGGTGCAAGGATCAGCCAGGACCAGCCCCAGGAGCCCCGGCCCTGCCTGGCTGTCTCGGACCCTGCAGCAATTTCCAAGGGGCTTCTGGGATCCCTCCCAACTCTGAAGAATGCCTTGCAATGAAAAAGAGTCTGATCGGAGACTCATGGGTCTGAAAAAGATGCCGACTTTTGGTCAAAAGTTGCTTCTTGCAAAGGAATAATTATCAATAAAACCCCGCTATTATTGCCTACATTTGATCACCGACGTGGGGAAGGAGGGCTGTTTGTTGGTGGGCTTGGGGATTTTTCCTCTCCCCAACAGCAAAACCTGTGCAGGGAGGGATGATAAATCCCTGGCTGGACCAGAGTGACCATCAACATTCCCGGGTAAATCTCTGGGCATGAAGAGGGGGAGATTGGTTGTTGCAGTGCCATACACGGAGCCATAAATCCCCCAGAGAGAGAAAGCTGGGCTGCTCACTGGGAGTAACCTGCTAAGTCAGCAAGGATCAACTGGCTGCACCAATTCCTTCGCAAACTGGAAGCAGCAAATAAAGCAGATCCAGGCAAATATCAGCAAAACACCTCCATACATAAACACCTTTTCTCGAAGGGCTCATCAGCAGTGCTGTGAATAGCTGGGCAGGCCTGTCAGAGGTCTGCTATATGCTCTGTAGCACACCTGGGGAAGTGGAAACACAGCAGCACTGGCCTCCTCTGGGCTTTTCAGCACAGGAGGGCAGAGCAGCGCAGAAAAGCCTGAGGGAAAAAGGTTGGATGCCAGAGGAAAGTCAAGACAGTGCAACTCGCAGACAGGTGAAGTGACTTCCAAAACGTGCACACCCAAGTCGGCCAGGTACACATAGACATGTAGCGCAAACTGCTGTGTACAGACAACATATGGACAGACTCAGAACTGACCAGGAACGATCAGATAAAATCAGCTGGGAGGGGTGGAAATCAATACGAATTTTGGAACAGTCCCACCTCAGGATGCAGCCAGAAGGCAGGATCCTCCCCAGGGAAAGAGATACAGGAGGTGTCAGAGCAGGGGCACTGGGATTAGGAGAGTTATAATCGACAGGTCTACACTGCTCTGGGAGTAATAAAGGATTCCTGCCCTCCTGCTTCTGATAAAATTGGGGGGAAAGACACGTTTTTACTCTAGAAAGCTCCTGTGCTGCCCCTCCCTCCTGTCCCTTCCTACAGTAGATGAGTCACTGTCTAGAACCTTTATCAAAATACCTCTTACAAAATTGTTTATCAAGTCCCTGCCATCCCCCCCCCCTCCAGCACAGTGCAAGGAGAAGTGGCAGGTGACGCTCCAGGTCACTGTCCCTTTCCCATGGAATGACAAGAGCCGCAAAGCTAAAACCCCTCTGCCCAGCACCCCCCTGCTCCCCCAGGCTCACCTCTTACATTCCAAAGCCAGTTGTTTGTGTTTTGCAGATGGATTGCACGTGTTCATGCGAGAGCCAACAGCAATCTCATGCAGAAAATGCAGACTGGTGATTTTTAGCTGTCTCCTCAGGGCTTTGCAAACCTTGTTCTTCACCCAACACTGCACGCTAAGGTCATTTCAGCATCAGAGGAGGGCAAAAGGAGTGTGTGGCTGCCCAAAGGGCGGCAATCGGAGCATGTTTAATAGCAGGAACCGAGGGGGCACTGCCCAGGTCTGGTACCACTAATCAGTGGGTATGGATCATCAGCAATCCAGAAGGCTCAAGGGCCAGTTACCAGAAATCTTTCACGCAGCCTAGAACAGCAGTCACCTCACTCACGCCACATAAGGGACAGCTTGTGCTTAGGCTCTCAGACCTACGGACGACTCCAGTGCAACACGTGGGGTCAGCCAGCCCCGCCGAGACGCACGGGCCGATCCCCCTTAGCTGGCGACGAGCAGCTGTCCGGGCTGGCAGCTGCTTTCCCGCAAGTGCTGCAGTGAGTCGGGTTGGGGCTGTCCCCAGGGATGGCAGCACCAGCCCCCCGTGCTCAGCTGCATCCCTGGAAACATGCTTTTGCTCCCTAAGCCCTGTTGACTTGGGAAGTTCTCCAAACTTCCCAAACAACAGAGATTACAGGCTTGTTTTCCCGCATCTGCAGACATCCACACTTGCATCCTGCAGCCCTAGGAGCTCCCATTCCCACACTGGACTGTGGGGACGCCTGTGCAGAGTCCACTCAGTAACAGCACCCTGAGTTTTCCACCGACTGTCCGGCACAGGCACTGCCTCTCGGGGGATGCTCACACCAAGAGGCCTGCCCAGCTGCAGCCACCGGCTCGCAGGTGGATGCCGCGCTCGTTAAAAACTCCACCAGGAAAATATTCTAACGCCTGCCGCGGGGCTGGACCACTCGCACAGCGTACGCTGGTCACCTCTGACCTCCCGCCGCGGGTGGCACGGCCGGCACGGGCACCAGCTCCCCGCCGGGGGTACCGGGTGGGACCCCTGACCACGGGCTCCCCCTCTGCAGCGCCACTTGCCGCACCTGGCAGCTGCTCCTGGCGAGCACAACAGATCACCTCCCACTGCTCTCCCACAAACGCTGCCATTAAACAGCTCCGATTTCCCAGTAAACTTTCCTCCAACTCCAATCAACAGATTCAAGCAACAAGCAACGCGCGAGCTGGCCACGACGGGTCGGTACCTTTGTGCCGCCGGCGGGGCTGACGCGCCGAAGACAGCGGAGCGGCTCCAGCGATGCTGCCAGGGAAGGCGCACGCTGGAGCTGCGAGCACGGCTCTCCTCTCCTCGACCAGCTCTTCCAGCAGCCCAGGCCAACTGTGCTGGGAAGGCGATGGGCGATTCTCCGCTGCTGCTCCAGCTCCACCCCTAGCAGCAGCGATTGGCTCCGCCGCGCTCCGCAAGGCTGCACTGGTCCCAGCAGCCTCCCTCCGCATCCAGCTCCTACTATCAGCAAGAGCTTCCCCAGGACCGACTCCCACCGCCCGAGACAGGCCCTGGTCTTGGCAGGTCAGGGGAAGGCAGAGCTGCCCGACGCAGCCTAAATCAGAGCACCTGAGAGGGATTTTCCTCACTGTGAACACATAAGGATGTGCCAATCTGATTTGCAGGGCAGAGGCTGCAAAAGATATCACAGGCTCCAGGGGGGAAAGTATTTACTTCCAAACTCCTACTCTTGCAGATGATGTGCTTATTTTAATGCCCTGGATTTATGGAGCGAGGACACCTTGCGCTGCAGGCACCCGCTGCACAGCGCCGAGGGGCAGCAGGGGGCAAGCCCCCCGAGCAGGGATGAAGGGCAGGAACAGCTTTCTCAAAGCAGCGGCCAGAGGAGAGCAGATACCAAAGGGAATTGGACAGGGTCATCTGCAGCAAAGGGTAGTCACAGCCTCCCTTAGGCAGGACTGGTGGGACGCAGAAGCCAACAAACCAGTGTTCAAGGCCTGGGGCAGAGCAGAGGAGGGTGAGCCAATGAACAGGGGAAGCAGAAATCAGGGGTATGCAGACCCCTGAAAACCATGTGTGATGAGGAGACAATCCCTAATACAGCACCATGTACACAGCCAGGCTTAAACCAAACCAATCCCCCCACTCTGAAATCCAGTAACAGTTGAATCTAGAGAGAGAGTGGACGGTTTTGTGCACAATATCCTCCAAACAAAGCCACTTCAGAGTTCAGACTGAAATCCAGGGTGTAAATGAGCACAATCCTGTACACCTTCCCTCTGCCAACGCAAAACTTCAGAGGTAATGTCATCTCACTGCCCTCCTTTCTGCTTAGGATAAGGAGGGCGAGGACCAGCCTGGTACCACAGAGGGTTTCTGTCCCAGCTTTGCTGAGCTGGCAGGCACCTCATTTGCCAGCAGATGAGCCTTACAATTTGCAGGTTAGGTAAGAAATGGGGACGTGATGGAGCAGAGAGAGGTTGTGCTCCAGCCTTGTGAGGTTACATTTCCAGCCTGTGATGCATAGGCAAACAACAAGGAGAAAGGCATTAATCCGGCTTTGCTTCGCCTCCCTCGCTTCCCATATCATCTCTCAGCAGTGATGAGGGTACTGGGTCTCTGCAGGGGAGCGGAGATGTCTCCAAGGTCTTTGCAGCTCAAGGCAACAGGAGGTTGCACCCTGGAGGAACTGGGGATACTCGTCTTGCATGCTGAGATGTGGAAAGGCTCCTTAAAGCCTTCACTTGCAAAGCCAGGTAAAACCAAGCATCGTTCCCCTTCGGAATATTTGGCTCAAAGTGATTACAGGCCTTTTCCTTTCCTCACAAAAGAGTTCTGCTCTGGGTATCACCTTCGCCAAAGCCCAATAAAAATGCTGTATCTTAAGCAATCACCTTATTGGAAAGCGTATGTTGCCTACGTGAGAGAGTAATAGCAAACTCTGACGGGCACCCTGGGTGAGGGGTCTCCAGGCACTTACAGGTCAGCTACGGCTGATGGTCACTAAGGCGGTGTGTCTGGAGTGCCTTTAAGGAGTCTATTTAGTTTGATTTGTTTCTATTAAACATAGTTTGCAGACAGCCTCAGGAATTTCATTTGTGCAGAGTAACTGCCTGAGCCACACTGCTGCACTTTTGCTACCGGGTATCTGGAGCCTCACCTAGATGGTGAAATGGACTTTAAATCACCCTCTATCACACAAACATTAGAAAGAAAAGACTTCACCAGCAATTTTTCCATTTCCAGCTTAATCTGCTTAACAGCAGTTTTACAAACTATCTGAGCTGTGACGCTTCACGATCCTTCTTGGCTCTTTAGCTGTAGAAAAAAGTAACGGCTAAGGAGCATTTAAGCCATGCATCTAAGCCTCCAGAATTGACACAAACTCCTTAGAGCTGCCACCTGGAGCCTCAGATACTTCAGTGCTAAGAAGGGCAGATCAGACAATATTTGCAGTGATGCAGCTGCCATCCAGGGAAGAGATAATTCTTAAATCTCTTCCTATTTTTTTTTTGAGGGGCGGGGGGGGGCAGAGATGATATTATATAATTCCCAGGAGCATCCCATGCTCCCTTGTAATGGCAGCATCAGCACAAGAAATGTTGGAAATAACTTACAAATTAATAAATCGCTCACAATTTTCCAGGGTGCACCCTCTTACCCAGTCTGTCGCAGAGCACTAGCTGCCTTTCGTATCACAGCACAGCTCCGAGGGGCCACACAAGGCTCCCCAGGCAAAAATGCCTCTGAGTAGAACACTGTTTTGCAGAAAATAAAGGGGAGAATGAGTAATTCATTACTGCCCTCCTTTGTTCCAAGCAAACGGGCTGCCCCATGGCTGTCCCCAATAGATTTGGGCAGCCTTGGCTTTGAACAAAGCGCAGCACTGCAAAATTCAGCTTTTGCTCCATCCCAGCACCCTGCCAGGGCTCAGGAATGTGTTTACTGGCCCTGAGCTGGGCTAACTTTGGAACAACCTGAAACACATCAAACCGAGGAGCTGTAAAGCAGCAGCTGTGATTGATTAATCACAGTACTGAAGCTGAAGGGTTTGATCATTTTCAAAAGCTCTTTATCATCTTATTCTCCAAAGAAGGAGAGGTTGCCGCAGCCACGGAACAAAGCCGAGCACAGACCGGGGCCGTTTCCTCCCGGGAGAGGCTCTGGACAGGCTGTGCTGCCTCTGGGAAGCAGGAGATCAAGCCAGATGGGTGAACTCACCAAGCTGCTGCCAGCTGGGAAGGAAACGGTCTGACTGACATCTCAGGCCGGGTTCTCGAGATGTTCACGTGCCACCTGCATGGAGAGTCTGCTCGCCAGCATGCACAGTCTGATCCTGCACAGGCTGCAAGCCCGCAGCAGCGGTTTACATACCCCGAGCCCAAAGGACACAGCATCGCATGTGCCAGCAAGGGCATTTTTCCCCCTCGGAGCAGCCCGGTCAGGCCAGGTCCAGCCTGTTTCCATTGGTGGACACTGTCTAGGAGACATCTTTGCTCTCATACTTTATCACCGCACATCCTCGCTGCCGGAGGGCTGACCGGGGCCAGAGCATGCACAGCCCCTGCTAAAAATCCAAACCCACAAAGGGCATCAGTTACCCTCTGCCTCAAGAGGGAGGCACAAACCTGCCTTCACTTGCAGGGAGATGCCAGCAGCCCTGTAGCTGAGTGAATAATTGAATTTCCCATCCAACCTCCTCGCCCAGAGGAAGCTTAGCCTTCCCCCTCACACACACTATGGCTGTGAAATAGTTCAGATTCCTTGTATTTTTATGGGAACGCTGCATTTTTCCCTTCCAAAAAGAAAAAAACCACCATATTTCTCTCTAATTTGACTCTGGTGAGCAGTCACTTTGATTAATTTGCCTCTTCCACCAGCCCTGCTTCCTCCCAAAGGCCAAGCTGAGCGCTGTCCATAACAAACACATGGTACAGTAACCATCGCCCCACAGGGCGGTTCAGCAAGCTATTTTTCAACCACCAGTTAAATACGGAACTGTTATCTGGTCAGCAATTAATGGGCGTAAACGTCAGGGTGCGCAGGAGCCAAGCCCCCCGCGGCGCTGCCGAAGGAACAGCCCTCGTGCAGCTGCAGCACCGCGTGGGTCCAGCTGCATGGGAGTGCCCAGCCCGGGACAGCAAACAGACCGGGGCACCCGCTGCATCAGGGCCCTGCTGCGCACCAACAGCAGCAAGGACGGTTGAATACATCTGCCCCGGTAGCCAGAGGCTTTGGGCTTGCATCCTTGCCTTCGCCCCCATGCTTGCAACAGGATCATCTCCTTCCAGGTGGGTTCCTCCCCACATCAGCGTGCTCAGGATACAAGAACCAGTCACTCAGCTCTTGAATGTTCTCACTTGCTTGGCCGTGTCAAATATGGTAATGCTAGTCCAGCCTAAAGCATACTTAATGCATGCTTGGCATTTACATGGCATTTCATGCTTCCAGGCTGGTGTAATTACCTGTAGTCCTGCAGCAACCTTTGCAGTGCTGAAGCAGGTGGAAGAGATGGACAACACAAAGGCAAAAGCCCCAGAGAAGGCAGAGCTACGGCCTCGAGGTGTCTGAACAAACCCTGCATCCTTCCCCTTCCTCCTCACCAGAGAAGACAAGCCCCTCGCTCTTCCGAATGCCTCGAAGCAGATCTTGCACAGGCAGGCAGGGGACAAAGGGCAGTCCCCATGCAGGGGGGCACGAGGGTGACCCTGGAGCCTGGTGCCACGAGGCAGGGCACCTTCTGCACCAACATGAGCACACGGAGCTGGCAGGCTGGGCACCGGGATGCTCTGCTCCTGGCGCTGCTGCTAGACTTGTGACCTGCTGAAAATGGAAACAAGATCCTCCTCAACAAAACGCTGGGTCTGACTAACTGCTACTAATCCCCTGCTTTGCTGTGACATCCAGTTCCTGAGGCACTGCATAGCTCAGTGAATAATTACAAAAATCTCCAGAAATAAACAAGATTTTTGCCACAGCTGTAAGCACAGCTCCATGTTGCTTTGCTGCCCGGGAGAACACACCATTGCTGCAGTTCTCCTTTGGGCTAAGAGCGCACCTGAGCACCATGGCAAGTGTGGAAGCTTAACTTGTGGCATGATGTCGCTGGAGGACAAATGAGAACCAGGCCCTGCAGGACTAATGATCTGCCCTTGGTGTAAAAGCTCAGTTTACCCCTCCTTTCCCCAAGGGAAGAAAAAAAAATGAAACCTGCCGTCTTCAAAGCCATTTTCTTAATTAACAGTCACTGAACAGGGCAAGGGGCATAGCAAAGGCACTGGGTGGAAGGGAAGTAAGCAACTTGGGTTTTTCATAAGCACAGGCAGGCCCAGCTCCTGTGGGCATTCACAGCTCCGCGCGCGCACATCAGAGCACGCCAAAGGACACTGCAAAATCTGCCCAAGCACATCACAACCAGGACTAGCTAGGTGTAGGTCACCTTGTCAGACAGAGAGGGGATTGCTAGAAGTAGCTGCATTTTGCACTTCAAATGTCTAGTTTCTATCTCATCCCAGTAAAACAATCGACACGTGGTGAAAGCCAAGCTGTCCAGGGGACAGCAAAGGGCATTGTTCCAGGTCTGCCCCTGAAACACCAGACATCAGCCTGTGGATTCAGAGTGAATTCTGGAGAGAGGATAGATGATGGTCTACTGTGCAACACAGCAACATCTAGTCTTCCTCTTGGCATTCGCTATTTCCCTTCCCTCACTTGGGCTACACTGTGCCATCCACATTCCATCTCCTGAGCTGGCAGTCGTGGGGGAGTGAGGAGGAGAGGAAACCACAGGCAAAGGCAGTCACCTGCGCGCTGTTTATGAGACATCCTTGCAGCAAACTCTGCCGGAGCTGGGACCTCATTGCCAACGAGACGTGGGACAAATAAAGCTGCCGGCGCTCCCCCCCTCACCTCAGCGTGCCCCCAGCGCAGGAAGCTGCAGGCAGGGGAAAGCTGCTGCACTTGCCGGAGCAGCCTCCAGCTCTGCTGCCACTCCTCTCCCAAATCTGATTCCCATTTCCAGTCAGAGCAGAGACCGCAGACTGATGCAGAGCACAAAGCAGCACTGGCTCAGGGAGCGGCAGCTGCTCCACATGCATCTGTATCTGGAGAAAGGAGACACAGTCTTGAGCAAAGCTTCATGCCGGAGTACACAAACCCTGCAGCCATGTGCGCAGCATGAGGCCATTCTTTTAGCAAGGCTGGTATGCAAAGCTAAAGCCGGGCAAAATATTACCCTAGTTGTGCTGCCCCTGTTGTCCGTCTCCTCCAGCAGCAGACAATCTGCCCTGGGAGAAAACGCTATTTGGCACGACAGCAAGAGGCTCAGGCTCCAAGACCAGCACACTCAGGCTCTCCAAAGAAGCCTCTGCAGTTCCCATCAGAAAAGGCTGTGCCTTGCCCAGGTGCTTGACACCTGCCCCACGCAAGGCTCCTTCTGCGCTGCTGCTCCGCCGCCGCCTGCGGATGCTCCCCGGCTTTGGCCCGGCAGAGCAGTGCTGCTGCAGCCTCTGGTCTCGCCCGGCGAGGAGCCCACCCTCCGTGCACCCAGAGCAGCAGCAAGCAACTCTCCCTGAACCCGAGCAGTCCCTACTCCTTTGAGATGGTAACAACTCAGATTCCCTTCTGAGGCATGACGCCCTTTAGATTTCTCCTTCCCTGACATTCAGCAGCAAAATTAGAACAGGCAGCAGCAGGTTTTTTGCAAAACAAAGTTTGCTGAGCGTGTTTAAAGTACTACGTGCCTCTTCACTGGGGTTTGTGGGCCCTTCTGCCAGCTCGTGTTGTTTGAAACAGCCTGAACTAGTGGCTGACCCTGGCTCCATCACACTGTTAAACATGCCTGCGGGATGTCCCTAGATAGGTTACTTTGATTTCTTAGCTCATCCTCAACTGCAGTTTTTAATCCTCGGGATAACAAAAGGCTGAACTGTAGCCGCCTTCCAGGATCTCAGACTCTGGCAGAGCATCTTTAGCTCTGTGCATGAGAATTGCAGCGCCCAGGGAGCTTAAACAAAGAGCCCCAGGCAGCCCCAGCCTGAAACACTGGGAACAATGCCATCGTTCACAGAGAGGGGAAGATGTTTGGAAATGCAATTTCCGAGGTCACCTTTTATCATCCAAGCAAACCATGGGCACAGCGTAGAGCCTGAGCGCTGCTTTTGTCAGCCAAAGCCAGCACTGGGGACTTCCCACAATTACAAAACAGCGGTCGCAGCGTTTTCAACAGGTCCCCTCCCACCTCCCCAGCATGCGCCCCAGCAACTGAACCCCAGACCAGGCAGAGGGGAGCCCACTGCCCACCAGGCCTCTTTGCGAGGGATTTCAGTCCCATCCCTGAGGACGGGAAGGCTTGGTCGGCTAATCTCAGAGGCTAAAATAATTTTACGCCGCCTTCTGAGAAATCCTTACAGCAACGCCTGGAAGATGCAGCGAGCCCAGACAGAAACATATTTCCCCGGTGGTTACCCTGATGCCTGACTGCCAGCACACAGACATGCAATTTGTGCCTCACTAGGCAAAACCCACTGAAGTGTTTAACTTGACAACAGGAGCGTTTCTCTGAACACTGCCACCTCAACTGACCCTGGCACAACATCGCAGGCTCCCCCAGCGCCTCGCCAACACCTACTCCTGCAGCTGCCTGCAACACTCCACTTCCCAGCAATTGTTAGCTCTACGCCAGTTCTGCAGGCTCCTCACGCACTATTTAACATCCAGCAGTCCTTCATTGCACCCTCTTTTTGCCGCTTCAGAAAGTTTGGAGTTTCTCCCACCCCCTTCCAGCAGACTAGCACAAAAGCTGCCCTTGTGCAGGGAGCCATCGAGCGGGCAGCCCGGGGCTGGCACAGAGGGCAAAGCCCAGGCGCTGGAAGACAGGGCGGAGATGGAGCCCCTTAAGCACAAAGCCTGGCAGAAAGATTGGCTCTTGCACAGGGAAAATGTGGACCTTAGCCCAGGCTGAGCTGCATCTCGGAAGCTTGTAAATAACAGCCTTGCTTGGCCTGTATCTCACTAAGCATTGCTAACGCCCCAGTTTCTCCTCTGGCTTTGAGGCATGAGGACCAATCTCTCTGCCCACAGCATCAACATTAATCTAGACTTAGAGAGTGATAAACACACAGAGTGAAACAGATATGACTGTCGCAGGAGTCCCTGAGTGGGAAGAGGGGTGAGTAACAAACCCTTACCTGCCAAAGCATCCTGAAAATTCCCTGATGGCTGAGACCAGGCGAGAGGAGACAGTGGGTGGAAGCTGGGCACAAGCCACTAGCCCTGAGGACAGATAGAGGTGCGCTCCCTGCTCTGCTTTCCCCTGCCCTCTGCTGCTGCAGCACTGCCGGCACAAGGAGCAGCTGGGGAAATCAGGCCAGTGGCTACCAGCAGTCTGCCAGGACAGCCCACAGCGCTGGGAGATGCAGACCAGCTGGGCAGGCACCCACGTGAGCCCTCCTCCCCAGAAAACCCAGCAGACAGCCCGCCTGTGCTGGTCATCCTGGTTGCACCTGGGTGCTAATTGCTTAAATGGATCCCAGTTAGCCTGTAACTGGTTACCCTACACAGGCTGCAGTGCTGCTGGAGGATCACCCCACAACGGGCCGGCAGAGCTGGCTCAGCAGGGAGACAGGGCAGCCTGGTTAGGAAGGGAGCACGTTGCAACACAGAGCTCTGCCCACAGATCCTTCTGCACAAAACCTGGCATTGGCCTGCGCACGCTGTGCTGCTCTAGAGGCCCCTTCTGTCACTGGATTATCAGTGTCGGTGTTTTCCCAACACCGAACAAGCCTTGCCTGCACCTCCGTCGCTGTGGCACAGCATGTTCGGCTTGCTTGACAAGCAGCCATGCGAACACTTGCTCCATTACCCTCCCCAGGCAGGCTCAAGCAGTTACTGAGTTTGTCTTCCATGTCTCAGTTGCTCAGGGTGCTTCCAGCTGTCTAACGCTGCCGAAACCAGAAGACCAGGGTTCTCCAGCTCCATGGACAAGAGGTGAACATGTATCAGCAAACAGCCAGCCCAGTCCCAAGGCGTAAGTGTTAACAACAGGCTGTCAGATACTGTTAGTCACTGTTAATTTATCAGAAGGGCCATTTTGATTGGTTTCTACGCCTTTCCCCAGGGACACTGAGGAAAAGGAGGGCTGAGTCAATTCATTAGTGCTCCTTGACCGAGATCTGCTCCAGCGCAGTGCTCTGCATCGGCTGCTGGTGGGTCCCAGTGGCAGAGGGGCCCTGTGGTCACAGGCAGGGCAGGACTCCCACCAGGACCCCAAAGCCCAGGACGGTGACAGCCTACAAGGGGATGTTCGAAGCGAGTCTCTGTGGCAAGTCCAGAGGGCGATACCTTGGTCAAAGTAGACAGTTTGCATCTGTCTGCACAGGGCCAGAAAGGGAATTTCCCTCCCAGAAGCAAATTACTTTCTCTATTTTGGGCCCCACAACACATACGGCACCAGGAGTAATTTCCATACCCACCCTAGCCCCATATGCAGGGTACTATTTGTCTGCCTTGCTATAAATAGTTTCTAGCACTGCTGAGCAAGGATTAATGACTTTTCTAATTATACCACCATCAGTTGGTGACAGGGGAATGATGCTGTGCAGATGTCTGAGCCCACTCACCCAGCGCATGGCTGGATTGCTCTGTGCAGAACATACCCGTACATCATTTTGTCATTCCAAGGAGTATCAAGTCACAAGTGCAGCAAAGCAAAAAATGGTATTTCTTAAAATTAAATAAGACACATCTGGGTATCTAGTCCAAGTTACTAAAGGGAATCCTATCAGTTTTGGGTGGCATCTCACAGAGCTGCATTTCCATGTAAACACTGTGATTTGTACCACCTCAAAGTACCACTCCTGAGTATACAGAGGACCTGTTTCACATCAGCTTCCCAATTAACCCTTGGTTTTGAATTGCCTTGCCTTATTTACTAGGCAACTGCTTGCTTTGTCCTACTGAAAAGGAGCATTTTTCACATGCCTGCACTACCCAGGCCTCAGCAAGACTGGTCCCTGCACTGTTACAGGGCTGCTCACGTTTCACCAGCTTGTGGCAGCCCTTGCAGACCCGAGCTGTAAAACCGTTGTCCTTTGTCCAAACATTCCTTTTCCACACGACCTGCTAATAGCACACAGAGAATTTCTGTAGAAGGGCTCTTACTTCAGAAAAAGCTAATAATGGGAAAGTACCTCTTGCAACATCTGATAGTGGTTTCAGTCCATCTTCTAAGTTTTCCTATTTCATGACAGCCTGAACAAGATGCAGTTTCAGAGGGGAGTACAGTATTTTGGTGCCAACCTCTCCTTTTTCTGAACGGTTGATGGCTATTGCAAAAAATGTTTTCTCCTGAGGCCATGGCAGGTGCATAATTTGCCTGGGGAAATTACTGGAAAACTGAACAGCCAAGGAGCATTTTGTTCAGCAACTGCAGCACTGAAAGTTCCAGTCTGCAGGTCCCCAGCAAGGTGGCGGGGACAGACAAGCCCGGCTTTGCTCCGCTGCCTGGGCTCCAAGAGTGAGATTTTCTATCCACTGTACTAGAGGCAAACACGGCTCAGCTGACTCTGCTGGGCTTCTGAAACAGCATTTCTTTGCAAGAGCTATTGGAAGGGAAGGGATCAGGCCAGTTATTTCGCCCAGTCATTTGGAAACAATACAAGTCACTCCCTGCAGCAGAGATCGTGCCCTTTGTCGGGTCTCATTTAAGGCAAGAACAATTCTATCGGTTCCACAGGGCAACACCTCAGGTCCTACAGCTCAGGTTAAAGGAATTGCCGTGGGTTTCAGATGCTGGCACAAGAAAGTGGTCCGTGGGTCTGGCTGCCGCGGGGCATCGCCCTGCCCAGCGCCCTCTGGGTGACACCGCCGGGTCAGAGCAGCCAGGCACAATGCCGGCGAGGGCCAACGCAGCCTGGGAGAGCTGCGCTGCTTGGGCATCGAGGCGAGCGAGCGCAAGGGCCAGCCATCCCGCTGCCCCGCGCAGCCGCGTTTCTTGTGCCTTCCCGGGAAGCCGCGACACGCGTTCACCGGCCCCCCTGCCATCGAGAGGGGCTCGGCCCCGTCGCCATATGGCAGCTCCTGTCCTCCAGCTCCGAAGCATCGCTTCCTTTCTGTTCCACCGCCAACCTTGTCAGAGTGCCCCAGAAACCACTGCCGCTATTTTTAGAGGGTTAACAAATACCTCTAGGAAAAAATAATCCACCGGTACATGACTCCCTTTCAGTCCAACACTCAACAAACAGCCACAGCATCAGCCTAGTAGCTGTAAAGATGAAATGCCAACTGACGAACTCCGTCTCCCCTCACCCACCTGCCCATAGTGAATGAACATGAGAAAACAACTAACCTTCTATTTCGTTGCCAAGGTTTCTCATTTTTATGTATAACTATATATATTTATAGTGCCCCTTGCTATCAAAAACGAGCAAAGGGAACAGCAGATAAGACAGCCCTGCAGAATTGTTTCTCAACAGAATGTTTTTCAGTTTTCCACAAGGCGTCAGCAGCTCTTTAAAGTCTTTCTATTACATTCTGCATTAGATGCAAAATCACATTTCAAAGACACTTTAACTTTGAAAAAACAAAATGCAGATTCTGTACTGTGCCACCTGCAAACAGCAGAGGCATGACCCACATTAGAGAGAAACTTCTAACGGAGGGAGGGAGCTTTGCAGATGAGACCAGGCCATTTAAAACACTTTAAAAATAAAAGGTCACAGGGAAATCGCTGCCTTCCTAATTATAGCATTCGCTCTAGTGTTACCATGCCACAACTCAGGTTCCTAATTTAAATTATCATTAAGCCTTGCTGCAGGCCTCATAACTTAATGACTTTTGGTACAATAGCCTGTTCTCCACCAAGGAGATGAAGAGCACGTTCGTGTCAGAGACAGGGTGAGGAGGAACAACACACAGAGCTAAATAAGGATCGAAATCACAACACATCTCAGGGGCTGCCCTCCCTTTTTCACAGGGTCTTAATTGATGTACTATACCCACATGACAAGCTTTTTTCCTTGTCTGAGCTCGTGGCTGCCCCAAGGGATGTCAGAGGAGCATGGATGCTCAGTCACGTTACCCCAGCTACAGGTCAAGCTTTCCAGGGACGGATGGCCTGATCCTGACTGGCTTCGAGGAGATGCTGGAGACCACTCCGAAGAAGCTGGCTGCAGTGGGACCACAGCCACTGCAGCACAGTGGCCTTGGCTACGGACTGTGATTTCCCCTCGTCACAGAAAAAGACAAGAGACTCCCGGGGAGCCGGGCGCCCGACTTGCCCGCAGCAGACGAGCTCCGCAGAGGTGGCTCACCGCCCGCCTGCTCCCCGGCTCGGCAGCCGCGGGAGCACTGGCCATCCTCTGCGCATCCCGGGTGCAGGCAAGGCATCCTCGGGGGCTGCTGCCAGAGCCCCAACGGGCCGGGTGTTGGCGGACACAACCCGTTTGGACGCCAGCCCCACTCGCAGCTCAGTTTTGCAATGGCACTGTGCCCCCGGCTGCAGGATTCCCGGTTCCCAAAGGACCTGGTTTCCCTGTTGAGCAACCTGCTCTTTGGGGCAGGCCCCTTGACGCCTGCACCAGGCAGACGCCACCACTCCGCGTCCTTTCTTACCTGCCCACAGCTGCGGCCCTGGCCTTGTCCTCCCCTCCGGGCTATGACAGGGGGTCCGCAGTCACTGTGCAATGAGCCTTTGAAGCCATGGAACACAAATTAACCAACTTGGATTTTCTGTTAGATGATAAATAAAACTGGCAAAGCTTCCATTATTTTTTGTTCCTTCCTAATTAGTTTATTAGACCACGAATTACAAATCAAAAGTCTTCTCATCTCCATTCCTTCCAGCAGAGAGACTGCTATCAATTTCTGAATTTTCTGGGGATTGATTTTTACTTTTTTTTTTTTTTTTTAAGTATGAAAAGCTTTAACAGCCACAAGCAATTAGTGAAATAAATAAAGCAGCAGCTTGTACGTCCAGATTGGTTATGCCATGAAGAGGCACCATCCCAGCCAGACCAGAATGGAAGCTTTTGACTGCTGCACCTGATACCGCCAAACACGGGGGTGCAAAATCCAGCAGCAATTTCTCACCAGCATCACAACGCTCTCAGCATAAATCATCACCTGGGCAGAGGACACGCGAAGAGCTGCTTCTAGCGGTTTGAGTTACTCTTTAACACACGCAGTATTTAGGGCAAACGAGTCTTGCCGAGATTCTCTCAATTGCTGCGATTAACAATAATAAAACCCCCAAAAGCGCACGGCCACAGCTGGGGCACAGGCGGCTCCCCCAAATAACTGGGGGGGGTGGGGGGCGGCAGGGGGTCACCGCGCCTGTTTCCGAGGCAAACGCGCCCCCCCGCGGCGCGCGCCGGCCGCTTTGGGGAGAAAACCCGTTTTCCCGCAGCCCGGCGGGGCGGGGACGCGCCTTTCAGGAGGGAGGGGCCGCCCGGACCCCGCACCCAGCCCTCCGGACCCCCCCGACGGGGCGCCGAGAGCGGGAAGCGGCCGCTGGAGCGAAGCCGGCAGCGGCCGCGGGGGCCTCCGTGGCGGCAGAGCGCGGCCTTGTCCGGCGGCCCGGCCCCGGGGCCTGGAACCGGCCTCAGCCCCGGCCGCAGCCCCAGGGCCGGAGCCCTCAAGCAGGTCCCTGCAGCGGGGCTGGGAGAGTCGGGGCCTCTGGCCAGGGCTGGGAGAATCAAAGTCCCACCTGCCCACAGGCCCGAGTCAAAAGCTCTGGTATAACTAAGGGCAAACCGCATTTGCTTGCTCCTATGCTTTCCTGCTGGTAACGAATTCCTCCTCCTATGTGCCTTAAGCAGGGAAAATTGCATTTTCGAGGGTGAAACACAAACCAGAGAGTTTGGGGCATTCTGCTCCAGTACAGCCCAACAGCTACATGCTGCCCTTCCAGCAGCATTCCCACCTGTTTTTTCTCAGCACAGGTACTGCAGGAGGAGCTCCTCTCCTTCATAAAGTAAGGTGATCTGCAGGGAATTCATTTTGGACTCCATCCCAAAGCTGAAAGCAGGAGCAGATCAAATTTTATACCACTCTGGAAGACAAACAGTGCTTTTCTGAGACCAAACTGGATAAATTTTAATATCTGCAGGCAAACAATGAAGCTGGGTCATATTTTACATGCTGCTGTCTGTCTTCCCTTTAATTCAATCATGCAATTGCAGAGAATTTGGTTTCTAGACTGTAATCTGATATTTGCACAAAAGTGACACAAGTATCCTGCCATTAAGTCCCTTTTACTTCGAGGAAACAGTTCAGGTATTATGAGATGCTTATCAAAGAGCAGGACCTGCGAGTTCTCAGCTGGAGCTAAGCTATTTTGCCTGAAGGAGCAAGGACCTTGTTCAGATGGGGAAGGGCATTTGGGTGCCTGCCTGAGTAAGCAGAAGTTGCCCTTCTCCTTTCAAGAAGGATCTCAACCTGTACCAAACATGCACAGCAGGAGCCAAGAGCAGTACAAGGGCGCTTAGGAAAAGCCCCAGGTAAGGCAGGATGACTATAGACAACAGAGAAGGTGTAGTCACAGAGAAAGGGGAGCTTCAAGGATCAGATGTAGCTTGGGAAACTCACTATAGGGATTTTGGAAGTGAGTCAAGTTCTCAGTTGGACCAATCTGTCTGCTCCTGCAATATATCCGTTATCAGACTTCCTATTTCATCACTGAGCGGAACAGAAGGACCACTGAAGAAAAACAGGGTGGAAAAATGAAACTGGGTTTCAGTTCTCCCACTGTACAGCCTTCTTGATCTTGCAGATTTTCTAAGGCAAGCACCCGTTTCACAAGAGCGGAAAAGTATTTTGAGCACAGAGGTCAGCAGAAACAACGCAAAACTTTACAGTCATAAACAGAACAAGAAAATCCATAGCCCGTGCTGCGCTGGGACTCACACAGCCGTTCTGTCAAGGAGAGAAACAATAGCTTGTAACTTGCCAGCCCAGTACGAATTCCAGACTGCCACCTGGGAATGGTCCCTGTGCTGCCAACAGTAAACGGCCACAGAGCGAGGCTGATCCGCTGAAAACTTCCACTGGCCGCCTGGGAGAGCAAGCACAATGCATGGCTGCTTACAGCGTGAGGGAAGGAGCACAGATAATGTCCGTTTTCATTTGGTTTGTCACTCAGTCATCTCCAGTCACATATTCCAGGAGCTGTACTGGGACAAAATGGGAATTCCTCCTCAGCTTGGTGTGCTTTGCGTTGGGGTAGCACCTTGCGTACTGATCTCTGCCATTCCTATCTCATCTGACACTGCTATCCAAGCAAACAGGGCGTGGTTTTGTTGTCCTGGCTAAGCACAGAAATACCGCTGTCCTGGGGACCCTGCGTGCGATGATGCAGAGAGGGCAGAGGGTGTCAGAAAGGTGCATTCATGGCAGGATTAGGCACTGGCTCCACACTGGACAGGAAGGAAGCGCTTCGCAGAAATGGTGTCAAACACAGCTCCTGTTCACACCCGAGACAAAGGGCAGAGCTGCCACCAAAGGTTTCGAGGTGATGCTGCATCATTCTTTCAGCCGTGAGACTGTCCTAAAGCACTCATGTCTGGTGAACTTAGCAGAGCCCTGGCTCCAGCACTGCTGCACCAGCTTTGCGTGGGATGTGCTTGTCAGGGCCTTTGTGAGCTGCAGGAACACTGCAAGCACACGCCCCAGCCACTGCTTCTACCAAGAACAGCACACTACCACCTCCTCCTCCAGCCCTTCCTGTTGCTTGACCCTGATTTTACCACTGGCTGGAAGTCGGTCTGTCATCCCAGCCTTGCAGGGCAGGGATTTCACGCCTCAGCATAAAGGTGATATAAATAGGATTCTGTGCAGGGCACGTTGGGCTTGGTTATTGGTGACGCCCATTCCAGCTTTGGGAAGTCCTTGGAAGCCTGATGTTCATATTTCAGTTGAGATTTATATCCAGGAGAACAATGCTCTGTTACAGGAGGGCTTCGCTCTCCCAGCCACGCCAGTAATTCTCAGCAGCTTTTTCCTGAGCTGTTTTCTGGCTCCCTACTTCAACTCATTGTCTATTGTTGCACATCTGTCAAGCGTAACAAGGAAAGCTGTGTACACGCCTCACCCACTGCAAGGGAGTTTCTTTATGCACTGAAATTTCAGTGCTCTGCTCTCTTAACCCCTACAGTGCCATACACATGCATAGGAAAAACTGGTGAGAACTGAAGTAGGGCAGGTAGACATTTCTTTGCCTTCTTTCCGCAGGCCTTGCTTAAAGGTAAAATCCTTTAAAGGGCATTAATGTGCTCATATGCCACAGTACTAGCTTCACCACAACAACGTGACAGCGTGCAGCGTGTCTACAGGGACAGATTCCCACCAGCGTCCATCCAAGCAGAGACACTAGACTTAGAGCCCAAAGCATTTATTTGGCCATGGAAGGGTATGACAAATATTGCAGCTCCCCACAACCCAAAAATATGTTTCCAGGCCTTCCTGAAGATGCCGTATTTCAGTAGTTGAAAATAGGCTTAGCAAGTACGTTCTCCTCCAGAAAGCTAATGGCTGTAACGTAGCTGCTGACGTTAGTGCATGGAAGGTGACCATCCGTCGGAGAGCAATTTGTCTCCCATCTTTGCACTGAATTAATCTGAAATTTGTCACAAATGATGCTCCAAAACCAATTGCTTTTCCTTTTCAGTGTTAATTTTCTTCTCCCATTTACCTTGTCAAAAGGAAACCGTGAGTTCAGTCATTACGGCTCTCTTGTTTAGCTTGTGCATTCAGCATTTTTCCCTTCACCAGAGTCCAGCTCCGTGGCCTGCTTGTGCTGCCCAAAAGGATGGGGACTTTTGGCGGCTCAAAAAGAAAAGTCTGCCGGGACCCCAATCTGCAAGGAGACCAGGCAGTGAACTGCCTGCCAGGAAACACCAACTGCTGTTCAGAGAGCAGAGCGCGGGAAAGTAGGTTTTTCACAAGTTTCCCACTGCAGAGAGTTCCCTTGAATCAGGCCCAGGCTCAGCCTGGGGTTTAACCGCTGCGTCCCCAGGCCCCTGCAAGCCACCGCAATGCCCCAGATGGACTTGGGCAATCAGCCGCCCCAGCTCAGAAGGAGCCAAGGGGACCTGTCTCATCTGTAACCGGCGGTTTTCAAGGAGGGAATTTATAAATACAAGCAGTAAGACTTCAACATTGAGCAAAACCCTAACAGGAGCTGACAAGAGCCAAGCTATTCCAGACAGGCACAGTCAGTTTTCCCGATTCCAGCAGGGCCTTTACTTTCAGCCACTTGCAACACGGTGGTTCAAGGCGATCACCAACAATACGTCAGCAGCCAGGGCATTTTCCCACCCCTGCCTCACAGTTGGACCCCAGCTACGGCTCACATCCCTGTGACGGATGCTAAGGGAGCAGAGCCCCGGGGGAGCGCGCAGGGTGCCGGCACTGCACCAGCAGCACGGCGAACGGCGGCCGGAGTCCACGCTACCTTTATTAATGACAGACCGCGCGAGAGAGTTTCATTATTCCAACGCTGACTGTTTTACAGCAAGCAAAAGGGATCCAGGAAAACGTTTTCCTGAGAGTAAATGATTGTGAGAAGCTGGCTGTAAACACAGCGCTTGGAGTCCAAACACCACAAAGCTGAATGTTACCTGTCATGGTAAACCATCAGCCTCAGCCTGCACGTCCTGCGAGGAACCAGCTGGGGGGAGCAGACACCTGGTGTGCTGTTGTTTGGGCAACACAACCGCGTTAATTCTCTAAAGGAGGGGAGAGACTGCAGCCCTCTGCTATTTGGAAAGAATAACACGCAGACAAATCACAGAGCTTTTCTTAATGCTGCCATGATATACAAATAAGAGGCTTAAGTATAATTATAGGTTGTATAATCAGTGTGAATAAAGAAATATGTAGTAATTGATGCCATATTTTATAAATATCCTAACTGTTGAAGAAACTGAAAATGTTCTCAAAAGAAATACTTTAGCATAATGATTATAAAGCCCTTTAATGTGAGTGAGCTGCTTTTTGAAGCCAGTTTTAGATTCAGTCTCATGAACATAAATAGAGTTAATTGCCCTTCTGTGTAAGCTGGATGTTAGCACATTCCAGCAGAGTGTGCATTTTCCAAAGTGCCAATTCCAACACATTCCACCCCGTGCAATTTCTGCCTTTTTATGCACAGCACATAAAACGCGCGCACATCTGGGCGAGGGTAAAGTCAAGTGCTTATAGCAATGGGCCCTGGAAATGGATTGAGACATCAACTGCTTGCCCGTGTGTTACTTGGATATTCATGTGCAATTGTGGCGTTTCTGAACTGGCCCCAGAAGGGAGAGGCCAGCGATGTCCCCATTGGGCCGTGGGGAGGAGCGGGGGTGGAGGGTGGCTCCGGGGTGCAAATGACTCCTTCCCACTTCCTTTGGGAAGACAAGTGGCTACACCGTGGGGCACGACGCTGCTGGGGAAAAGGGAGAATCCTTCCCCAGAGACCCCTCCTCAGCATCGCTCCCGCCCCGAGCGGACACGGCTGCGGCAGGGGCTGCGGGCAGGCCCCAGTGCCCTTAGCTGGGGCGGTTCTGCACAGAGCTGTCAGTCCCGCCCAGGTCACAGCCGGGAGGGACATTCCTCCCCCTGGCCCGTGCACATGCTCAAGCACAAAGCTCGTTTGCTCTCAGTGACGCGCCTTCGGAGTTATACATGAAAAATGCAAATGGAAACACAACACAACTCCATCAAGAGGCCTGACAGAAACAAAGCATTTACATCTCCAACAGTAAATACTGCCTCGGATCTGGTCCTGCAGGATGAAAATAGGGGACTACTTTGTAAACAATGCTAAACATAATAAAACCGCCCCGGTTTGGACATGGCTTTGGGGCACAGCACAGCGTGCCTTCACAGCTGCCAAACCACAGCTGCAGAGGGGCTGGTGCAGGTGACCCGTTGCAGAGGGCTCCCTTGGAGCCCGGCGCTCCCGGGGTTTGGGTTTCTGCCTTTAATGAGCTGGTGATGAGTGACCCCTCCCTCCCTCCTGAGCCTTCTCCCAGGAGCCAGGCAGAACGACTTTAAATCCAATTTGCTCTTACAGATTTCTGAGACGGGGCTGCAGTGCACTGCTGGGCAAGCACAAGTCCTGGCTCTGGGCTGCAGCCTCGTCGCCTAATCCAAATGCCTGTCACCACATCGGACAGCCACGTGCAGGGTGGAGGGGCGTTTCTGCCCCCATGTCAAATCCCAGCCCTGGGCCTGGCGAAGGTCAGGTTTTCCCAGGGCACGCAGGCTCAGGGCTCTTTCTGGCATCAGGCTCTAGAGCAAAGATCAGGGACAGCCACCACTGATGTCAGAAGCACAAAAATAAGAACCATGGTAATGAAAATGGAAAGCCCTGGAGATCAAAGGACAGAATGACCTCAAAGGTTAACTCCAAAGGTTAAATAATAACCGGACATAGGATACAGTAATTAAGAACAGGACCTGAAGACAATAACAATCCTGTCAGCCTGTGTAGATAATGGTTCTTTACAATCCCCTTCTGTAAATCAAGGGTACATACGGACAAGGCTCAGAATCAAAGGTATCCCCACATAACCTACAGCGATTTTAATACTAAAAACTACACCCACTTATGCATAATGGGTATGTAAATGTAGGACCACCTTAGTATAATGAGTTAGGTGAGCGGTGGAGCACGCATATGAAGATAAAACCACGTAACCAATCAGGTATCGTTTCTTTGTTATTGTGAAGCGTATAAACTGCTGCCGTTTGGACTAACCATGTGCTGGATTTGCTGTTTGTTGCCTCACACCCGCTTCTGCGGAACCATAGTAAAGCAAGTATCTCGACTGTGTGCAGATGGGCTTTGCGCACCGGCTAAAGAACCCAGATTCAGGACACCACCACCAGGCTCTAGGCACAGGGCAAGGCACAGCCCCTGCTGCCAGCCAACACAGAGGGAAAGGCAAGAGCCCTGCACCTCCACAGCCACTCTGCTCCTCGAAGCCAGCTGTCTGCAGCGTGGCAGAGAAGGGGCAATGCAGCCGGGACTGGCTCAGCTCCCAGGGCAGGCAGGGCATGCTGTCCTCTGCTTCCCCACAGCTCCATTTCAGCCCAAGGCTTCCACCACCACAACTGCCAGACCCATTACAACCTGCTGCAATTCTCTTTGCTCTTGCGAAGGGGATATACTGGCTGTTCAGGCACCTCCCTCCCAATCAACGTTGCATGGCTGTTGCATGCTCTGCCACAGGGCAGGGTGGGGGGCACAAAGTATAGCAGCCTACAGAGCCATGGTGCCACAACTGGGCAGCTAAAACCACCCTCAAATGGTCCAGCACCAGCAGCTACTACTTGACTGCAATGTAAATACATATTAAGAGTCTATGCTGTGAAATGGTGCTGCGGCAGAGCTGAAATGCAAGATGCAGCACACGCTCCAGCTAGGTCATGCTCTGTTTATAGCCAGGCTCTTCTGGACCTGGTCAAGGGTTCATGTTCTCAGTCACCAGCAGCCCTACAGTTTGGGAAGGACAACATTACTTCTGGCTCCATGCCCGAGCTAAACTCTGCCCCATCCATCAGCAGTTTAGCTTCTCATTCATATGATGGGCTTGATCTTGAAACCATCTGTTTTCCCTCAGCTTGCATCCAGCTTTCACTTGGACAGCAGAGCCCTTTCCAGCTACAGCCCCTGGGCATGGGGGTGGGAAAGCTCTTCACTTGCTGCTCTCTGCAGCTAAAAAGCCAAATTTGACTGGAGACACACACCAATGACCCTTCTTTTGCAGGTAGAAGTGAGACTAGCAGGACTTGTTAGCAAGGAAGACCAGAGCAGTAGTCCTGGGACAGAGCTCATAGGATGCAGTTGGGGTTGCTGGATCCTTGCAGCAGGGCAGATCCTACGCAGGTTGGCAACACTCGGCCCATGCAAATCCTGCAGTGCACAGAAAAGGTCTCCAGGAAAGAGGTGCTTGATCCAGCCTAAGACTCCAGGAAAGATGCTCTCAGCAGTGGGAAGAAACCTTCAGCAGTCTGACAGCCTGTGATGAGTAGCTTCCTTCTTGTAATATTTGTTTTAACCTGTCAGTGTGGTTTCTGCTCCCAAACAAATGCGGTCTGGATTCTGTCACTGAGAGGCTCCAAGTGCACTGGTTGTGGCTTGGGGCTTTGTTTGTTTTCCAGGGAGTGGAACCAGTGTGAACCTCACTGAATTGGTCCTTCCCTTCCTCTCCTTAGGAGTCTTTTGCTTTATTTCAAGGCTGTTACGAACTGACAGTTTGGTGTAAACGCACATTTTGAAAGGCACTAGCAGACAGCAGCGCCCTTCCACACTGCACACGCAGTGCTTGTGCATCTCCACAGGGGTCTGGACTGCACCTCTGGCACGGGCTCACCTGGGAAACAAGTGGCCTCCAGGCCTGTAAAATGGGCCACGGGCAGCTTTGCCTTCTGACCGCTGCCCTGTGGTCCCCACCTCCCTGGCCAGGTCCAACCTCAGCAGTGGCTGCAGCACCACACCCTCACTGGAGAGGCTTCCAGCACCATGGAAAATGTTGATCCTGCAGGTCCTGGGGAATGCCCATGAGCAGGGGACCTGGTACACCTGGCACTGCCTGGTTAAGGGCCCTCTCCCCCAGGATGGAGCTTATTTTGAGCCCCAGCTCCCGAAAGTCGTGTGGCAAAGTGGGACCGAGGGAAGAAGCTGTGCACATCCATCAGCTAGTCTCCTTGCTTCAGACCAAGCAGAGTCCTGCCAGCTGAGCTGTGCAAGCCAGCTCTAAAATCCACAGAAATGAACTGCACAACCCTGTGCACTTCTAGTGCTGCAGGAGAGGGAAAAAAGAGCATTTCCTGCAGATGTTTCCCATTGACTGGGCCAAATCTAGACCTGGCATAAGCCAGAGCAATGCACAGAGGAGCTGTATCAGAAAAAGCCTCCCACGCTGACACCCAGTGCAATAACTCCTGTCCAGCCTGGTGGGGGGACCATCTGATGCTCCTTCAATCTCTCGGTTGCTTACGGTGCCAAGTTTGCAAGAGCAGGTGAAGTACCACATAGTGATGCTAATGAAAACCAGCTGCCAAGGCAGTGTCTGGAGACAGCAGCAAACTGTCAGGCTCAGGATAAGTGCTGTCTCCTAGAGCATGGAGACAAGATAGCCGCATCTCTGGGAGAGCCCTGCAGAGGTCATTTCGCAGGAATGGATACGGAGGAGATTTTCATATTAACCCTTCGGTTGACTTGAAATTGCATGGTTAAAATCCCGAATTGTTGCTGCCGAGCCACATAGAAGTTCAGCTGCTAAACAACGCCGTCCACCGGCACCCTCTCCTCACCGGGGATCGCTTCTGCAGTCACCCCCTGATGCCTTGTAGGGTGCACCTCCATCCTCCAGGGACAGAGCAACCGTCAATGCGGAGCCTGGGGCTCAGGGCAGCACCTTCTGCCCTTGGGCTCGGAGCAGCCACCCTGGCCCCGGCTGCTGCAGAAAGTGCCTTTCCCCCAGCACGGCCCCGCGGCAGGACTCGGGCAGGGGAGGTGCGGGCAGCAGCACCCGCTGCTGTTGGGAAGGGGCGGAGAGATGGGCCCGGGAGCGAGAGCGGAGCCGCTCGGGGGGATGCTCCGAGGGGGTCGCGGTGCTCCCGGGCTCCCCCCGCCCGCTCCCCGGCCCGTTCCCTCGGTCACCGTGAGATGGCACCCGCCTCCCGCGGCTGGTGCGGCCGGAGCGTCCCCCTCGCCCGCTGCCGAAACCGCCGCGACGGCTCCTGCTGCGCCGCGGCCCGGGAAGGCCGAGCCCCACGCGGGACCGCTCAGTCCCCTTGTTTGGTGCTCCTCTGGGTACAGCTAGTGGGACCTGGCGTGTTCTGGCTCCGAAATGTGATCTTAACGAGAGCGGCTGCACGAAACGCTGCTCAACAGCTCCCCTCTCCTCTGCTTGAGTTACCTCTGGGGGGCTCACGGGAATCGCCCGTGACTCAAAGGGAAAAAACACAAACGCGCTTTCAATCCAAGCCACAGTCCCCTGGCAGCACCCAAGCCATTAAACTGCATTTCTACGAGCCAAGAAACACCTTAGGGAAAGCGAGAGCATCTCTGCTCCTGCTTAGCCACATATGTTGAATCCAGCTGCTTGAAGGACACGAACCAGAACCTCCAAACTCAAAAAACTGATTTAAAATCCCGAATCTCCTATATTTTAAATGCATCTTTTGCCTTTTAATCTTCAAGTGACTGTTCAGCTTTCCTAGCCCTCCTGCTGGAGAAGTTTCCTTCTCTAGGAAACAGAGAAAATAAGTTCCGCACCAGATGCCTGTGGCAGCTGAGGCACTGGGAGTTTCCTGACCAAACTGGAGAGGGTGACAACAGGACAGACACATATATGCTCGGGGAAAGGCTGCCAGAGTGCCACCAGCTGCCCAGTGGAGGGTACATCCAGCCATCTGGCACCTCCCTCTGCACCTTCCCCTGCAGCACATTTCTGCCCTGAGCACAGCCACGGGCGACGCCAGCATCTCGGCTAGTGGCCCTGGCACCAGGAGCAAGCACATCAGTTTAACATCTCCAGCGCATTAGAAAAGCAAGCACAGCTCAGATGTTTACCAAGGAAAGCCCAGGACCTGAAGAGTCTCTTCCTTTGGCCAAGTCTCCGCGCTGAGCTGCCAGGAGAGCAGCCCGAGCGCCAGGTGTGCTCTGCAGGCCGAGGTGCTGACTTGGGAACGACATGGTGTCTGCTCAGCACACCCGCCCAGGCAGCGACAGTGAAATACATTAAACCAGTTCTTTCGTGCTTAACCTCCTGTCAAGATAAACAATTATATCTGCATCCACTACAAGCCAAGGAAAGCCAGAGAGTCTGCTGGGAAAGCAAAAAAAATTGGAAGGGCTGGGCTGTATTTTGGGTTAGGGCTGAATCCCTCCTGGCTTTCCTTTCAGCCTGTACGAACCTGTGCGTGTTCCTGAGGGATTGGGAAAGGGCTGCTCGCGAGGACATGCTAGACGCGTGGTACCTGAAGGGAAGCCTTTCTGACTGTGCTCACGGCAGAGAGCTTGTGGGAATCTGCATGAAACTTGCCTGTACAGAGGGACTGAGGTGCTTAAGCTTGGAAGGCAATTTACAGGGAAACAAAAACTGGGCATTTTGGAAAGACATCCTACATTTCCAACAGGATGATAACATGCTACCCGAGTGCCAGCCCTTAGGCTGTTTCATGATCTGTGCAAACAGCATGTCAGGTGCTCTCAGCAGTGGCATGTAACAGACCTTCAGATTGCTGTACTGCGCAAGGCCACGCTGAGCTGCATGCCCAGCTCAGAGCCGGGGCTTCAGCTACTGACACTCATGTTAGCACGTAGGAGCCCAATTGCCCATTTAATGCTCCAGAGGGAGCACCACCCTCTCTCCCCAAGAACTGGCAGTCATCAGAAAACTCAACACATGAGCAGAAATCAGTACAGATGTTATTGTATATTAAAAAAAAAAAAATTTAAAAAAATCAAGTGTGAAGCATAAGGCTTTAGAAATGACTAAAGGATTGTTTACTCTATGTGTAGTAGGAAATGTTGTCACTAGAGTAGCTGTTTCTAACTGTAACCTGCTAGGAGTAAAAGCAATTTATGCCAGTGATCCTTGACTTCAGGGCCCAAAGTTGGGCAAGATCAAACCATGGAGAAAAAACACTGAACACATATTGCTTAGAGCAAACAGCAGGAGGAAAACTACCAGCCACCAGCTAATTATCGCAGAAAATTGTGTGACATTACCAATGAAAAGGTCAATGTGAACCAACTGATCTTAATACAGAAGTAGCACGTACAGACTGCTGAGCTGCCCCCTCCTCCCAAGAGGAGGACCTGGCACACGGCTGCTTCCCACGTGCTCACTGAGCTAAGTGCTCTCCACTGACAGGTCCCGTCACCGCTCCCATCCAGTAAGACCCAGCAAAGGCAGCCAGGCAGCGCTTGTCGGGGCTCAGGGAGCCATGACAAGCCCAAAGCCTGTGCAAGCCCGAGACCTCGCTTTCTGCAGTCCAGACCCATCCATGGTGCCCGGTGGGGTGACAGCCCTCTCCCCACACTCGTCTTCTGCAGCGCCTCACTCTACAGGGAGCAGGTTCCCCCACAGGTCCCAAATCTGCAGGTGGTGCCAGTGGTGTCCAGGGAAAGCTGGGGGGCCTCGAGGTCAGCAGGGAGAGGGTCCTGTTGCAGGCAGGGTGCAGGGAGCATCCCAGCATCTGCACGGAGCTCAGGATGCTGCAGGGCGTAAGGGCCATCAGAGGACAATATGATGTAAGGGATGGGGCCTGGCAGGAATTAGCCCCTCCTCGTTCATCCCCTCTAATAAGAGCAACCCTTGGTCAGCACAAATTCTTTCACGTTCACTTACAACATCTATTTATAATACCAACAAAACCGCAGGACATAACAGCCTCAGACATGCTCGAGAGCTTCCAAGAGCTCGAGACAGAAGAGGGTTTCCACCAGCAGCAATTCCCCGGCAGAGGCGAGAGCATTTTGTGGTTCGGGCTGCGGACAGAGGTGCAGGAGACCTAGCTCAGCCCAGACGCTGCGGTGGCCCCAGCCATGCGGCACCCCGAGGGCTGCATGGGCCACGGCACGGGGACGCAGCGCCCGTGTCTGCAGGCAGTGGCCACGCTTGCTGGGAGGGAAATGGGCTCATCACCAGGCACTGCCTGGCCAAAGCCGCCGCCTCTGCCTGCCCAGGCAGAATGCAGCCCCAGCTCTGTCCTCGCCCAAGCACCGGCCTCATGCCTGCCTCCCTCCCCTGCTCTGTTTCCACTGGATTCCATACCAACAGCTTTTCCTTCTCCCACTCCCCCTTTTCTTCTTCACAAATCAACCAGTAATAATTAAAAAATGTCTCTTTCTGCTTGGAGCCAGAGGTCTCTGACTGATGCCCAGGTTTAAAGCAACCCCTGTATCTGCCAGACCCTATGGAGCACCCAGATCTTTTCAAGAGTCCTAGCAAAGCTAGGGCACATAAAAGCGAGTTCAGTCACAGAAATAAATGTTTCCTTGGGATCCCTGAGCCCAGACACAAACAAGTTCCTTGAGGGTTTTAGGCCTGGCAGGACTCCTCCCTGCATTTCACATCTTTGAATCATAATATCCCATTGCTTTGATATACCAGTGGATTTCCAGTGTGTGCTGGAGCTGTAAGCGTTCACAGAAAGCACTGCCATTTCTCCTCAAGTTTTGCAGCAGCTGCTGCCTTTCCAAAACCAGCAGCCTGCATCCACGCCATGAAGCCCTCTACTTCGGTCTTTTCTTGAATCGGCTTTGTCTCTGCACAGTGGCAGAGTGACAGGAGGAACAGACAACCCTCCTCATTGAGGGGAGCACAGCTCCAGGTCTGCTCCAGCTGCTTCTGTTTCAGCCAGATGGCCTGCAAGGTGGCACGTGCCCTCGAGCCACTGGAAACCCTACCCCCGTCTGAAGACCCTTCTCCTTGTTCCTCTCTTTGGTATCTCTGGTTGTCCTTAGCTGGTGGGTGAGCACAAACAGACCCCGGGCAGCTCAATATCTGTATCGCAAGGCAGTGATGCTGGGCTTCCCTGGAAACACACTTTTTAATCCCCAGATGCATTCGGGATCATCCAAGGGGCTGCTGTTGGCGCAGAGCCAGGCGGTTTGGCAAATACAGCTCTGAAGAAAAAGAGGGGGAAAAAACTGGTGGAAAAATGTCCCCTCTAGCTCTCTTGTTGAATTAAACCACATGTGTATTTTTAAAATACAGCGGAAAGGAACGACTCTCCAGCACATGTTCAAGAGCAGAGTCTTATTTCAGAGATTTCAAAAAATTAGTGGCTGAATGCTGAAACAATATAGCCTTTAGACGAGGGCATTTGGAAGTGATTAACGAGCCTGAACTCATGCGTTCAAAATAAAAAGTTAGTACCTCACGCTGGTAACAACTGTCAGCTACTAAAAATCCAAGGAGGGGGGAAGAAATCAAACTCAATCCTGCATAATCTAATGCTCCACATCAGCAGGAGAGCACTAGCAAGCCCACCAGCCCGCGCCTTCCCTGAGGCACGTCGCCTCCAGACCTCACACTCGTCCCCGCCGGACAGACGGACGCCCCTGCCCTGCTCTGACAGCAGGGCTTGGGGGGCCGCGCGCCCAAGAAGCCCCATTCTCTTGCCTTTCCAGGGCAAACAGACAGAGTCTGGCAGCGATGTCCTGCGGGAGCTGCTGACCGACTCCTGCACCGGGCACGGTCCCGGCAAACCACTGCGGGAGGAGGTGAGGGGCACAGTCACAAGGGCTGGGGCTTGCAAGGAACAGTCTGCTGCTGCCTCCAGTCTTCCTGTCTTTTAAATGATAAAAAAAATGTGGCTACTCAGAAGGAAGCACTGCCAGCTGCATGCTCGGGCGTAAGCGGGGCAGGAGAGAGCTCACAGTCCTTTTGAACATTAAACCTGCTCTGCTTTCAGGGATTTTGCAGCTTAGCAGCAAGAAACTAAAGCGATCCAGCGCTGTGTTGGTGGTATCAAGATCAAACGGCGCAGGAAGTCTTAGTTAAGCAAAAATCACACCCCATACTATAATGTAGAAGCTGCTTCTCGTGCCCCCAAATCTGAAGCAATTAAGAGGGATGTTTGTCCTCTGTGGCAGCCGGCCCCAGCAGCGGCTGCCAGCCCCAGGCACACCGGGGGGCTCAGAACCACTGCAGGGGTGCTCTGAAAGCTTCACCAGCAGAGCTCTCCTGTGCCAGTATGACCAGCAACACCGCCAGCATTGCAAAATGATGCAAAGCCCAGAGTGTTGGCACATTTTCCCCTCTCTGTAGAACTAAGACCAGGGTGAATTCCCACAGGAGCAGAGCTGCAGGTGACAGTGGACTACATCGACGGTGCACCACTGCCACCACACAGAGCATCTCACCCTGCTCCTGGTGCTGTCGGGAGGGCAGCTGGAGGACGGGGACAACGGGGTGACCCTGCAGTGTGGGAACACCCCCAGATACAGCCAGGTCCCCACTTGCAAACCAAGCTCCAATCTGCAGGGCCAGGCTCACAGCCTGGTTCACAGCCACACAGGCATTTGGAAAGCTGCAGTCAGAGGCTCCCACCGGGGGCACGTCTGTCCTCCACCCATGGGCTGCAGGGCCAAGGGCCAGCCAGCCTGCCCGAGCTTGCTGTCCCAGCAGAGATGTTTGTGTGCACCCCGGAGGCACTCAGACCTGCAGACCCTGCACACAAGCCGGGGGCGGACAGCCTGCCCCGCAGCAGGGTGCCACAGCGTGTCCCTGCCAGGCCAGGGCCGGCGTGCATTTTGGGTTGGGAGCTGTACAGATATGAACTTCCCTGTATCTCATGCCTGAGAACTTAAAGAAAAATAGATGTTTTGAATTTGCTTCAGTAAAAAGAAATGTTGGTAACATGACCAACATCTGGGAGCTTAAAATGAAACCAGACTGTTCTTCCTCTGCAAGGAGCAAGGCCATCCTCAGCCCAGGGAGCTTGGCAGCCCCCCTGTCACACATGGCTGGGCCCAGCGGGTGCACCAGTGACAGGAGCCCTGGGGTGAACGGCTGCTGTCCTCTATCGTGGGACAGACTCTGCCTGCATTCCCTGCCATACATTTTCTCCCTGCCTTCGTGAAGATGTGGCCGTTTCAACAGCACCCAGAAATTCATGGTGTTTTAGAAACCAGCCCAGGATTTTCCATCCTTCTCATTTCCTTGTTTTGTTCTCAAGTCTGTCTGAATCACACGCTGCTTCCCTGCTTTTTTCTGGACGTAGTCAGGAGCTAGCAACAGCATGTGCGTGCACTGGTAGTGCCATTGGCCAAGAAGTCCAGGATGTTTCACACCCCTGGAGCACACCAGATGCTCTGGCAGAAAAACCCCAAGCTCCCACTAGCTCAGCCAGACCCAGGTCCCTCAAACCCCAACCTGTCCCCATCCCCAAGATATCTCTCAACACCGTGCAGCAGACAGACCCCACTGTGCTGAGCAGCCTCTCCTGCCGCTGGGGGGCAAGGGAGGAGGGACTGCAAGGAACACCTAAAGCCTCACAGTCAGCTCCCTCCAGCCCACACTTGCAGGCACAGCATCTGATGTCCTTCCCATCGATGGGAACGTGCTGCAAATGCAGCCAATGGTCCAAGCTGCAACGCCTTGCCAGCCCTGCAACCAGGAAAGCAGGGGACCAGATGCACAGGACGGCAGGAGGGACACCCTTACACACCGCAGGAGACAGGCACAACAGAACCCTGCAGCGCACTCAGAGAAACAACTGCCCGCAGAAGAGCAGCCAGCCTTTCCAAGCTTTTAAACCAGCCGTACCATGGTTTTGCCCGGTGCTGTGGAGCTGCAGCACATTTGTCTGCACAGGGCACTCAAAGGTTTCTGCAGTCAGGCTCCCACCAGACCTTTTGGTTTGAATATAGAAAAATACAACCTGACAGCAGCACAGAGTATGCACTGCTCCTAGCTAAGAGCTGTTCATATAATCCTCGCGCGCTGCAGCACACCTTTTGTTATGCCAGCCCACACATTGCGGAGCTAGGCTTCAGTACCAGCCAGGAGGTAGGAAAGGAGAGGTTTCCAGCAACAAGTCACAGAGCAACAGCAGCCATACACAGCACCCTTCGTGCCCACACTCTGGCATGATTGCACCCCCTGTGCTCCAGATCTACCACGCACTTCTGCCTTTTGCGCTTGCCATAAGGTTTCCCACTGAAGATTCCCATCCTCTGGACACAAAAGTTGCCCCAGGGGAGAGTCTCAGCCCTGCATTAGTTATCTCGCTGTGAACAGGGTTGAACAGGTCCATATCAGCAAGACCAGATGCCAGGACCCAGACCTTGCAACCTCTCTTGACAACAGGTATCTGTCTGTCTCCCACATTCACAGAAAAGACGCACCATCTCTGTGGTCAGACGCACCCCTCCACCTCTCCCCAGAGATGAAGACCCACATCCAAGCAGAGGGTGTACAGTGGGGAAGAGGAGTTGGTGCTGGTAGGAGGAGAGAGCACGGAAAGCTCTGAGCCAGGTATTGGTCCCGGTTAATCTGCTAAGGCTGAAGCATGAATAGCTTTCTTAGCCGAAAGGCATTGAATGCAATTCTGACTCCACTCGGGAGCATTCCTGAATACAGATCATTATTATTATTATTTTCTTGTTTCTTTAGCGATGTTAAACATGCTCTGAGACCCTTAATCACAGAGGAGATTACAGCAGACTCCCAGAGGGCTGAGGAAGGCCAAGAATAGCTGTGCTGACAGCACACCCTGCCAGGAGCAGCCTTCGAGGGGAGACAGCAGGATCAGGGAGGGGAGCAGCCCCTTCCCCGTGCCCCAGGCAGGCGGCTCCCACCTGGCTCCCTCTGCACCACGGGAAGGATGGAAGGAGCCAGGCATGGGGGGAAGCCCCCTCCAGGGTAGCCCATGCTGTGACAAGCCTGTCCCAGCGTGTCTCGAGTCCCCTGAGCTCCCCTCCCCAGGCACACACACCACGCAGGCAGGGTGGGAGCCCCTCACACCGCTGCCCACAGCTGCCCCAGGTTGGGATCCATCACTTCCAGCAGCAGCAGCTACTCTGGCGTTGGGGAAAGCACGAACAGAGCCTTTCGGTCCCACGGCTTTTCCCACAGCTGCCAAGGACGTGCCAGGGTGCTGCAGGGACCATCCTGCCAGCTCAGGAGAGGTGCTGGTGCACCACAGCTCGTCTGCAGCTACTCGCCCCATCTAAGAGATTCTAATGCTTTGAGCACTGTGTTGGGGACAATTTTCATCTTTCGGAGCACGCCGTAAAGCCAGCAGCAAATTCCAAAAGGATTTGCCTCTCCGGGCACGTTGCGAAAGGCAGCAAGGGATCAGCTTCAGAGCCCTCCTGCTCCCCAGACCAGCCCTCGCCCGCTCAGAGGCTTTCGTGTGGGAAACTCAGCACTCGCTCTTCCCAGAGCACAAGGCATTTTCCCGTGATATCAATCTCATGGTCTATCCTATAATTTTGTAAAATAAAAAAAGATGAATATTTTAAATGAAATGTATTCCTTTGCATGACACCAGGAATTATGAATTGATAAAGATTTCCCACTATCTTATAAAATCTACCACGCCAATCCTTCAGCAAGGCCGTGCCCGTAATTGCAAGCAGATGTCTTTCTCTGCTGACACGTTAAATAGAAGCAGAAAGACCCGCTGCTATCTCCCATCAACAATTTGCACTAAAGCAGAGAACAGATTTTCAAACAGGACTGCTGGAGGAGAAGGGAGATTAAGTTCCTGCAGACCAGGCGTCTAAGCATTACAGCAAAACAAGGCAGCTCAGGAAAACAATGAACTCTAAACAGTCCCTAATCCCAAAGTAACCAAAAGCTTTTGTGAAGGAAAATGAATTTGCTGAAACTAATACTGCCAGAGCCCAAGGAGAGCTCAGAGACTGAGGTAATGCGCCACGAAGGCGAGGTCATCCAGCTGACAAGCCCTCACGTTAGCTCTCCGCATACTCTTTCTGGGCAATGTTGGCTTTCGGATGTCTGTATCTGCACATGTAAAACCAGACGGGAAAGCCACACACCCTCGAGGGCAGAGGCTCCTGTGCCCTGGGACACTTGTTATGTCCCCGAGCTCCCAGGGCAGACACAGGGTGCGTGGCCCTGGCACCCTTGGGCTCTCTTGTCACGGGTGAGCACGCTCCCCACCGAGCCAAGCCTGCCAGACCCCGCCAAACCCCAGCGCTGACCCTGGTGGGTCTGGCTGCTCCCCCGTTAGCTCTGTTCCCAGGGCATGATGGGAGTCCCAGGCCTCAAGGGAAGGATGTGTCTGGGCTGGGGGCTGTCCCATCCTGCAGCTTTCGGGCAGAGCACAGAGCCCAGCTATTCTGCAGCAGCCCGGGAATTATCAATAGAAGTGGAAGTGACAGTTTAGCAAACATTAAACCCAGGAAGCTTAAAAGGTCTTCCAGGATTATTAAATAAACATTGAGGGTGAGTGAGAGGGAAGAATATGAAATGGCAAAGAAATTGTAAACACTCTGGAGCAGGCGGTTAGGGGCTACACTAATTCAGCTGGGCAGCGCAACATTTAATAATTAAAGTAGTATCACCCATAATTATGCCTCAGCTCTTGGGAAGCATTAATTCAAGGGGAGGGACTTTTATAAATGTTTAGCCTGATATTAACATTTTATTAAGGCCATTTAACATACAACTTTAAACGTGCCATCCCGGCCTGCCGGCAGCTGCAGCATGCCAACTCGGCTGAGTGGGGTCCCTCCCAGCCCCTCGTGGACCCCGGCCTCTGCCTGTCACGCTGTCCCTCCCACAGCAGCCTCGAGAGGGCACGGGGATCTCCAGGGGGCTGAGGAAATCCTGTCCTTCATGGAGAAGCAGTGGGGTGCTCGGCTCACAGCCCAGCGACCAGACAGGGTCCCCTGCCAGCCAGAACCACCGTCTTGGCAAGGACAGCAGGGCCATCACACAAGCCCTGCAAGAAGGCATGTGGGCACACACGACCATGCGTTAAATTACATGGGAGCTTCCACAAACGAGCTCAGCCTTCTCAAAATCAGTTATTTACCCTTGCTGCACAATAACTAGGGTATGATCACCTGCCCTTGAGGATGACCGATTTAAAGGCATCACATTTGCATTTGCCCAAAGGGTTGCAGTTCATTATTTGTGGGGTTTAACATAGTTCTGGGAGAGACTGTGCACATGCTCACTATCCTGACAAAGACAAACGCCCTGATCTTTTCATTTCTTTTCAAGTAACAGCAGAGATACTCACTCTCCACCATCCTTCTGGGGCTATAATTTATTTATACACAACACTACACCTCCTAGTAAATTAATCTCTCAGCCACATTAATAACTCAAGAGTTCAGAGAAAGTCAGATTGAAGTAGTGAACTGCAAACGCAGGAGTTGCTAATAGCATAACGTGCCCCGGGCTGAACTAAGCAAAACAAAAAGCAGAACAGTTTTAGTAACTATACCGAGGTACCTTCACATTTAGGGTTCAGAGCAGCACAGGGAGCACCTGCTTGCCAGCAGCACTGGACCCAGACACACACCCAAGCACCCAGACAATCAACTCTCGTTTAATCATCTCTTTCCTATTGCTGCTTGTGAAACACCCTGAGCTGTGGCACAAAGCGCCCTTTCAGTATCTTCTCTGTGGCACGTGCCCTTACCCAGAACACAGGCTGCAGTCTCAGAACAGCCCATCCTGGCCATAAAAATCCATAAACTTGGATTTGTATGGATCAGGGCCCAGAAAAAAGGCCAGCAGTTCAGTCCTACAAAGCTCAAGTCAGGCCTGACACTGAGAATAACTGCGGGAGGGACATTATCTCGGTAGGTGATGCCTGCCGGCAGTCAGAGACGCATTCCTGCCACAGCCACAGCACCGTATCAGGGTACAGGTTATCATTTAGGAGGCAGGTCACGATATGGCCACTTCACTTTTTGCCCACATTGCAGGGATCAAACAGCCACCAGATCTCACAAACGCAATGGGCACAGGCAAGTCGGAACATCTTTTCCAGGTACATGCTGGATGGAAGCAGAGCACAGCCACCAACACCACTTGTGTGATGTGCCACCCACCGTATCATCAAGTGCTACTTCCTATTGCCCTCAACAGACCTTTTTTCTGTAAACTGGATCTAACGGGTGCAAAGCAGCCACACGGGATCTCAAATGGAGCCGTTCCCTGCACCTCCAGGACGGGAGCAGAGCGCTGGATCCCAGAGAGTGCAAGCCGCCCCAGCCTGTGCTGGCTGCTATCAGGTACGGCTCCTTCCAGCCACATCCTGGCTTTCCTCCTCCTCCCTTCCAGAGCAATGGCTTGGCAAACATCTCCTGGATGTCTCTGAAGGAAAAACGTTACAGACAGCAGTGAATTTCCAGGCTGCACACATTTCTGCAGAATAGCGGGGCTGTTTGCCGATTGCTTACGGCTCCCGGGATCTTGGCAGGCTGTGAGCGAAGCCTGCTGTGCGGCAGAGCGCCGATGCCCCCGCACTGGTGAGCGCAGACAGATCCATCACTCCGATGTGCCGAGAGGAGACGGGGCCAGGCCTCCCCCGGCGCTCGCGGTCCCTGGCACGTCCTGCGCCCGATGGCAGGGGCGCAGCAGACCCCACTCCCGTCACACAGACAGCATTCTTGGGGCAGGCTGTGGGTCCAGAGAAGATTCTAGCCTCTGCTGGGAAGGTCTTGAAACAAAGCCCTCATTTTCCACAGGCTGGGAGGCTCCCACGGGGCAGGCGGCCACCCTGACAGGTTGATCTGCGCTCCCTCCCTCGCGGTTCTCCGGGATGTGGCTTTGCTCGGGGAAGCCACGTGCTGCAGAGTCACTGGGCCCTGCGTGTGGGTCTGTCGGCAGCACGGGCAAAAAGCCTCACCGGAGCAGAGGCGCCAGCCAGCTCACCCCACTCGCCTTCCAAGGATGCTCGAGCATGACTTGGACACCTACGGACCCTCAAAAGGGAGCAGTTTAGCCAACGGGTAGCACGCTAGATGCTCAGATGGGATTAGCTGGGGAAGAAACAGTAATAAAAAAGTGTCTGTTCCTTTGAAAAGTGGATATATTAAAAGCACTTGCTAAGGATGCCAGAAGACTTTTTCCCCCACTTGATCTAACAGAGGCCTTTCTCTGTGGTGGTGCTGCTGTGGCATGCGCAGGGTTTGGCTGGGTATTGCTTGGCTGGAATGGAAAAGAGAGCCTCTGCATTTCCAAACATGGCTCTGGCCCTAGAGTGGAGGTTGGCTTTAATTAACGTGTGTGCGTGTTCTTTTTAAGGGTCATCCAACATGATTCAGTTAGGAAACAGGAGCAGCCACTGAAACACAGTGGACCATTTTCTCTGCAATGCTACTGGTGTTGCAGGGGAAAAGGAGTGTTTCACTGTGGCCCTGGAGAACATCTCAGAAAAGACCTCCCCTGTTCACCCAGCAGCCCCTTGCTGCCTGGCCCACCTCCTTAGCCATGGGAGGCTCAGGAGTCTGCCGCCACACACACACCGCACCCCCCCCCCCCAAACTCCAGGCACTGCACCCCACACAGAGCGGTGATCACTGTCAATGCGGCTCCATCTGCCAGCAAAAGGAAGGGGCTTGTTTTTTCTGTTATTGCCATTTCTGTTATTTTTCTGTTATTTCTGCTATTGTTACTGCAGGACCTGGATTACCTGTTTGCAGAAAAGCTGATTGGATAGGGAACTTGCACAGCAGTAGATGTCTGGCTGATGAGCCCAGATCAGCTGCCTGTGAGCCGATGACAAGCCAGCTCTAGTCCCAGACTTATCTGGAGGACTCCACAGTGCCCTTGCTCCCAGCTCCTGCTGTTTCCAGCCCCTGTTGCGGTTCAGCCGATGCTGCCTGCAGATTCACTCACACCTGCAAATCCTCCACTACCCAGGCACAACACGGCCATCACACAGCAGCTCCTGCCAAGGAAGCATGTTCGTCCCAACTTCTCAGAGGGATGAGTAATGGCCAAGACACCGGTACTGACGGCTACTCGGGTTGGGACGGAGGCCCCTTGTCCACCTCCTGCGCCCAGCCATGCAGCAGCGGACAGCAGGAGAGGGAGCAGCGGGAGCACAGAGCAGCACTTCCCACATCTGCATCCCCTCCTGCGGTGTGGGGGCTCGGTCAGCCAGAGGTGGGACCTTTGCATCCACCTATTCTTGATGGATCTGTTTTCCACAAAAGTGTCTGAAAGGAAATGAACCATTTCTCTCCTGCTTCCTGCTCTGTTCACCATCTCAGGACATTACAAGCTCCCTGTTCATGCTCCGTACATCTCTGCTCGTCTATGCTTTGCACGGCCACGCACAGAAAGACACCTCTTGCTTTGCAGGGGTTTATCTCCATATTAGAGCATAAATATCCTCCCTGTTTGCGAAGACGATCTACAGAGCTCGCTGCCACTCCTGGAGGTCACTAGACCCTCAGTCAGGGGTGTGAGCAGGGAAAGTCAGCATTTTGCAGCGCCAGGCTGCAACACCAATGCGCACCCTAGCAAAGGCTGAGGGCCTCCAGAAAGGAAGAGGGCTTTGACACGGATTGCTGTTAAGCCCTGCTGAGAGGGCAGCAGCTTCGCACTGGGACCATCCAAACACAGGAGTCACTTTCCCTTCCAGATGCTGTCACCAGGCTGCCTGGAGCAGCCAGGGTCCGTCACCCTCGCGTCCCACACAATATTAATAGAGCTCCACATCAGGCACACCAGGCTGGTATCTGCTCTTCCCCAGGAGAAGACACCCTCCCTAACTCTTCAACTGTTCTTTCCAGCCCTGCATTTCCCAGCAGGGGTCAAAGCAGAACACAGCCTACCAGCAACGTAAAAAATTAATTGAGGGATAGAAGATGACTTTTTGTATAGCATAAAAGAAAACTGTATTTGTTTATAACTTAACTACAAACTGGAGGCCAGAAACAATTAACAGACGGTACTCAACAGAAGAAATGCTGGAGCAAACAAGTTAAACATTAGTGGGAGGATAAATTGAGTCACTAAAGGATGATATTTTATTTTATGCAAGATTCATACTTTAGACGAGCCAGGCTGATAGCAAGCCTGAGTGTCCTTCTCCTCCCAGATTAGCTGCTGAAAGCCTCACACAACTCATCACTTTTCCACAGGGGACAACCCAGAGACATGGTACATGCCCTGCTGGGAGTCCCAGTGCCCTGCAAAGTGGCTCAGCATGACCCAAGCATCCCTAAGTCTCACTCTCAGCCTCCTTGAATATCAAAACTTGCTTCAGAGCCAGGCCTTGCTCCCGCTGAGCATAGGAGCCTAAACACAATGCATTCAGGCTTCAGTTGCAGACCAGCAGAGAGCTGAAGCTCTTCCCTCACTTCAGGCATTTCTTTCCACCCTCAGGAGTTCAGCAGGATCCAAGCACACGCCGTGTTTTGCACAGCCATAAAGTCCCTGAAAGTATTCACACAGGCAGAGGTACATAATATATGCATTAAATTCAGCCTCCATTTATTATACAGCAGAACTTCAAAAAGCAGCAGGTACCATCCAAGACGATACACTGGAGCATCATGTCCCACAGGCAGCATGTTCTTGTCTCTCAGAATGCCCTACTGTCCCCAGTGAGGCAAAACTGGAGGCTGTCTCCTGGCAAAACAAGGTGTGCCTTAGTTTAGACTGAGCATTTATGCAAATACTTGTAACTTAAACCATAACTCATTATAACGATCAATATTTGAACAATTTGTAACGTAGAGTGCCCATGAACTGCACAAACACCGATCTTTCTGCTGCCGAGGAACGCAGGCACCCAGTTTCTGATTTAAACAGCCTCTCGTGCTTTCATATTTCAGTAAATGTCTGTCTGCTCCTCCAAACAACCCTGCACACGCTCACTCCAGTCTCTCAGATGTTTTCCCCATAGTTTACACTTACCACATTTCAGCAGACTTTTCTTGTCAGAGAGCAAAACAACAAATACAAGGACAGCAAATGCACCCACGTGCAACAGCTGACAGCGAGTCTCACTTTTTACATGACCTAAAAATACTTCCAGAATTGCCAGTTGCCTTTTCTGGACAGATATTACTACAAGCTAGTAAAGGAACTGAGTTTGTAAATTTTCAGTAAACATGGTCAACAGCTTCCTGCATCCCTTCAAACCTGCCTGAAGCTCATGCTTTGGTTCGTAACTACAGAAGACCCAGCAGTAAAACACCAGCAGCAGGAAAGCACAAAGGATTTCAGAGCCAGCCTTCACCCCAACTTCTGAACTACCCCAGACACCAGCTCTGACCTGGGTAAAGGAGACCCCAAGCAGCAGACCCGAGGTGCTGACTTCACCTGCTCTCACAGTGGCAAAACTGGTGCAGCCACTCTCTCTGGCCAGAAGTGCTGCAGAAGGAAAGCTTGCTGGTTCCACCGAGCTATCAAACCTCCCCTGCACAGCTGGGACCTGGCCCGGGCTGCAACCATCCACACCACTTGAACATTCCTCACCTGATGGGTGGGTAAATTACTTCGATCAAAATCACCTGGGAGCTGAAGCTGGGACTGGCTGGCCAAAGCGGGCAGGAGTTTTCCAGGGCATGCCTTCTTCCTTGCAGCCACCTCACCTGCAGCAATAGCGAACTTTCTCTAGGAGGCAACTGGAAGGCAATTCCTGCAGATGGTAGTGCTTGCTGCAAGGGCATCACCGCTTTCCTTTCTTTGCATCAGTGTAAGCTAAAAGGAGCTTCAGCTAGCTGGTGTACAACAGAGATACTTGGTGGGGAACAAGTATATAGACAAAATGCTGTAATCCAGCACTAGGAATCTGACAGTAGAATTTTCTTTCTCCAACATTGTGGATCTAAGATTTAAACTTCTACATCATCCCTTGCTAGGCAGCAGTGGCAAGCTGCTGTGTCTCACAAGGAGACAATGCACTGGGGCGCTGGGATGTCAGCGCCACATGGAATGAGTAACGCAATTGATATGGAAAAGGCAATAATAAAAAAAAAAACTTTCAAAGAAAAAAGGCATTTTATTGAGGGCTTTCTTGTTCCAATCACAAAGAGAGAAAACAGAGGCCATAATGTGTTTATATCAACCACAAGTTTAAAACAAAGTAAAACAATCAAGTACAGATTTATTCATCAAAATACATCATGAGAAAAGCAAGCAGTGCTCTGCTGTAACAGGCGTTGTGCTCATGCAAGAGGTTCCCACAGACAGCAAGGTCTTCGGGCTCTGCTCAGGTGCTTGTGCCTACGCTGAGGCACTTACACAGCATCAGCGCCCCTTACCAGGGCCAGTGCACCTCTACATGCTCCATTACAATTATATTTCAGGTATTTGCCCTTCAAGAAACAGTTTGCATGTAGCTTGACCCATTCTCCTCACATCTCCAAGGTAAATGAAGTAAGCAAAGCCCTTAAATCAGAGCAGAGCTCTGCCAAACACATAGCAGCCCCTCTGCCCTTTATTCTCAACGCCCACCATGTGTTTTTACAGACTTGACCTGTTAGGGGAAGCAGGGCTGTTCCCTACGCCCATGCGAACCTGTTCCCTCGCTGCCTCCTGGCCCTGCCTGCCTCCATTGATCTCCCGCACATCGGTCCTACTTGGCAGTGCCTCCTTGGAAGCCCAGGAGCCAAGTACTTTCCCAAAAAGTAAAGCAAAATTGCCAGCCCACAAGCATTTAGGAACACAGCTACCCTTTACTCGCTACCCAGGCTGCCCACGTTGTTTTCAGAAGACAGCCTTCGGGCAAGGATGGGCCCTCTTACCTAAGCTGTGCGTGGCACGGACCCTAGGCGAGAGTGGGAACCTGCCTCCCCTCAACCCGCTCGCAGCAGCCTGCATCCCGCTGCGCTGCTCAGCAGCCCTAGGCCTTCCCCGCCAGCTCACCCAAGGGCCTTCCTCCCTTTCTGGGTGCTTCACTGAAATCACCCCACACATCGGGCACAGCCAGGGAAGCAAAGCCACCGCAACCCCACTGCACCACGATCCCAAACTCTGCACAGCCGCGCAGCAGCGACAGCGACGTGCTGAAAGCCGGCAAGAGCCAACTCTCCACACGGTAACACAGTTCGTAGCTGTGGGGCTCCCCTTGGTCCGAGCCCTGTACAACCTGCCCATTGCGGCTTTCACATCCCCCAAACCTCTTCGGAGACCTAATGAGCAGCAGGCTGCACCGCAAGACAAAGTCTCCCAGTCTCGGCTCCTGCAGCAAGGAGGGATCACTGGGGAGTTTGAGGCTTGGCCTGTGAAAAGCATCTTCCCTTCCCCATGTCCAGAAAGGTACAGCTGTACAGACACAGCGGCATACAGCACAGTGCTGCTTCGGGCTCAGGACCACGAGAGGCTCTGGCAGTGTCACCTGTGGTCTGTGGAGCGGGAGGGTACCACAGGCACTGTCCTTCACCACTGGGCCTATGGGCTCTTGCGAACTCAATAACCACCAGATTTTGCCCCAACACGTCATTATTGAAAAGCTATGTCAGTCTTCCTTCAAGAAACTGAAACTTCAGCGCTGGGCAAGGTGAAGCCCCAATACATTTCACTGGCATAGAGTCAAAGAGAACAGACAGTAGGAGAAAGGCAGAACGGCCAAAGGTTTCCCCATATAAATCGTGTTATACCGAAAAGGCAACTGAGCCGAATCAGGAGCAGAACATGCCAAAAAGCTCACGTGGGGATTTCCCTGAACAGGACCAATAGTCTCGATCTCACCACCTGTGTGACCGGTAACACCGGTGCCATACCCAGAGCATCACTGCTGTGAGCGGGCAGCACGCACACCCCTGCGGGATCTCGACAGCCTCCCGGGGTCTGGCTCACCCCAGCACACCCTCAACCAGCCGCCCTGCAGCAACCCTCAGGCTAGAAAACATCTCTTTATAAAAAGGGGGAGTAGGGGAATCACATTGTAATTGATTAATTCAGAAATTCTAGTTAAGTGAACATTGATACATGGAAGAAAAAGCATTTTAAAAAAGAACCAATATTAGACTTGGAAATAAACATAAGTCATAACATCAACAACTGCTAAAATAACCTAAGGAGAAGTGGAAGCTGACACCAATTTTGCAGAGTCGAGCTTGCCACTTCGGGCCCGAATTAAACCCACTGGTGCTGGGGGTTCTCTGGTGCCCTCGGGGGAGCAGACCAAGGCGCGCTGTGGCCATGGTGGGGGCTCGAGGGGTCCCGGGCAGCAGCTGCAGCCCTGAGCCGAGGCTGGCTCCTGCCCGTCCATCAAGGCGTGCCGGTGTGCACCGCTGGGCAGACATCCACCCGTATCTGTCACCCTCAACATACCAACAGCTATTAACCAGTTAATGTTTCCAAAAGGAGACAGAGATGTATTCTAGGGAGCGCAGAACTTGCTGGACATTTTCTCTTAAAGCCTCATGTCCTGGAAATGGATCTGCTTCTGCTTCGCAGCAGTCACCCAAACATGCGGTGCACATACGCGCCTCTGTAGGGGAAGCGTTCACCAGGGCCGGTGATGCACACTGCGAACACCAGACCCCGCTTTCCTCCAATCTCATCAGCGTGTGCAGGGTCTCCTCCCAGTGCTGGCGCTGGTGTTTCAGTACCTCTCTCCTACTGACTCCACAGTCACCTTCCCATGAGGTGGCAATTTCACATATCACCCACCAAACCCTCTCACTTCATCCAAGCTCCCCCTGAAGTGACAGGACAGGGAAAAACCTCCTATTTCCAGACACTTAGCATGTGCTTCCATGGCAGATTTCTTTTCTGGAGTAAGACCTGCATTTGCGTTCATACTTCTCATGGTTACATCTGTCAGCCTTTAAAAGGTGTAAGAATATTCATGGAAATAAAAAAATCGCGCCAGCTACAGTAATGAAAAGCCTCGTGCTTTTGTTCACTGCCCAGAGAAGGCTGTTCTCTACACTGCTGCTTTTCATTGGTCTTCACATTTTCTCTTTCTCAAAACTTCGAAACAGAAAAACAGAAAAAAGTCCCCTCTCATCTGCCACATTTTTCTAAACTATCTAAAATAACATTAAAACAAAACGTAAAGATACCTTAACTGCCTACAACATGATGTTACATCAAACGCATTTCTTTTAGCACTGTCATTTTTATCAAAAGCCTCCTCATACCAGGACAGCACAGGGGAAGCGGGGTGATGACCAGTCAATCTACCCGGTGGATCCACGCAGGAATGGCCAGCAGATCACAGAGCAGTTTGGCAAGAGAACAGTAAAATTACTTTCCAGGTACACAGGAATGTCCAAAATACCATGTCAATGCAATGTGCCAACCTGCTCAGCAGCTCTGATCAAGGACAAACGCACAAGGTCAGAAAGGTGTCTGAAGTAACTGATAGAGCGACGAGTAACATACAAATATATTATCCTTTAAGAAGGTAATGACAGTGATAATCTGTTCTTCCCATGGGTAGCTCTGAGGTGTGGGGCTTCTTCAGCCCCAGGACACAGTCCAGAGGATTGCGCAGTCCCCGCATGACGTCTGCCACGCGCCCCGGCCCAGGGCCATCGCTCCTCGTGTCCCCGTGCCACGGGCAGGGCTCCTGGCAAGCCGGGCCAAGTCCATGAACGATGCACAGAACGGTTACAAAGAGCAAAACGCATCACTCGTGGGCACTCTTGCTATTAGCTTTTCTGAACTACTTCTGCAGAAAAAAGCACGAGCAGTATTAACAAACCCATGTACGTCGTGTCACGCTCTGTACCGGAGCAAAGGAAAAGAGGCCGCTGCCCTGTTCACTTCGCCTGCCCCTCCACCCCGGCTTTCGGGCTCAGGGTCCCCTGGTGGAAAGCTGGCTTTCTGAGCAGCAAAGGCTGCCAAGGGCCAAAAGTGGCTCTAAGCACATGTGAACTGGTTTGCTCTTTGATTTGATGCTTCCTGCTGAAACACGTATTTTTAAAATAGTAAATCCACAGCCCGTTACACAGCAGGTTTCTAGAGGTGGCCAACAGGACACCCACCTGGGTGTCAGCCTGGGTGACAGCACGAAACCCCAACCCAACTAAAGGTTTAAGCATCTCTCTCCTCTTCTGCGTTGCCGCTTGGCTCCGAAAGCAAAGCCGTTGGGGACGAAGGGTCCCTGCCCCAGTGCCTGTAGGACTTCGCTGGGCACCATCGCTGTGGGTGCTCCAAGATAACCAGCCTTTCAGCTCCACGTGTCCCAACTCTGGGCCACGGCCTGTTTCTGACAAGGCTGGATTTGTCAGCCTTCCCCATCATTTCACATCATCAACCCGTGATGTTAAAGCCCATGGTTTATTTATTTCTTTAATTCACTGATAAAGCACATTATCTACAACGATTAATTTTGCATCAAAGAAACAACGCTACTACAAATGGTGGTCTAAGAGAACCTAGTGGGACTTTCTACAGAGTTTACGTCCTAAATCCATCTCTGTTAGCTGTGAAACATCATTCCCCAACGCACTTTTCTTCACAGAATTCTTCTACAACCAAGTCCGCAGCTCTGTCCCCACGTGGGGAATAAACAGCACTCCCAAGCTAAAGAATAATTAATTTACCTACCAGTTTTGAGTGGGGTTGGTTTAAACCTCAAAAATGAGGATTTGTTATTTCACTTAACTGCAATACAACAGGATTATCTCAGATCGCAAGATATTCATTCTCTTAGAGTAATCATGATAGATGAGAATACTGAATGGAAGCAGGATAGTATAATTAATATGGAGCAATATGGGTCTATGGAAAAGAGAACTTGTCCAATTAACCGAATAATGAATTTCAGCTTGGTCGATAAATGTAATCATTTGGATGCAATATTCTTTGTCTTTCATAAACTATTGGACCTCATACTAACATGACATTTTGATTAGGGAGAAAGAAAAGGAATGATACAAAGGCAAGTTGTCACACATCAAACAGACAAAAACCGAGAAACTGATAGGTCCCACAGCGACTGCAGAGGGAAAGATGGAGACGAGGCATTTCCCGTGGCGCTCCACAGGGACAAGTCCTCGGCCTTCTGCAATCTGGTATTTAGTCAGCAGCCCGAAGAAACTATAAAAATATCACTGGTAAAGTTAGGGAGTGACACACGCTGGAGGAGCTGGCCACGAGCTCTCCCCTGACCAGCTGGCCAGCGAACGGCATGTGTTCGCACATGGCTAAAATCAAGTTACACGTCTGGGCACAAGCAGCACTGGCCATGTGTGCACGGGAACTCTGCCATGAAAGGCTGCCGGAGGGTGAGGGACACTCAGCCAAACGCTGCCGTGGCTGAGGGCGTGCACGAGGCCGGAGGCGTGGGGGGAGGCAGCCCCCTCTGCCACCGGCCACACCAGGGCTGCCTCACCATCGAACCGGGCAAGGCCGCAGGGGACTCGCAGGCTGGAGAAGGAGCAGCAACGGTGCCGGGCTCAAGGGGCTCAGCCAGCTCGGTGCAGCGCGGCAGAGGCCAGGCTAGGTGTCCCAGTGACACCTTACAAGAGATGCTGGTAAGTGAGGGCTCCCCGATCCAAGGATCCCCAGGTTAAGGCTTAAACAAAGCACGTTTAGACTACAATGGGATTTTTTTACAGTGAGGGCGATTAGCTATTAGGTTTTATCAGAGGCTGTAATGGGCTCTCCACTACTCATTTATTAACTTTTATCGTGAGGATGGGGTGTTTTTCTAATTGGCCAGCTCTGGTTCAAACAGGAATTAACTCAGGGCGATCCTGCAGCCATGACAACAGGAGTAACACGGTCACAAGGGTCTTTTCTGCAAGTGTGTGATCTCTTGCCATAACTTCGTACCCCTCTGCTTGCCATCTTTACCTGATAGCTGCTATTTAAATGAATGTACATATCTGTACAGCAATAGGTCTTTGGATATGGCAGACGCAACTCGTGTGTGACCTCAGCGACTGTTTGGTGCACGCGCATCACTCGCATGGCCGGGTGACCGGGAATGCCGGCAGCAGGGAGGCGGGAGGGCTGGGGTGAGCGAGGGAAGCTCCAGGAGGGCGAGGGAGGAGGAGGAGGGCTCCAGCATCCCCGCTGCAGAGGAGCGAGACCGAGCCGCCGTGTCGGGCTGCATGAGGTCCAGGCGGCGGCTCTCCCGCCACCCACCGCATCACTTGAAGACGGACGGAAACGTTGGGCAGTCAGGAGACTTCATCTTCTTCATGAACTTCTTGAACTCTTTGTTCTTCTTGTCCCACTTGTAGATGGCTGTCAGCAGGTACTGGGTCTTCACCTGGCGGCCCATGATGAGGAAGTAGTGGCCAAGGTTGTCCAGCTGATGGCAGGGACAGTCAGCCCCGTTCTTCAGGAACAGCACCAGCTTCTTCAGGTTCTTCTTCCGGATGGGCCCCAGCTTCAGCGCCTTCCTCTTCCGTGGGACAATCATCTTGTCCCCATTCTCCTTCTTCACTTCCTTTATAGTCATCTTAAGCGCTGAAAAACAAGCCAAAGAGAAGGGAAAAACAACACGACTCCTGAGCGGCCTTCACTGGCACAAAGTCTCTGCTAAGCGGGGCTGGGGGCAAGGGGGCACCAGTGTCCCCACCCCAGGATGGCAGCAGCGCCCTGCCCAGCTGCAGACAACCAGCTCCCCACGTCCCCCTGCTCCCCTCTCCACGACATTGCCCCCGCAATGCCCTGGGCCGCCAAAACGGAAAACCTCGCACCCGAAGCAGAGCCATCCCCGCACCCGGGAGAGCATCAAGGTAAAACACCAACATCTCTGTTTCCCTTCCCCCCAGGAAAGCAGGCCGGGTGCTTTTTACTTGAGAGGGAGACTTGTTCAGCTGGTGATACGCTCTTTGCTGGCAAAACGTTAGCTGAGTAAACAAGGTGATTTCCCTGCTCTAGACGCATGGAGAGACTATTGAAAGGGCCATTTAAAAGGTCAACTTGGCTTCTCAAGCATTTGTTTGCAGTCACTCCCGGCCCCTAGGTGTCTGTGAAACAAGTTTCCAAGCACCAAACATGTCTACATCCAAGTAGCAAAGCGCCGTGACAAGCAGCCAGGTCTGCAGGACCCATGTGCAGGAGGCAGAGCCACACGGAGCAGCCACTCGCCTGCACCTTCCCCAGGAGAAGCAGAGTTAACCTGACACAACTTCCACAGAAAAGATTTTCCTCTTGGGGTTCACCATTTTCACGAGTTAACTGCAAACCTAAAAAAACCCAACAAAACAACTAACGTTCCTTTGCCACGACCATGAAGAGGAATTCAGTATACAAGGGAAAAATTATGAAAATGTGTTGTACATTAAAGTATCACTTCTGTGCCATTTGGCTCTGCTTTGTTTTTGGGGAAAAGCACACATGGACAAAAATTACTAACATATTTCCATCATTTAGGAGTTTACTTCAGAGCTGCAGATAACCAGCGCTCGGATAGGTGATTAATTGTCTGCTGTCCCTTCTCATTTGACTCTCAGAGCGCATGCAGCAGACAGCATGCAGGAGCCTCTGGCTCTGGCAGGGAGGTGGGTCCCCGCAGCATCGTTCCTTGAAGTCTTACTCTGCTGGAGCTTGTAGCAATGAACACACGTTGCTTTCTGGATGGCAGCTCTGCTCACCGTTCCAGACACAAATGGCAGCAGGACAGCATGATGACAATCCCAAGAAGGCAGCAGAGTCTCTGTATTACCCTCACGCTCCCAGCCACCGCACTGGCAAAAGGAGTAGTGGTATTTATCTGCCCATGTGCCAAAAATGGCTGCTGTGTTTGCCAAGAGCCCTGTCGTGTTACACCGTCACTGTACAAGAAAGTATTCTAGGACTGGAAACCTAACTGAAATTTTCATTCCATCTGTTTTCCAAATTCAGGACGTTTAAGGAGCTAAAGAGGCTCAAGCTTTAAGGAGCTAAAGACACTGAACCAGATCAATTTGCAACAAATCTGGAAAATGAAGCAAGTAGTTTTCAAGCAGCTCTAAGCTCCATGACATTAATTGCGCAGCAGAAGCATCATCCCTCAATGTGAATCTCGATTTCTTTATCTGTTCTGACTTTGAACTCTTGCACTAAGCACAGTGGTTGGCAGTGCAGGAGGAATGGTCTAATACCAGTAACAAGAGACTTTTTCAAAATGGTGTGTTTGCAAATTGCTTTGCTTTGATCACTGCAAGTTTAGATCCTTGTTGCTAGAGGAAGAAAACAATCTGGCAGCTAGTAGAGGTGCTGTTCTACTCCAAGTGTCATAGTCTATGGAAGAAGGTCTGGTAATCCTGTGCCGTGGGAGCTCACAGCTGCTCCCTTCCCTGCACAGCAGCAGTTATCTGTTCACAAGCCAGCAATGCAGGCTCAGGGAGCATGGGAGCTGCCCAGATGAACCATAAATCCAGACGTGAACTAAAAACTCATCCAACCCTCGCTCGTGCAAAGCAGTGCACAGAGCCAAGATCAGGTAACACCAAGGAGGACCAACGAGGAGGCTGACCAGGGGCGCAAATACTTTGTGTAGGACTCTGATCTTCCCAGCAATGATGCCCTTGTCACCAGGAACAGAGGGAGTTTGCAGTGCTACCCAGGTAAAATGCAGCCTGGCTCAAGGACTACCAAGTTTCAGCTGCCTTACTGCAGACTAAACAGTCACATGAGAGAGAAAAAAAAACAAAACAGACACACCCACCAAAAAGGCATTATAATCACTACTCAGTTTCCACCTCGTGCCAGTGGCCTGGCTCCCCAGTCCCCGCTTGCTCCCCTACTTGGACCACGTTCCTTAAGCTCAGACCCACTTTCTGGGTGAGACTCCCGGGCACAAAAGGCACGTTTCACAGCAGCGAGGCCAGACACGCAGCTCTGGCATTTTCCACGCACATCAGCAAAGCGCTGCCCGAGGGCACATTCGTTCCCAGCTGCACTCCCAGCTCTGAGCGCACACCACCACGCAGCAGGAGGCAGCTCCTTGGGTTGTGGCTTTCCTAAAACATAGAGGATTTGGCAGGGGGGACCATCGTGTGACTCGCCACGGCTGCAGCTTGCCTGGCATCTCCCGGCCCCAGGAACACCACCGCCCCAGCAGCGGGCGGGCAGCAGGGGAAAGGCTCGAGAAGGATGGATTGAATCTTGGCTCCAGGATCCGACTGAGCTGCCAAAGCAAACAGCTTCCTCCCTGAGAGCCCTGGCTTTTCCGCTCCCCCCGCGCCACACCAAATCTGTCTCGGTGCCGAGCGGGAGAAGAGTCGAAATTGCCTCCGAGACCCCAGGGCACGCTTGCTTCCACAGACTAAATCTTCAGCCGTTGCTGCCAGAGGGGAGCTGACCCCAGGAAGACACCTGGAGGGTTATTCATAGCGCACGAGCATGGGCAGCCTTCCCAGCCCCACAGCTGCAGCCTGCCTGCGCCACAGCCACGGGACTGCCCCAGCATCGGCTGCAGCACTGACCCATGGCACCCCACACGCCGCAGCAGCTCTGTGTCGCTGCAGAGCAAGCACACCAGCCACCAGCCCGTCTTCCCCTTTGCTCTCACATGATACACACACGCTTCAGCACAACCTCTTATCAAACCCGTGCTCCCTAACTGCAATCACATCTCCTCACCTAACACACTCAACACCTTCCACTCTCGCCCAAGCTCCTGCTAATCAAAGCATCCACCACATTCCTGCAGATGCTGGCTGATGCGCTCCCGTGGAAAGGCCCTCGCTCCTGACACTGTGAGCGCCCCTAGACAGACGGCAGCCTCGGAGGCTGCAGAGAGACCATGCTCCCAGCCATGCCATGAGAGAGGTGATGGCACAGGAGCCCCATTCCCTGCTGTCCCAGCAGCACTGACTGGCAGCTGCAGCCAGGACCACCCATAAAACCAGGAAAGCCCTTTCCAGCCAGGCATTGTCTCAGCTCTGCTTGTGACTTCGCCAGCACTGCCAAGATGCAGTGCCGGACCCGGCACAGCACGGTGCCAGGATTGCAGCCCCTGGGTGCTGGGGCAGGAGGTGAGCAGCATCGCCAGGGATGCTGCACACCCCTCTGGGACATCCATGCCCACAGGGACGGGGACAAGGATGACCCTCCCCACCCCGCAGGGCTGGCCAAGCGGGAGGGTCTCCCCTCCTCGATGAATGCGCCCCAGGGCCATGAAGCCGACTGCTCAGGGCAGAGGGGGGCTCCTGCATGGCACAGGGAGAGGTTTTACTTCCATGCAATATGTGGTCCCAAAACATCATCCCTGTGAGTGCTGCTGGTACGTCTGCTCACAGGCAAGTCATGGCAGGAGACTTCCAGCACAAGTCTGTGTCCAGCCGCCCACTTCAAAGGCTCTTCCCAGAAAACACAGAAGTGAAAGCATTACTCAGGCTGGGAGAGAGAGAAAAAAAAAACCACCACCACAAAGGCAGATTTCAGGATTTAATTTGGGATGAAACAGCTCTCAGCCACGTTGTGTTTACAATGGCAGAAATCCTCCCGAGGTGCTAAACCCGCCCTTGCCCTTGCTCAGCCCCAGCACCAAGAAGCTGGTGTCTGCCCAGGCATGAGCACTCGCCAGTGCTTTGCCTCAGCTGGGAGAGCCGGTGCCGCAAGTCCAGCACAGGCACAGACCCTCTCGCCAGACCCTGCCCACTGCCACAGCGAGCTGCCAGCACGAGAATTAGACAGAGCTGCACCACCCCTGAACAGCGCAGACTCCTGCAAAGAGCCTCCATGCACCAGCCGGCAGCTACAACCAGCTTTCCCCCAGCATCCTTGCTCCGGATGCAACACTGCAGCATCAACCCACCCTTCCTTCTCCCAAGGTGTCACCCAGCGGGACCATGCCACCAGCAACCACTGGAGTCAGGAAGAGCATGGGCAGCCTCATCCCCTCTGAGGTCCTCCTCTCCTGTGGCCCCAAGCCACCTTGCGCTTCCCTCTGGATTGCTCCGACTCCGGGATGCCCAGGGTGGACACCAAGAGGGACAGCAGAGCTCTGGATATGCAGCTGCCCCATCACCAGCCACAGCTCCCATTTGCCAAGGGTCAGACACCAGCCCAGGGTTATGCACCCCGTTAGACCAAGCTACAAATTTGGCCCCAACTACAAACAGCTTGTATCAGATGGCAGCATAGCTCTGCTATCTCTAATACAGAGAGAGCAGGGAGTGCAGGAGATATAAAAATGTCTTTTTTTATTACTACTAATATGAAACAGGGTATATGAAAGTGTTTGCTTACTCGGAGTGAAATTACTCTTGGCAGCAGCAGCTCCAAGAGCAGCAAAGGCCCCACAGAGCTGGTTGGGGTCCAGCCCGACAAAGCACAACTCGTGTTTCATCACCTGAAACAATTCTTATCAATGTCCCTACAGCTCCAGCTTTCCAGTCCCACCCCCAGCGTGCGGAAAGAGGAAACCCAGTCTCCCAGGCAAACTGGGATCACAGTATTAGTACTGCCTGAGAGCAAAGCACCCTCCTTCCCTGATACCAGCGCCAGGGCTCAGGTGCCCTCTCCACGTCTGAGGACCGTGCTGTACCAGGGGCAGCTGCAGGTTGAGACACTTGAGCTCCTGCACCCTGCTCACTGCCCACCACCACATACCCACCGTGACTGTGCCCCACAGGCACCTCCAACCCCTCTTCTTCAGCACGCAGAAATCTGGGACCAGGACACCATCTCTGCTGTTCTCCTGCCTGCATGGGCCAGGGCCCCACTCCAGCACCTCAGAGGCAGGGAAGTGAACGTGATAGAAGGGAAAGTTCTGCTGTTCCTTCAGCCTCATTGCTCCTTCCTTTACAAATCACTCAGAAGGAGGAAACCTGCCAGAAGACACATTAGGGCTGTAACAGGAGAAGGCTGCAGGCAAGGAGCTGTCAGTCACGGGAAAAAATAAACAGCACATATTGATTGTACTGCAGTCTCCAGTGCAGCAAGAGCCCATTCAGCAGGATCCCCTCAGACCCCTGAGAAAGGGCAGAAACAATAAATAAAATCACCAAGAGAAACAGAGAGAGGAATGAACTCCAGGGCCAGCCCAGCCTGCACGAAGAGTAAGAAACAAACCCTGGCTGCAGCCCAGGGAGGCTGGGGGAGGCGGCTGCGGGGGCACAGGAGGGAGATCTCATGCTTCACCTTGCATCCATCGCTGCCCCCAGCATGCCAGAGCTGCATGAAAATCTAAACCACAGCTAGCCCACACATACCTGGCCCAGCCCCCCACGCTGGTCTGTGCCCCAGGACGGGGTCCCTGCACCTTCACTGACACCCTCTGCTCTGCACTCCCGCAGCCCCGCTCCAAGCCACGGGTGATGCTTCTGCTGCCTGCTCCCAGCCTTGGCACCCAGGCAGGCAGACATGGAGCAGCACTCACACTCAGTCAGAGGTGCAACAGGACCTTGCTGCGTTCTGCAGGGACAGGGGACCGCTGCTACGGCAAGCAACTGAGCAGCAAAAGAGGTGCAATGCTGGGAGCTGCACACAGAGACGCTGGGTCAAAAATGTTCCCCCTTTCCTGGGGGCACTTGGCTGGTGCTCCCAAGAGAGGAGGCAGCTCCTGCATGCTGTTGAAATAAAGAAAGGAGTGGCTAATCTCCAAGCGCCTCCAGCAGTGCCGACCCAGGTCCCCTCTGCCTACAGGCAGGACAGCCACAGCAGCAGGCAGACAGTGCCGAACGCTTTGCCGGGGGTACGGGAGCATGCACACCGCTCTCACCACACGGCTATTGCATGGCGAGCCCCAGCCAGAGCCGTGTGGACAGCAAAACACACTGCCGCCCCAGAGCCATCCTGCTCTCGGAGGAGCTGCCAAGCTGCTGGCAGCGCAGCAGGGAGCAGAGCTGCCCTGAACCAGCACCCAGGAGTTCACATTCCCTGCTGCTCAAACAGATGCAAGCCCAGAGTCCTACTGGCCCACGAGGCTGGTGGTCTCCTGGCACCCCTCCAAGCCCCAGCACCTTGTCCAGGGCACTCTCCTGGGCCAGGGAAGAAAGGTCCCTTTTCTTTACAGTCTTCCTGTGTTCGCAGCTGGATGCAGCTCTCTTCCTTCACTGTCCTCAAGATGGACATTGCTCCCAGGGCTCTTATACAGCCACCTCCCACCCTGGCATGGCCACACATCCGTGGTGGGCAAAGTGCTCCTTGTGTCTTGTCTGTAACAAGCCACTGGGATGTAAGTGAAACCCACAGTAATGTTACTGGGGGAAGAACCAGCACAGGACCCACCAACAGCTGCCCCGTGCAGCACATGTTATTTTAAAGATTTATTGTACGTGTCTGGCTTTGATGAGTATCTGTAACCTGTCAGCTGCCGGTGTTTACCTTGGTGGATGTGCATGAGAAACCTCAGTCTGAAGGGCTGGGAGTTTATTTTAGAGCCAGATAAACAGCTCTCCTTGAGAAATCACCCCATGACAGTAACCCCCCAAGACTAAACAAAGATCCAAGGGCCAAGCACTGTGCTTTGAGAAAACTTCATGAAGTCAATGCCTCCTCCACTGGCTGCTCACCACAGCTGGGACATCCCCAGGAGCACCCTGCATGGCCTTCCCTTGTAGGGCACAGGTAAGACCCTTGCTCCAGCTCCCCAGCTGGCTACAGACTGGGCACATCTGGAGGCAACACTACATGCACCCAGGACCCTCCCGGATGGGGAGGAAAAACACAGCAACAGAAGGAAGAAAACACCAAATGCAGCTGCGTGAAACCTACACCACTGAAAACCCATGCGCATGAGCTTCCCACCTCGACTGAGTCTGGTGACCGGGAGGAGCAGAGGAACAGAAGTGCATCCAAGACACAAACAGCTTTCCATTGTGAAGACAGAGTGACGGTTCACATGCAACAGACACCAGCTGTGTCCTGCTCACCTGCCTTTGGACTTCTCTACAGTACGGGGGTCATCTTGTTTTCAAATGAAAAACTCCTTCCTGAGACAAGAGAAAGCAGGAGTGGGAAGGAGGAGGAATGGGAGCAACTGCAGCATCAGCAAGAGCTCTGACACATTTTAAAAAATAAAGTGACACATAGGAGCTGTGCTGATCCATCGAACAAAGAATGATCCCAAATTCCTTGCAATGGTCAGAAAAACCACCAGACCCTGCTTTGGCAGAGAAAACAAACTACTTTATACAAAGCTGGAGAAACATGGTGATCTGGGTGAGTCAGGTGGGTGCACCAACGCAGTTATGATACCTGACATTACAACTAAAGCGATCCCAAGAGCTCACAACAGCCAGTTCAAATCTAGATGTGTTTGTGCAAGCTGCTGTCACCTGGACAGGGGCATAGGGCACTCGGTGACACCACTGAGCTCCCTGACACAGCAGAAAGGGACACCTTCATTCAGCCCCTGCGTCAGAGCAGAGCCCCTCCCGGTGACCCATCCCCACCACCCCGAACCACAGCAGGAGGAAGGCTTCTGTGAAAGCCATCACAGCTATTTTGGATTGACTGGGGGTAGGCACAGGGGCTGAGAGCTCCTCTACTTGCTGCTCCTCTGCTGCTCACGGTGCACAGTAACACCGTATCTGGCCACTCACCGCAGCCCTACCCAGGGACCCGCCTGCTAAGAAATATTTCCATCCTCTGGATGCTGAACCACACAATTTCCCAATAACCAGCTTACTCTGCGGGCAAGCCAATGTCTCAAGCCCCTCCGTGGAGGCCGTGAATACTTCTGGTTTGGCCTCTGCTCCCCGTTGTGTAACTGTCCCAGAGCACAGGGAAGATATTTAGCGGCAGAGCTGATGACAAGCATGCGGTTAAACTTGTGTTTCCCTTCCCAGCACTTGCCCACCAGCGGGACGCCACTTCGGCTTGTTCCTCGCGTGCCTCCGGGGAGGCGACACATATCGCGGTGACCCAGGACAACGGAGCTGCCGCTGCCACCCAGCCAGTGCCCCTCACTCCTCCTCTGGGATAGATGCCCCCAAGCCCAGAGCCCCTGGACCAGGGCAATGCCTCTGCATCACTGCGACCCCCAAACCAGGTGCGCCGGTCCCAGAGGCCGCTCGCTCCCTCCAGTCTCTCCCCACAGATGCAGTGGGGCAGGGGCAGCTCCTATTCACCTCTCATCTGACGCCTGGCCGGGGCAGAGCCGAGCACTCCGGCTCACCCACCTCCAAGTGAGCCCAACAGTCGGGTGAACAGCACATCCCACTCCCCAGCCAGGCTGTGGCACCGAATTCGTGAGTCCGTTATCTGACCCAGCTACAAGTATGCGTATTCCTGGGAAACCATTATACGGGTGTTCCTGTTGATGCTTTTCCCAGTTAGAAAAAGTCTGTGCTGAACTTAGGACTTTCAGCATACCAAATCTGCAGGAGAGTTGAGAATTCATTTCCAGCAGAAAGGGTAATACGCCAGCACGCAGAGCAGGTTTGGGTTTGCATAGTGTGCTCTGGCACATTCAAGTGCTAATCCCCGAGGAATGCACACCTTGTTCAATATGCTTTAATAACCTTCCGGGACAGCTACATACACCAGCAAGGATGTCAAAACCAGTTAATTCTGGGTTTGATCTGAGAAAGCTAATATTTTTCCCTGCGATGCTTTTTTTTAAAATTAAGTTCTGTTTACCTATGATTGTCTGACTCACCCACTCAGTCATAATATATTTAGGGCACAGCTTTCAAGTAGCTCTGCATTTTTTAAGCTCATTGCTTGGCCCTAGCTAGACAAGGACTGGCTTTGGGTTTTTACACCTAGACTTGACAAGAGCAGCACAACTTTGCTAAAAAGAAACCCAGCGATACAAGCAATCTGGGGGAAGGAGGAAGCTGGTTTGCTCCTTCATGATTGCAAGCAGAATAAGGGTCCATGCTACGCCTCTTTCCTGCAAGCACACAAGAGCACGGGAACACCAGGGTTAAGTTATGAACCCGACCATGTTCACCAAAAAACAGGCACTGCCCCTTCTGCCCCATCCCCAGACTCCAGACCGACACCATCTGGTTCTCGGCTCACAGCCGGGGCTGACGGCAGCAGCGGGGCCTCACAGCCCGCAGCATCGCCACTTCGGTGGGTGATCCCACGCACGGGGGCCTCGTCCTGTGCGGCATTTCCCCAGGCAGGGCAGGAGAGATGCTCAGCACCGCAGCTGGGGCAAGGCCGGAGCGCAGGCACTGCTGCAGGACCCTGCTGTCCCAGCCCCATGTACATTAGGCTGCAGGAGCCGGACATGTCCTGGACACGTTCCGGACATGTCCAGTCGCGTCCCGCCTTCGCGCGCCGACACTGACATCTAGAGGCATGCTCGCCTCGCCTGGAGGAAGGACCATGGCTGCCTGAGGGCGACACAGCCACATCGGCCACAGGGCTGGCTGCACCGCTCTCAGAGCGGGCAGGGAAACGCAGTGGTCCAGGATCCAGCCCGCACAGGAGCCACACTGCCCTGAGCCGCCCAGGGAAGCCTCCCCGTACCCCCAGCACTCCTCCTTACCAAACTCGCTGGCACACAGGTGCTCCACGATGGCCTCCGACTTCATCTCGTTGTCACAAGGGGGACAGATCGTCGTTCCTGGCAAGAGGAGAGAAGAGGTGGTGAGGAACCAACCAAGAGGCACCGCAGAGCCTGTCAGACCATTGCCCTCAAGGAGGGCACCCTGCCACGAGGTCCCAGGTCCCAGCCCCATGGGTCGACACCCTGCCAGGGGTCCGCTCACAAGGCAGCACTGGCCATGGGCAGCCTCCTGCCAGCCCCGCTCCAGCACTGCCAGAAGCCCCAAGGCCAGGCACGGGCAGGGACAGGCAGCTGCCAAGAGCGGGAAGAGAGCGCTGGCAAGGAGAGGGGTTTTCAGGGCCAGACACTCAGCTGAGGCGAGCCACTCGATGCGCGGCATGGCCCACAGCCTGCTGACGTTCCCTCCCCGCGGTGGGCCAAGGCGGGCACACAGTGCCCAAACGCTGGCATGGCAGGAGGACGGTGGCCAGGGACAGCTCACGCACCGAGGGGCTGCCCGGGCCAGGAGCCGTGCCAGAGCCAGGCAGGGGCAGTTCAGGACCTCAGCACAGGTTCCCCTCGGTGCCGGGGACCACCCCACAGGCTGCCCAAGCACTGCACAGCCAGCCCCTGGCCTGCCTCCCTCCCACCCTGCCCCGGAGAGGCACTGGTTGGCGATGGACCTGCACAGCATTCATGTGCGCCGCCCCCCTCCAGAAGCCCCTCCGGCACGATCTTAAGAGTGGACATCTTCTCTTTTTTGTTTTCGACCTGACTACACCCCGTGGGCCTGCAGGGCAGCCCCACAGCTCCAGTGGAGGAGAGCCGGCTCTGCTTGTCAGCCACTGGCAGCCGACATCCTCCTCTTGGGAAATGCCAGCCCTGGAGATTTCATTGAGATCCATCCCAGGAGGAAAGTTCACTTCACCCAGAGAATAAAAATCTGTTTCCAGGTTCCTGTCTCCAGCCGGAGCAGAGACCACCCAGCAGCACAGACGCAGATTTGTCCTACTGGTGGATTAATTTATTGAGCTGGGAGATGCTGCCTCTGTTCCCAGTCCAGAAGAACGGAGGGCTCTTTCCCACACAAGGGAGTTATTCTCAGGGACAGCACTGCAGCAAAACATCTGCTGGTCCCTGAACTCACCCCCTTCCAGCTCTCAGCCAGGCCAGTGAAACCCGCATCATTGCTGGACAGAAACAACAGAGAGGTCTCCCAGCAAGAGCAGTGCAGAGCCAGAATGGCTGGCGAGGGAGGCACGGCCACGACCCGCGCCAACCGGAGTCAAGCCTCCTCAGTCACAGATGCCCCATGTGGTTTCAGGCAAGACATTTGTTTTCTGTGACTTGTTCTTCCCCTCTTGCCCCCCCAAATCTCTTCTGTGCCAAATGCCAATTCCTGGGGTCATGCACCATGTCTTTATTAATCACACACGCAGAGCAACTGGCCTCCCAGTCTCCCCAATGTGCAAGGACAAGGCAACGCTCACAGCACCAACAGCTGACTTAGTCCCACTCCTGGCTCTGTACCTGCAAGAGCTGCCCGTCACCTGGGTAACTTCCTCTTCCAAAACCTTGACCTGTGATTGCCACTTCTACTGTCTTAACTTAAGGTGAAGAAGCCAGCCTTTGGGGACGTGATGACGTCCCCAACACTTTATTTTTAAAATCAGCAGTCAGAATATTTCCATCCAGGCTGCACATTTAATGAGCTCATGATGAGGGAGAGGGGATGCTCGCAGGAGGGTGACAGCCCCAGCCGTCTGTCTCTGCTGCAGTGCCAAGAGTTGGTTACTGTGCTGGGGACCACCCTGAGGAATGAGAGGGGGTACCTGCCACGCATTAGCTCATCTCCGTACATCCCAGTGTGCAAAGCACTTTGATCTGCCTCAGCAGCCAAAACGCACACTAGGAGACTGGCTGAGCCTACATGGGCCAGACAAACAACGTGAAAGACACCACTGCATCCACCCTACAAGCTTTCCAGGCAACCAAAGAATAAACCTTCCCGAAAATGGAAAATAAGACTCATTGTTTCTTGGTGAAAACACAGGCTTTGTTCTAGCTGTGCTACAGCAGCCCCTGGAAACGCTCTGGCACACCCAGGATGGCAGGGACCCCCGCCTCACATCCACCCCCCTTCCCACCAGTGACACAGCGCGCGTCTGCCAGCCACGCCGCAGGCACATCCCGTCAACGCTCCTCTAGCTGCGAAGAAGATGCTTCCCTGCGGCTCTGCTGACGGCCCAGGCAGGGCGAGCACTGCCGGCCGTCCAGCACAGCACGACCAGCAGCCTCGCCCACACGTGCATCCCTGCAGCAGGGTACAGCCCCCAGCACGCCACTCTGTGCTGGCAGGACCTCCACAGCCCCACAAGTGGCAGCAGGCACCCGCTGCTCACCACAGCGCATGCCAGGCAGCTCCACGTGTGGGGAGCATCCTCCAGCCCTGCCTCCCGCAGCCCTGCTGCAGCAGGGACATGCCTGCAGGGCTGCCAGGGGACACTATCCTGGGCCGAGGGGGAAGGGAAATGCTCCTCTCCTATGGGACACGCCATCACGCCAAGGTCAGGAACACAAATGCCAGGGGCCTGACTAGCTCCCACACAGCTCTGCACCCCAGGAAAACAGTTTCACAGAGCCACAGCTATTCCCAAAGTGCCTGCCCTCCCACCCCTCCCGAGGCATCACGGCCAACCTCTTCCAGCCCACAGTGCTGCCCAGCACCTCACCTTCCCCTTCCCACGCTGAAGAAGCCAGGCTGAAGAAGCCAACAAGAAGCCCAGCCCAGCTTCCTGGCTCAGGCAGTCCCTGCTGCGGCGGCCCAGAGGCAGCCATGCCAGCACGCACCCGGACAGATTGCACCTTATGGTGCCCCACCACAGCTGCCTGCCTCCTAGCCTGCTGCAGTTCAGCTGGGGCCCACCTTCTGCAGTTGACAGCTCTGCTCCAAGCACAACCTTAGCCTGCTTCCAGCTCGCTCTTCCCTGCTGACCATTTTCTAACGCCTGGCTTTGGAGCCGGCTTACTCCAGGGGAAAGAGAAGGAATGTGTAATGCTATATTAATCTGCAACTCCCCTGATGCATCCTGTGGGCCTGCAGGCTTTACCGCCCCGTGCTTAAGGAGAAAGGAATTCATCAGGTCAGCTCTTTGAGAGGCAGAAACAAATTCCAATTTCAAGGTGTTAATGGGGAAAAATACTGAAAGGGCTCGTTCTTATTAGTGCCCAGAGAAAAGGGGGGACACCGCTGGGTTCTGACCCTCTTTGAGTCAACAGGAAACACACCCCAGTGCCCGAGACCAAAAGGGCTCCAGGAGCTGGCGCTCACGAAAACACACACAAAGTGCAGACAGGGTCTCCCACGGCAGAGCCCCGGGCGGAGGGAAGGACCCGGCACACAGAGGGGCGAGGGACGAACGCAGCGGCACAAGCGCGCCTGCCCAGAGGCACCCCTCATCCGCAGGAGGCAGCAGCATCAGCAGCCAAAGCGCTGGGCACCTCATTTGGTCTGGCCCCTGCAGGCCACGCGCGGATCTTCTGCGCAGTGCAGGGGCAGAAGCACCAGCGCAGGGGACACGGCTGCGTTGGTTTACGTTATGGCAATGGTTGCTACTAACTTTAAGTTTGCTCTGTTCACTCTAAGCTGTTTGGGGCAAGAGCGTCCCAGCACACGGCATATGTGGCACACGAAGCTTCACCAACCAAAGGTTATTTGTAGGAGAACACACGCCAGATCTCTGCTGCAAACCAGCGTCAATGCCATGAAAGCTGGCACACCTAAGGGCAGCAGGACCGGCCCAAATTACCAGGCAGGGCTGGCCTTCTCACCTTGAAGAAGCATTTTCCAGCAAGACTGCTTGTCCCCTCACAGAAAAGTGCCTCAGACAGTGAGACGTGCACAGGGAGCTCAGCCTGACACCTCTGGAGCTGCTGGGGCTCAGCTACAGCACGTGCAGGGTTTTCCTCTTGAAAGATGAAGATGGCTGTTTATACTTTTCCATTGAATGCTGAAGAGAGTTCACATTTGCACAACAATTCTAAAGACTTGCTCTCTGCAAACATCCTTGCAAACAAATTGCTCATTTAAAAGCGCTTGGGACATTAGTTTTGGAAAGCCGTTTAACAGCCAGTGGTTATCTAAGTGGCTGCAATACTTCCTTGCAATACTCATGCAGCTCCGATTTACAGTTCACTCGAAGAACGAGTTCATACACCCTAAAGCTTGTGCAGATTGAGGCCTCTCTGTACCCAAACAGGACCAGCAATAGATTCACAAAGGACTCAAACCTAAGCTGATGGAATTCCTTGTAATAAAGTCTCATTAGGATGCCTGTAAACGACCTCATGGTGCCCAAATACAGTGCTGATGGGCACATTAGCAACACTAAAAGAAAGCGGTAATGTCCCACCCCAATGCTGCTGTCAAGGCAGGTCTGAAAGGTGATCAGAAAGTTAGTTGTTAAACTACATAAGGGAAAACTTAGCAGATGCTGCTCATCTAGAAGACTGTTCCCAGGTCTTGGGTCATTAGTGTCTCTAAAATGAATGACCTGCAAACAGCTCAAACTCTGCTTCAGACCTTCGAAGGGGCAGGTCTACAGCAAGCAGCTCAGACCAGCTGCCCCAGGAGCACGCTTGGCTGCAAGTCGCTGGGGGAATAAAAGCGACCTTTGTACCCGCAACATAGGACGCGACTGTGGTCTTGACCAAGGGTCTAGGTTCACACAGGACAGATGATTTTAGAGCCTTCCTGCAAAACAAAGAGCTTCCTCCAGCAATTGCATCAGTAAGCGCAAGCCACGTCGGGGAAACCAGTGTGGCTGCGCTGCTGTCAGCACTGCCGGGGAGAGGCTGGGTCCCCGGGATCGAGAACAGCCAAACTTCACCCTCTGGTGTGGGCACACGCTTCACACCCCCATCTGCCTCCGGATGCCACTGCCACGGCACAACAGAGGCTCCCTGTACAGCTCCAGAAGGTGTCAAGCTCAGTGTTCCCCGCTGCCTGCCCCCAGGCAGGCTGCCTGCCCCGTCCTGCTCCAGCCATCGCTCCCCACTTCCCTCTGCGTGCCCCTGCACTGGCTCCTGGGGACACCCCCAGAGCGTCACCCTCTGCTGCAGGATGCACCTCCTTCCTGCCCCGTAACTGAAGGGCTCCCTGAAGGATGAGTCCCACTGGGACAAGCAGGATAACACTGCACAGACCCCCGGCAGGCTGGGCAAGGGCTCCCAGCCGAGCACGACGTAAAGCCTTTGTAAAGGTAACCGCACACAAGCGGCTGCTGCAAAGGGCGACCCTCCCTCCAGATGAGCTCCGGACGCAGCACAGAAGACACGGCAATCGCTCAGCCCCACGTGTGGCTCCCTGGTCCCTGAGCTCCTCCCAGGTGCCTGCACTATATCCCCCCGAAATCGAGAGTGTCCATCCCTCTCAATGAAGCTCTGGATGCAGGAAAGCATCACACTTTCATAGCCCTCTGCCTTCTCCCTCTACAAATATCCCTCCTGTCAGCCTTTCAAAGCACTCCAATGCAGAATGCTGAAGCCACACCCGGATATTTATTTATTTTAAAAGTTTTCAGCAGCAAGCCAGCCTCATTGCAACTTGCACAAACAATCCAGTCTGGCACCAGACCTGCCTCACCTAATGGAAAAAAGTAAGAACCACATCCACCTTCCCCAGTCATTCCTTGACAAGCCTCTCGCCGCTTGCCGGCACACAGCCCACCTGAGAAGGCAGGGCTGGATTTCCAGTGCACACGCAGCCACCGGCTGCCCAGCCTCTCACCCCAGGGCTGCTTGGGAAGCGGGGTACTCTGCCAGGATTACTGCCACTGCTTACTCTGGTCAGGCAGTGCTTCCTGCCATGGGGGACCACATGTCCTACTGCTGCCAAGAAGAGCCCGGCGGGAGTCAGGCTTGGGAGAGAAACTGCTGCCAGGGCAGTGCAGTACCCAGAGGACAGAGGGTCAGAGCCCTGGTCCCTGAGGGGCTGGACCCCAGCCCCGGTGCCTGTGTGGGGATCGGAGCAGCTGCGCATCTGCCGTGCCCCAGCACCATATGCCCCCGGGCTCAGCTGCGGGATAGAGGTGAGGAGCTGGCAGAGTGTCCTGTCTTCCTCGGGACAAGAGCGCTTGCAGAGTGCTCAGAGGCTGGAGAAGGACCTGCTGCTGAGCAGCAGCATTCAGGTGAGCCTCCTCCTACCTCAAGACACCTGCCCAGTGCCACATAGCCCCTCCTGGGCTGACACCTGCCCCATCAGCTCAGAGAAACGCGCCAGGAGCAGAAATGCAGCACCAGTCATGCCTTACCTTTGGGCCTGGAGACCTCGGTGGCATTGGGAGCCGTCATGGCAATGCAGACATCGTCCTGGGGAAACTGGTCACACTTGAGCATCTCAGGCCAGAAGAAGCCAAAGAACTGCATGACGGGCTCGCAGGAGTCACGCACGGCCTCGCAGAGCCAGCGGCACGGGTAGACGGGCCGGTCCAGGCAGACGGGCGCAAAGAGGGAGCAGAGGAAGACCTGGGTGCCCATGTGGCAGTTCTTGTTGAGCAGGGGCACCCAGCTGCTCGCCTGGTGCTTCACCTCGGCCATGGTCTCATGGTCCAGCAGGTTGGGCAGCACCATCTTGTCGTAGCCCACGCTGTGGCAGAGCCGCAGGTCGGCGGGGATGGCCACACACTGGTGGGGTTTGGCGTAGAAGCGCCCGCCCGGGTAGGGGCCCAGGTCGGACTGGTAGCTCACGTAGTCGTACTCGCTGGCCCCGCCGCACGCCAGCAGCCCGGCGGCCAGCGACACCAGCGCCCGCAGGGCGGCCCCGCGGGTCCCCCGCACGCCGCTCATCGCCGCGACTGCCGACGGTGGCCCCGACGGCGCCGCCCGCCGCTCCCCGCCGGGCGCCGGCTGCCGGCGGCCGCCCCCGGGGACCCTCCCCGCGCCCTCACCGGCCCCCTCCGCTGCGCCCTGCCCGGAGCCCCGACCCGCTGCCCCCCGCTCGGTGCCCGCTGCCGGCAGCTACCCCCGCCGAACGCCCGCAGCTGCTGCCGCCGCCGCCGCCGCCGCCGCCGCCGCCGCCGCCGCCGCCGCCGCCGCCGCCGCCGCCGCCGCCGCCGCCGCCGCCCCGGCCCCGGCCCCGGCCCCGGTCTGGCCCCGCCGCGCCGCGCCGCGGGTTTGTGAGCCCCCGGCAGCCAATCAGGGCAGCGCCGCCCGCCGCGCGCTCGCCCGCCGGTGTCAATCAACGGCCTCGGCAGCCAATCCCGACCCGCCCTGGCCCGGCCCGGCCCGCCCGTCTCCGCCGGGGCGGGCCCCGACGGCGCCGCGCCTCCGCGGCTGGCCGGAGACCCGCGGCCCGGGGGCGGCCCGGTGCGGGCGCTGGCGGCCTGCGGCGGCTCCGGGGACTGCGGCGCGGCCCCGCCGGCCCTGCGCAGCCCGGCCTGCCCGGTGCCGGAGCGGGGGCTTCCCCGCGCCACCTGCAGCGCGGCGGGAGAGGGGCCGCGGAGCGCTGGCCCGTCGGGGTGCCGGGAGGGCGCCGTGCGCGGCCGGCGGCGGCGCGGGGGCACCGCGAGACCCCCGGGATTGGGCGCGTGAGCGCACCCCGTGGCCCCGCGGGGCTGCTCCCCTCGGGGCGGGCCGACCCCCGCGGGGCCGTGCCGGGGAGCCTGCCGCCGGCCGTGCCGGGGGCGCTGGAGCCAGGGCAGCTCTGGGAGGCCAAGGCGCTCCTGCGCGGCTTTTCCAAGGTTGCAGATGTTCCTGAGAACCTGGGCTGGACCATGCAGACCTCATTTCCCTGTGGACAAATTCCAACAAAAACTATGGTATTTGCAAAAAAAAAAAAAAAAAAACAAAAAACCACCAAAACCCAACCCTGAGAGAGAAGGAGTTGGTCTGTTTACCTTAAAGAGGCATTGCGCCTGGGAAACCTGGCTGCGGTCCTGCCAGGGAAGCAGAAGCTGTACAACAGCAGCATCCACTGTTCCCCCAGCAGCAGTGCCAGTCCCTCGCCACCCTTTGCAAGAAAAAGGCACGTGTGAAGCAGAGCCGCGGCGCTGCCTGTGGCCAGTCCAGAGCTCCCTGCAGGGGCTGCTGCCGGCAGCTCCTGGGAGCAGGATCCAGGCCACGGCAAGCCTTCGGCTTGCAGCCACAGCTGTGCATCCTACTCAGAGACAAGCAGGAGATGCTTGGCACCGCACGGCTCTGCTGGGGAGACAGGACAGGAGCGCAGGCCAGCCCTGTTCACCGCAGCAGGTGGGCACAGGCTGCTGCGTTCCTAAGGGCCTGCAAGGACTTGCTGCCCTCCAAAGCCTGGAGCTGGACACGTTGAGGACAGTGGCCACGAACCTACCTGGGTGCCATCCCAGGCAAGCAGTCCTATGGCCCCTCTGTGGGCAGAGCTGCGTGCCCCTAGGCACAAGCCAGGTGGAAGGAGCTGTCTCAGTCCTCACGTGCACAAGATCTGGCCACCCAGCAGCTCTGCCTCCCCTGTGCCCACGCGTCCATGTCCGAAGGAGCTCTCCTGAGCTCCCTCCTCTGGACTTGCACAAAGCCCCCGTTACTCCTGCTGCCTTTTGCTTGAACAGCTTGTGCTATTTAATACAGGAACTACACCTCATTGAGAGGCAAATGGAAGAGGCTCTGCAGCCTGGAAGCTTGAAAGAGCCACTTTCACCTGAGGGCCAACTGAAGAGAGAAGCCCGTTAGCACTGCTAATGAAGTGGAGAATTCAGCAGTAAACAAGAGAAATCTTTGCCATGAGGCGCCAGTAGCTGAAGGAAAGAGGGAATTGGATGGAGCAGGCCCTCTCCCGCTGCTTGGGCTCAGGAAATAACGGTAGGTAGCAAAGCACTGATCACTGTTTGCGCCAAGAAACAGCCGCAAAATGGACTGCTCATCCCTTGGGAAATTCTGGCAGCCTAGAATATGCTTTGGCCAAAATCAGTTTAGAAACACTGAAACATCTTGTTTTGAGAATGTTGAAAATACTGCAGCATTACAGTAGCACGCTATAATGTGGTACGCAGAGTGGGGCACTGATCTGCTCAAGGGCTGTTTGGCTGAATTTCTCTCCAGAATCTTTATCTGCACCCAAGTGTTACATCCTCAGGTACAAGTCTCTGCTCCAGAACATGACCCCTGCTCATCTGGAGCCCTCAAAACCAAATTGTGCAAGTAACTCCCCGTCTTCAATTGAAAGATCATAAGAAAGTCTCAGAGCCTCTCTGTTTTCAGAGTGGCAATGGGCGTTTTACTTGGGAGAAACACCATAGGGAGGCAGGCAAGATGGGGACTTTGGAAACGCTTGTTCAAAAGTTGGGGACCTCTCCAAAGGCAACAGCAGTAACACTGTGATAAAACTGCCGTCAGGATTCTGGTCATCCCCAGCTCGGCAAATACCACATGGAGCAAGGTAAATGTCCTGTCAGAGTCACTCCAGAGATGTGCGCCACCACGTATCTGGGGCATCCCACACTGATTACTGGGCTGGCTGCAGCCCTGACTCACTGTGCAGTAGTCGCTGAGCTCAAAGAGCTGCCTGCCACCACGCAGCACTCTTGATCCAACCGGGAAAGCTGCAAGACGGCGTGCCTTGGCCCCTAAATCCATCTGCGCTCAAAGCTTGAACTCAGCCCAGGAAAGGGCTTTGCTGGCTCTCTTCTCCCTTCTGTATCTGGTACCCACATTCACAGCAGCAGCACCTGTACAGGAATCGAAGAGCGAATTGTAAAGTGAAATACAGTTGCCCAGCAAAACGTTTTTTTCTTTAACAAAAAAAAAAGGGGGGGAGGGGAGGAAGGCAACAGCTCTGGTCTAGACCACTAATTGCTTAATACACAGTATAAGGCCTCTTAAATAGCAGCTGCCCAAGAAGGTCTGCTCTTCCAACAAACCCCTTGCAAACTGGGCATCAACTTTTCTGAGTGAAGCCTGTGCAGCCATTTCCATTCATAATTATGTGGCCCGCTGCTTCTTAAATCTCTGCATAGTCTCTAATGTCATCATTTAACTTTGCTTTATAGCCATTTATTGCTGCCTCTCCCACAGGGGCTAACATATTCTTATTGAATAATGAGATGCTTTGCAACATGCACCATTTCTGCTATCCCCAGTCCTCTCATACCCTTTGAAAAGCCCAGCCCAATTAACCGCGCTTATTTCTGGCTCCATTGTTCATCCCCGCAGCCTGTGGGACCACGCGCTCTGCCCCCCACTGCAGCTCCCTCGGCTCGCCGTGGCTGCTATTCTCCGCATCCACCCGCGGCGGGCTCTCGGCGTCGAAGAGACGGCTGGAGGCTGATGTGCCCCCGCACTGTTGACGCCCACCTCGCCTGCCGGCAGCAGTGCCCTCCCACCCCTTCCCGGCCTCCCTGACCACACTGCCCGCCGGGCAGCGCCGCGGGGCCGGCAGGGCACGCTCTGCCCCGGCCGCCCGGCACTGGAATGCACGCTTCCCTCCATGCCGCCCCAGGGAAACAGGCAGGCGTGGGATAATAGAATATATTAGCCCTGAGCCCATTCAGCGCCGGGCTCTTTATGAACAATGCCTGCTAACTGAGCTGATTTTTGCCAAATGACTGGCTTCCGTGCATGAGCAGCAAAGTGGAGCCCCCAAATAGTCCCATGCAACAATCCAGCAAGCGCTATTGCCCAGGGCCCATTGTTTTACTGCTGCGTTTGAGGGCATGGAGGAGTCATGGCCTTGCCTGCCCTGGCATTTCTTTCCCGGTTTCCCACCAGTACACTAGCCTCGGCTAAGCCCCAACAGAGGCAGCAGTGATGGGGGAGACGAGACCAGCTGGCCACAGGCATCCGCTGTCCCTGCCCCAAGCGGGGCAACATGAAAACCACCAACAGCCGCTCCACACCAGAGCTGCCACTGCCCCTCGGTGCCCGTGCCCCACCGAGGAGGAGATGGAAAGCACCATGGAGGCAGCCCATCCGCCACGTCCCTGCATGGGGAGCCCACCATGCCAGCCCTGCAGTGGTACACAGCTCCCACACCACCTCCTGCAGCAGCACAGCTCCTGGACACCCCCCAGGGAATATCTGCTTTAGATTAGACACCCCCTTGGCCAGCTGAGAGCTGATAGCCCCTGCCGGGGTCAGCCTGCCAGGGAGGATGTTAGTTTTGCTGTGTTTGTTTTCTGGTTTTCTCAGCAGACAGCTCCGAGGTTCCAATAACACTGAGGCAGCCAGGAACGCTCCCTCGCCCCACGACACAGGAATCTGCACGGGGAAGTTTTGCAGCTGTGGTGACCCACTCTGCCGCCCCAGCCTGGTGCCCGGCACCGCCTGGGCTGCAGAGGATGCTTACACTAAGAGCCAGCACGCAGCAGGGCCAGGATCAAGGCACACAACGATTCCTGCCAATGTCTCCCGTTAGTGTGAAATTAGCACCATTAAATGCTATAACTAAACACAATCAACAAAGGGTTTACTAGCTGAGATAACATATAAAGAACTACAACAGCTAATGCCTTCAGCACTGCTGAAACTCTGACCGTCTGCCCCTAGTCTCAGGAGGGAACTGATGGCAAATATTTACAGGAGCTTATAAATATTTATCCTGTAATAACTTGCTGCATTACAGCACATTCTTCTCTATGAGGCTCAGCTTTGCCCTGGACCAGGTGCAGGCTGCTGAGAGGGTCTGTAGCATATATAAAGTTTGTCTGAATAACATACAGCGAGCGCTGGCATTCAATAAAATAGCCAGCAGCTGAGCTGCTTGCATGAAATGTGCTGCAAGTCATTTCTTACCCAACAAAAGGAAAACGTGGCTGGGGAGCACAGGTGTGCAGGCACCTTGGTGTGGGTGCAAACCCCTTCTGTGTCGCCAGAGTAACGTGGGGAAGTGCTGCGAGTCACTGGGGAGCTATAAATCATGCTGCCAGGCTGACGTGATGGGGGCCTCAGCCCAGGAGCAGCCCTGTGGTGACTGAGCATGCAGGCTCCCCTGGCTGCTTTGGTGAGGACCCCAAAGGAAAGGAGATGGAGACCTGCCCACTACGAGGAAATGTCTCCTCACACTTCTCACTCTGTGGCAATTCTCTCTCCAAGGAACCAACCTGCCGCGCCCCGAAATCACCAGAGATCGACAAGATCTGCTCTGCGTGTGGCAGTTGGGCAGCAGCTCCCCGCAGTGCTGCACAGAGGGGTCACCTCCAGTGGCTGAAACCTGCAACATCAGCAGGAATCACAGAGGGACCAGCCCATCACGGCTCTTCCTTTGGCCCTGCAGACCTGGCAGACCAGGGCCCGAGGGGACCACAGGCTGCTTAACAGGCACCCACATCGGTCACCAGGCAAGTACGTGAATTATCTGGAGGGTCTGAGATCTCACCGTGTCTCTCAGCCTCAAAGGAAAGGCGGGCTGTTGGCTGGGGTTTCTGAGCATTCTTCTTTGGACCCTCCATATTAAAAGACAGAAAATAAACGGGTTTGTAATTTTTCCCTGACTTTCCCCAAATGAAAGCTCCTCTCTGCTTCTTCCCAGCCCTCCTCTGTGCCACGTAACGAAGTGTGGATGGCTCTGGTGCAGGTGTCCAGAGCACAAACCTGGAGCTGGCAGCACAGAAGCACCCCAGGAGTGCCGGCTGCCCGTGCCAGGCGCTGCCTGACCGGCACCATGCGGCATCCCATTCCCAACCTGCAGGCATGATTTCCAGCCCTGCCACAAGCAGTGCACTCTCTTCGTCTGCTGCCCGGTGCAGACTTGACTTGTTCAGCAGTGAGGAGAGCCTGGAACAAGCATTTTGTTGTGGCCTTGTTCTATTTGTTTGGAGACCAGATATTTATCTTGCCTCTAATAATTTTTTGAGTCATCCGTCCACTTACTTATTTATCTTTCTCATGCTTCATGATTTGAAAGAGCACAAGCAGCCTGTGGTTTGGAAACCACGCGACATCTCCAAGCAGCACCAGAGATGGAGTTCTGAACTACTTTCTAATGTGAATAAATAAACAGCATGGAAAGGCTCCAGTATGTATATTCTAGGTTGCTATTTTCTTAACCCTACCTCATTAAGATGGATGGAGTTTCTGCTTATTAGTAATTTGGCAAGTTCCTCTTTGTGTACACTCTGCACTTCTCACTAATGATGCTTTGCTTCAGTGATTAACAAAAGAGGCTTCCAACATAGTCAGTGAAAACACAGCCACGCACTTGGGGCACTGGGACGGAAACCCAATGTTCTGGAGATGCCGTTTGTGGAAGACAAGAAACTGCAGGGAACCCAGAAAAGGAAAAGCTGTTGGTCATAAAACCTTTCCTGACATTCAAATAATTTTGACCTAAGGACATTGGTTCTTTGATTTACACGCACAATTGCAGAGCTGACAGAGCCTATAACAAAGTGATTCAGAGACCTTAGACTGCTGTTCCTAAAACACGTCCGATGGAGATGAAGCTGGCACTGCTACTGCCTGGATTTACAGCTGGCCATTAAAGTATGTTTACAAGCCTTTAGTACAGTGTACACATCTGGTAAATCATTGATTGAACAAATAGCTCCTGGTGTCATGCTCCCTCTGTCAACTTTTTCCACTACTATGTTACCCAGCACAGAACCATCTGCCCCAGACCCTGTTTTCTGCGGCGGCTGCCAGCCTGCAGGCAGGCCTGTGCGTGCGTGCCCGAGCAAGCAGAAAGATACCCAGACCTGCACGTGTAGCCTGGGCTGTCACTGCGATCTGATGCTGTTGGACACACACCTACACAAACACACTCACACTTGTCTTTGGCACACCCAGCTGATCTACACCTTACCTACGAGCAGGGAACGTGGCATCAACTGCACAGGACAGAGTCCCAGGCAGCTACGCAATGGGCAAGAAATGAGAGAGAGGATGTTTCTTCCTAGGGATATGCATGAGAGAAGGCAATCAGGAGTGCCTTCGCCAGCCTGTCGCTTGCCTTCAGCAAGCCGGTCAGACGGCAGGCGTTTACCAGCGCCCGCACGCAGGACGAGCTCAGCTCCTCGGCACTGTCCAGTGTCCCAGCCGGCTCCAGGCTGGGCTGGAGGGCAAAGCTCAGCGGGGCAAGGGGGACATGGAAAGTGTCAAGAGAGTAGTTCCACAACTGGAGGCACTGCAGGCAGTCCGAGACCCTGGAGCCTCACCAGCAAGCAAGATAAAAGTCCTAGACAAAGCCAGACCTAAGAGGACAGCTCTCCTCTGCCTGCAGCTGCACGTCAGCCAAGCGACACGGACGTCCCATCAGAGCCAGGCGGCACCAGCAGCACAGACACCGTCCCCCGCGCGCCGGCTGAGAGCTGCCGGATCCACTCTGGCACCGAGGGCTCAGACCAAGGAGCGAAAGCCAGGGCTGGCAGGGCCTCGGGTTTGCTCCATCAGCCCAGGCACAGTGGAAGAAAAGCAGGATGGAGACCAGGCGCAGCGCCAAGAATGCGAGGGGAAGCAGCATCCACCTCCCCTGGCACTGAGGCGGCACTGCGCAGGGCCCACGCTCAGGACCCGGCTGAAGTCTTCGTTGTAGCGGGAGAAAAATGCTGTGTTGGTGTTTCACCAAGCATGCCAGTGCCTGGGGCCGGGGAGCGGGAGGAGCTGCAAGCCCCGCCAGGGCTCATTGTGCTTCTGAGAGCATCTGGCCAGCTGTGCAGTGATCTGTGGCCAAACCCTCACTCCCCTGGCCACAGAGCTGGGCAAAGGCCAAAGGGTAAAGGGCAAACCACAGGAGCAGAAACAAAGCTAGATCAGCTCATTCATGCAAACCTTTTCAAGAGCTTTTGGGTGGCTGGACAGACAGACATGGGAGAGCAGAACTTGCCATCCATATGTGACTCGCCATAGGGACATGCAGGCTGCCAGGTCCCGTGCAGTCACTTTGCAGCAGTTGAAAAGGACGTGCAGGATCCTGCACTCACAGTAGGCTTTTAAGCTGCTCCCAGCTACAGACAGCACTGAGAAAAGCGGGGGGAACAGTAAAAACCTGTCTCTCTGCAGGAGAAGGCACTGCATCCAGTCCTATTCCTGCACACCTGCAGGGCAGTTCCCTGCTGTCATCCCACTGTGAGCAGTGACCCAGGGGAACGCAGCCTGCAGACGTGTGTAGCCAGCTTCCACCCTGCCCAGGTCACTCCTGCAGGCAAAATAGCCGTTCCCCATCATCATCCGTGCTCACGGATGCTGGGTGACGTGGGGACCAGGAAAAGCCAGCACAGACAACTGCAGCAGTTTCTTTCCTGGGCTCATTGAAATTACGTACGGGACAAGCACAGCTGCTACAAGCCATTTTAAAACAACAAAAAAATGCAGTCAGATTTAATTGTTAGCAATAACCTTTTAAAATAGCAGCTCATTAGCCCGAGTGCAAACAGCTTAAAAGTGTTGGCATGATTTGTGGGATCCTTGGGGTCTTCTGGGATTTTCCGGGGTTCCTGTAAAACTAGCGCAAAGAAGAAACACAGCCCGGGAGTCCTGGAGAGAAAAAAATGTATTTCACTTCACATTAGCACATGAAAAAGCGGCTCTGATACACGGTAGGCTGCCATTTTGTTGCAAACCCAGAATCTCAAGGGCTGCAGGGACGGCAGTGCAGAACACCAGACGCCACAAACCAGGGCAGGTCCTTGGCGCCCTTGGCAGCTGGAAAGAGGATGCTGCAGCGCCGGCGACTGCGCCAGGCTCCGGAGGTGGAGGAGCCGCCCCAGGAAGGCACAATGCTTTCAGCCGCTCTCCACAGCCAGGCAGGAGCACAAGGACGAAGGACCCCTGGCTCGCGCCCCCTGCACCCACGCTCTCCTTCCACCCTGCAGACCCCACCTTCCCAACGCAGAGCCACGGGACCTGACCCGGCTCAGCCCCCCGGGGGAAACGTCCACCAGTGCCTAAATCCTGCCGCACCGGGGAACCTGGGAGCATCCTTGAAGTTAAGGTCTTGCTTAAGTGCCTTCTTGAATAAAAACTTTTTAATTCACCAGAAAAGTGCCTGCAGGGCAGGAACAGCCCTGCTCCCAGGTCCTCTCTTTAAGCAGTGGGAAAATGTGGTGGCTTCGCTCTGAGGCAGCTGTGGCTGGGGGCAGGAAGGGAAAAGGCTGGGCACTCTCCCTCCACCCCATTGCACCCAGCAGGTGCTGGTGTCTGCTTCTGAGGGAGACTGGGAGATGTTGGCTTGAGGTTGATTTCCTGGGGCACAACAGCCCCTGAATTTCAGGTTTTTAATGGGCTGGCAGGGCATGCGGGAGGGAGGAGAGGGAAATAGACTTTTCCTTCCCCCATAAACAACTTTATGGAAGATTTTAAGAGAAATTTAAAGAAGAACTCTTCCTCCCCCTCTTCTCAACTGTACTGTGCGTTTCAAACCGTTTGAGGAAGGGAATTAATTAATGCAGGCAGCAGAGCCCAAAGCTCTGCAGCAGCCCGTCCTCTGCACAATGGAGATCCTACTTTTCTCCCCTGCCTGAGAAACACATGCCCAAATTCCAAGTACATACATTTTTACTAACGCAATTCATTTTGTAGATTGATGGAGAAAATCCATAACAAATATTTATGACTTTGCAATAAATAACCCTCACAGAAGTTACAAAGAGCTCTGGCGAGTCTCAAGGTAACTTTCAGCGAGTTCCAGGGGTCAGGGCAGATTGGGATACTGAGTCTATAGTGCTCGAGCCTTCGGCTCATCTGTTTTGAATTATTGGTATTACTCAGTTGAGCAGCGCTCTCAATGGAGTAGCTGTGCTGTGATCCCATACCATATTTTATTTCTATGGTGGGAGAGAGGCTTCAATAATAATTAGTTGTACTGTGTTGCAGCCAGCAAAAAAACAGGCCCCAGTGAGCACGGGCTAGTCCTGATGGTGTTTGCAGGCTGAGCTGTACGGGCTGGAGGAGGAAGGTGTCCGTGCCCAAGCAAGACCTGCCTGGGACGGGATTCGGGGCTGGATATTGTGCACTTTGCTGCCAGTTCAAAACACAGACCTGCCGAGATGCTCACCGGTTGTCCAGCGTGAATGGGTCTGGTGCTCCCTAAAAGGCACTTGTGCAGCTGCTGCGTTTGCACAGGCAGTGTCCGATGCTGCCGGCCAGGCTGGCACCAGGCAGAGCTCAGGAGCACCGGGCAGGTCTGCCCTGCACGGACTGAGGTAGCTGTCACCCCCATTTAAAGGGGTGTTAACAGCGCTTCAGGTGCAGCCTTTGCTGACTGTGGCGTTGCCTCCTAGGGAGATTCTGCTGCCCCTCAAAACGCTAAACCCACTCGTCTGAAGCAAAGGGGCTGAGGTGCAGTGGTGAGACCGTGTAGCTGAGGACCACGTTCCTGAGGCTGCTTCAGCCGTTTACACTTTGCTTTCTCTTTTCCTGCGGGATCCTCACCTTTTTTACCTGTGCCGACCCCAGAACACGCCCAGCGCTGTGCCGGGGACCACCGCTCGCCTTCACCGTGGTCGGACGAAGCCGTCGCCAGGACTGCACAGCCGCAGCCGGGCACGCTCAGGCAGCAGCAGCCACCCGCCCTGCCGCAGGCAGCCGGGCGATGCATCAGGCACTGCTGGAGCCAGCGAGGGGCAGCGGGCGCCGCAGGAGCGCTCGCCCTCCCGGGCACCAAGCCGCTGCTGAACCCCGGCGCCCACTTCCCGAGCGGGGAGCAAGCCCGTCCCCGTTCCATCTTCGTTAGCTCTTAATCATCACAACGGAAAGAGAAACCGCTGGCAGCGTCACGCTGCTCTCCCGGGCGCGGGCTCCTTTCAGGGCTTTCAGAAAACAGGGTCAGACGTGTCTTCTGACCTGTGACCTGTCGCTTCCCTCCTCGCCATAATTATCTAATACAGCGCTCTCCCTGCCAAGTACAATGAAACAATTTGTCACTTCAATTGTCTGTCAGTCAACACTGGGGCCTTTTCAACAGGCCAACACATGTTTTTTGAGAGCTTGTCAGCAAGGGCTGTCTGGCCAGGCATATAACCATGGAAAATGGAACCTTTGTTAATTCTGGTTCTTAGAAAAGTAAATCCATTCACTTGCTTTTTTCAGGCCTTCAGTTTGGAATTTGCACAAGAAGCTGAATTGCCCCTGATCCCTAAATGATTGGTCAGAGGATTTGCATGAGGAAGCAGAAATTAATTATTCTTTTCTTTTCTTTTTATTTTCTGTAATTGTGTGTTTAGAAATGAGATTACATTCTACAGCAGCACGAGGGGCTGGGGCGGGGAGGGGGGGTGGGGGGGGGGGGCGGGGAGTTGCTTTGCATTTGTTTAGCTCCTTAGAGTTAAGATCACCTAATCGTTTCAAGCATTTCCTAAGATTCCCTCTCTCTTTTTCTGCTTTAATGACCAAACAAAGATTGTGCTGCTTTCCGGGGAACTTTTCTGGCAGCTGAGCTCAGCAGTGGGAGCCAGGGGCTTATCCCTCTGCTGAAATGGTCTTGCTGCCTTTGGCTTGCAGGGCACAAAATGCATCCCAGAGCTCACAGGCTTGGGAGCCACGGTGGCTCCTCATGTTGGAGAAAGGGTGAGATGGCTTCCCACTAGCCCAGGAGAAGACACTGGTCACTCAAGTCGTGAGGCCGAGCAGCACGAGATGGAGCGCGCCGGTGGTCCTGGCTTGGGGAAGGGTGCTGGGAGCATCTTGGTGGGCTCGCCTGAGCCAGGACTGAGGCTGCCAGGACACAGACCCGCTGGCTCCAAACCCTGCAGTTGAGCCCCTGTTCAGACCACCATCAAAACACTACGGCCCCTCATGAACGCTCCAGGACCGTCCTTCCTCACAGGTAATGAGAGGAGGGAATGCTGCCACGTCCCTGAGACGGATGTGGGGGAGATGGTGGAAACCAAAATGACGGCAAGCCACCACCAAGTCTACACACAGGTCGTGCTGGTGCATTGGATGCAGCGGGTCCCACAGGATGGAGCGTGCTGGGGACCCACGGGCTGCACGGGCAGAGCAGCTGCTCCGCTCCCCGGGATCACTGAAGTGCCAGAACCCGACGGCAACAGAGCTGGGAGAGTCACCTCAACGTGAGGAAGACCAGGGAGCAGGGCCAAAACTGGAAGGCTCGTGGCACCTTGCACTGCCACGCCGCATTTCTGCTGTATGAACTGGTAGAGGGTCTGGTTCTCGAACAGTGGCTGCGTCGCACAGAGACAGGAGTGGCCAAAAGACAGTCTCAGAATAAAGTGGCGGTGCCCTTCACACAGCCTGCGGGAGCGTCTCCGCCGGTGGACCCTGCACTCTGCCCGATGAAGCTTTTTTCCACTTCTAAGGCTTCACACAGCAGCTCCCTACAGCTTTTACGTTTTGCACAGACAATAAAATTGATAACCTTGTTAATAGCACTAACTGGTAGAGAAAAAAAAAAACTTCTTTTTTGGTGCTGCTTAGAGTTTCCTTCTTTTTTGGTGCTGCTTAGAGCTTCCTTCTTTTTTTTTTCTTTTTAAAGCCGCATTCTTTGAAATTCCCACTTTCTCTGTTGATACACATGTGGAATCTTATTCCGAACTATTTAATATGAGATAGATACCTCCATTTGCAGGTATTCATCATTTTCTTAACCATGGGAAATCTTGGTTTTGGAGCAGACATGGAATATTTTATTTGAACGCATTGCAGAAATGCTAGATGGCCCCTACTCGATTACAAACGCCCTGACTGAAAACCTTTCCAGATCCAGCTTTCTAGAATACTGCTATCCAAACCTAATTCAAAACATACAGGGAGCCCTGACTTAGAATCTTTCAAGCCTATAAAATGAAACAAATTGGCTTTGCAAGCATATCTCCCAATCTAAGCTATGCCTGAAAATTCAATTTGTCCTCTTGGATCTACACTGCACTAGGTGACCTGAAAGACTCTTTGTTTCGCAGACCTTCTGTCTCTTCCATGAGCCCCGAGTTTCTGCATTTGGTCACGTCAGGCTGGAAAACTCTGTGCTCATTGACAGCAAGGACTCGGTGGCCCTCCAGCACCTCAGCTTTGCCCGTGGGTTCCAGCAAGAGAGGAGTGGGACTGCACGGCACGCAGGACCTTCACCGCGAGCACCCCACGCGTCAGAGCGGCTGCAGACGGTGCCCGGGAGTGCCCCGGCCGTACCCACCAGACAGGCACCGGGGGCTCGAGCAAGGGAAGCCCAGCCCGCGGTGACGCGAGGAGGAAAGCATCTGCAGGCAGCAGTGCCATTCGGTGTTTCTCGGAGGCAGGATCGGCAGCCTCCAGACCACAGCTCGTTTGACTCACAAATAACAAATACAACCCTGTTCCTTGTGCCTGTTTTTCCTTTGCAAACACTGAGCGAGATACCCACCGGTACCGGTTCAAATTACCTTCCCCGGGCGGCGCCAGGGCAGCAGCCCTGCTGCCCGCAGTGCCTGAACCCCCTGCCGCGGGGCCAGGGGCTCCTGCCAGCGGGGCTGGGGATGCCCTGGGCTCTCGGGACCCGAGCATGCTCGGGGCTGCGTGGGCTTCCTTCGCTGACCTCTGCACGCTCCCCTGAGGCACTTCACCTCCGCCAGCTCCCCGACTTCTCCCCAGGGCAGGGAATGGGCTGCCGCCCTGTTTCAGTGGCCTTGAAGCCATCGCCGGGGGGCTGAGGGTGGGCAGTCCCCGAAAAACGCCACCACAAGAGAGAGGTATGGGCGGGTAGCTTCCCAGACTCCCGGCTCTATGCATCGCTGCTTTCCTTGGAGGAGTGTGAGCTGACGCGACTGTTCCGCTCCCCCAACTGCTGCGTGACCTTCACGGGGTGTCCAGGCTGAAAGGCCCGGGCTTGGTACAGGCGCAGGACAGGGTTTCCCTTCCGTCTGTTCGCAGCAGCGGTGCAGGCGAGGACAGGTTCCCCAAGGTGCAGCCCCCAAAGGCACCGTGGTTTTGTTGCAAGGGGCTGAGCCACTTCGGGTCGGCTGATGGTGTGCAGCCTGGAGAGAGCCTGGTTCTCTCTCTTTGACAGAGTAATTTACTACCTTCCTTTATGATTTCATGCACACTTGCTATATAATTTTAACAGGCTTATTCTAATTTACCATCTTTGAATAGGAATAAGCCTGTTAAAATTATGAACTACTTACACATGGAATCATAAAGCGCTGTAACACAATACATGAGTCTTTCAGAAACAGACAGATTACATGATCAGCATTTCCATGCTTAGCCTTCACGTTCACATGGCAAACCTAGAAGATTCCCAGTGATTACAGTGTTTGCCATCTTTTCTATTCCAAAAGCACAATGGTAGATGTCTTTAAATGAACATCCATTAAATTCCATTTATCTCCTTTCTTGATTCAGGTTTTCAGTTAAGCCAGGGAAGAAATACTTTCTCACTTAACATCTCCGGATGCCGCCTACAAGAGGCTGAAGTCGCCATGCAGGATAAGAGAGATCTATTCTTACACGTGCTGGGAAATAACCTAAGCAACTTACTCCATTGACAAGTTGCCCTGAGCTCTTAACTTTTATTTTTAGTATCTGATTCAAACCCATTCATGTCTGCAGAAGCCAAGCCTTTAAGCAAAAGAATGTTTTGTTGCAGAGATGGAACATATTTGTTATTAACTGTCACTATGTTAACTGTTTTCAGAGGTGACCAGATACAGGACCAAAGAATTAGCACGTTTACCTAATCATAAAAATTCCAGAGATATCTCCCATGTAGCAGCAATTATATTCCACTGCAAGGGGTTCAGCATTTACTGCGAAGGCCAGCAGCATCTCAGACACCCTGAAAACATATTTTTATGTTTTTATAAACTCTAGTAAAACTGTAATTGGATAAAACCTTGCATTCAAAAGCACATTCTTTGAGAATATTTTATACGCACATAAAACATCTGAGAAAATGTTAACATTATGATCTTAACTGTTTGCACATTGCAACCAGCTAAAGGTTAGGAAAACGCAGTCCATCTGGTACAGTATTTTAAGCAGAATATTTCTGAGTGCATTTCGTTCAGAGCTTTGGTTCACAATACTGCACAAACCCAGCTACGACAGACTGCGGCCGTATTGCAATCCACAGACCAAGATGCTAATTACAGCATTTGCAGGAAGAATGAGCCCGATTTGTTTCCACCACACATATGACCCAGGTTCCCAAAGAAGGGACAACACCTGACGGCATCACAGGGTTTCTGCAGCTTGTACTACGCAGCCCCGCTCGTGCTAGGAGCAAAAGTCCTGCTGCAAGCACAGCGCCCTGCCAACAAAGCTGTGTGGCTTTTGGAGAAGAGCTGGCTGCCGCCCAGCCAGCCAGCAGTGCCCCGCAGAGCAGAGGTGCCCCTGCGCTAGGGCTGGGAAGGACAAGGCCTGGAGAGAGCCGCAGGCACTGGGGAGGTCAGCAAGGGAAACCCTGACCTGGCAAGGCTGGCAAGAGGAGCAAGCACGGGTCTGCAGGGCTGGTAGCACTCTCGACCGACGGTTCACACAGCAGGAACCCCCCGTCGGAGCAGGGAGCCGGGCTGTGGAGCAGCCCAGGCGCAGCGGGACGGGGCTGGGGGATCTCGGGCTCAGGTGTGCAGGAGGGGAGAGCCGGGGGCAGCCCCAGCCCTGCGCTCCCTTGTCTTCCCCCATGCCACGCCACCGGACTGGGGGTTTCCTATGGCCTGTGCGGAGGTTGTTTGTTCAAGCAAACCCATTAGGTGTTTATTAGCCTTCATTATGGAGTGCTAGAGGGTTAATTAGTTCAGGCTGTTCCTGTGGGAGGGGGTGGGGGGCAGCTGGGTGAAGCAAGATCAGCAGCAGCCACTGAATATCCAGGTTCCTAGGGCAGCCCGCCACTTAGTGGGGTTTCTGTCTTTTCTTTTTTTCCCCTCTTTTTCTCTTCCCCAAAGCAAATTAGGAGTGTCATTATCACATCAGCAAACTGTGTAGCTCAAGCGTGCCCAGGCAAGAGGAGGCTGGGGTGCCCAGCCCCTCCACAAAGCCAGGAGGTAGGAGATGGGGAGGGGGCCTGGCTCCATCTCCCACCAGGGTGGTCTGGAGGCATTGAGGGCAGAAAGGGTCCATATCCAGGCTGTGGGCTTGAGCCCGGCTCTGGCTGCCAAAAGGCTCGTGGGGCCCAGCCAGCCGTGGCTGTGGCCAGCCGACTTCTGTCAACCTTTGAGAATGGTAAGTACCTGTCCTGGAAGTAACACCTGAGCAACCAGGGCATCCTTTGAAGGTGTCCGTTCCCCGGCTTGCAGCAAAGCCTGGCCTCCATCAGCCTGGGCACGGGCCTGGAACACCTTCCTGGGAGCCGGCCAGTGCAGGTCTGTCCCTGGAATGTGTGTTTGGGGACAGGGACAGCACTGTTTATCGTATTATATTGTTGCAAAATTGCTGCTTTTGTCCCAAGCAAGACATGGAGACTGCTTATTATCCTGCAAAAAATAAACTAAATAAATCATTCTTGTGTTTATTTCTTCCTTGTTGAATTGTGGTGTGGTTTGCAGGGGACAACAAATGATTCATCAATCTCAGCACCAGGCAGGATGTAAGGATGTTGAACCCTTGCAGATGAGAGAGCCCACACATGGCTCCTGCACCAACTCACCCCTTACAGCCTCTCAGACTGAAAACAAGGCAGCAAGTGGTGATGGAGAATGCTTGCTGGCCACCAGCAAGCTGTTTTGACAGTTAATCACCCTTCCATTAGAGCCTGAGTTCATCTAGCTTCTGCTTCCAGCTGACCTCAGTACATATACATTTTTGCCTGTTTTTATCAGAAACCTGCTCGCTCTGTAACTACTTACAGACCATGGGAGAGGGGAAACTTGCAGCCTCGGAAATCCGAATCAGCCATGCTATCCTGACACCTGCAAGCCCTTGTGCCAACTCTTAGCCAGACATAGCAGAATCCATCCCTCCCCCCCAGGGATCGACTTGTAACAGCAGAGAGAAATCCAACCGCAGAATTGCTTTGCTAGAAAGACAGTCCTGGCTTCTGCTTCCTTGCTTACAGTAGGGGTTAGTCAACCACTAGCTGTGCCCTGCATCTCTCTGAGGCAGCTGGTGGTGGACACTGGTGGGGTAGCGGGTGTGGAAAACGTGTCCCTGAGCCTGGGACACGCAGCCTGGGCTCTCCCAGTCCTCATGCAGGGACAGCCAAAGTGGAAGCTGTAGACCCCTCCCTGGCAACGGGGACTCCTGCCACCCCGACCAGGGTCCTCTCACTGCTCAGTGCCCCCCTAGCCAAGGGTTAATGTTTCCTGCTGCTCCACTGGCACTGAATTTATCTTGGCCAGCAAAAGTCCTCTGCAAGAGGACAATACTGCAGCAGACTCCGGTGTGGTGTGAATCAAGCAGCCCAGCTCGCCCAGTCTGCGAAGGGAAATTGCAAATGCTAAAAACGTAGGGTTCATGGAAGTCTTAGAAACTCCCAGGCTGGGCCCCGCCACTCTCTCAAGCCGTGCTCAGCATATGACCAGAGAGGGATGGCAATACCCATCCTTGCTGGATGCATCCCCTCCCAAGAGCCTTCCCAGCCTCCCAGACAAATTAGTGCGGTTACCACTTCAAGAGCAAAAAGACAAAGGTTAAATGCAAACAGAAAAGAGGTATCTTTAAAATGGTGTTGTGCTGCTTCCTTTCCACACACACACACACAGTCACCCACAGGCCCAGTCTGCCACCCCTCTGTATATTCCGTTTATCCTGGGATTTATTTGCCCACAAACTCCACAGACCAGCTTTGGGTGCAAGAGCAGCTCCTCTGTAAACAGATTTCTATATATCTTGTGATGGGAGGAGCAAACATTATCAGCTTTTTACCAAAAGAAAATGAAAAACTAGCAGAAGAGCACAATGAAGTAATCCCTGACAGACTGGCAATTAGGTACAAGATAACAATGGCTGTGGTCCTGCTTAATTATTTCTGCTCCACCTAATTGTGAAAAAAACGGTCATTTCCACTTAAAAGACACTCCGTGTGATTTTTCAGGAGGGTGATTCCCCTGTGAAGCTGCAGCTTCCCCAGAGGAGTCTGTCCCACAGCCCCACGAGGGCTTTGAAGATGGATTCCCTGGAGGGTGGGCATTAGGCATTAGCATTTTCCAACTACTGTGCCGAGAAGTCCGTCTCAGTAGGAGCTCCACTCTGAAATCAAACCTCCACTCTTCTGTACCCGGAGAGCTGCTGCACCACCGGGTCTGGGCTCAATATGTCTCACTCGGAGTGCCCAGGTGGGGGGTCCCAGAGCCCCAGGACCTCCCAGAAAAACTCCCATGGGCCTTGGGAGGGCTGGTCCGGACCTTGCTAATTGTACAGCTATTAGGCACCCAACGTGCAAGTGCTCAGGCGTCCAGCTCCCCCGATATTTCCAGCACAGGGTACAGAAACGGCATCTGCATTTTTGGGAGTTTAAAGGAAATGAAGCTCCCAAGGGGACATCCACAGAAAGCACGAACTGTCTGCTCTGCTCTCCAAGCCTTGGCATTGCAAACCCAGCTCCCAGCACGTGGCCAAAGCACAGTCCCCTCCTGCTTCCTCCTCCTCTGGCTAGCGGGGTACAGAGGTCTGTCCTCCGAGAAGGGAGGAGGACGATAGCTCAAGGCCATTTACAGCACTGCCTCCCAGTGAAGGCAAGAAAGCCTGGCACATCGTCACCTTGTGTTGCAACATACTTTCTGCCACTGCAGTGTTGTATTTCCAAACAACGAATACAAGCTGAGGTGCCGTGGTACTGCAGGCAAAGGCTGAACTCACGTAACCTCAGATTTACCATTACTAGATGTGTCCAAATTTGTAACCAGTTTACAGAAATCCTGTGGGAGGACAAAGCTCTTTTTGGCAGGTATGAAAAAACAGAAGTTGTCCAAGGAAGCTCAGGTCCCAGTGCACCAGGGAATGGCTGCAGTCTCTGTTCAGGGGTGGCACTAGGGGACACATAATAAGGACAAAAACCATCTGTGTTGACAGGAAATAAAGTTCATCCTGGTTGGTCCAAGTCTGACGTCTAGCATCTCTGCAGCCTCCACACCCAGACAGACCTATTATCTGTTGTTTCCCCACATCATCAAAATGCCTCTGACCTGTTGGTCTGGCACTGCCGATGCTCCACGCTCCTTTTCTCACCAGCCAGCGCCTGTGACAGCCATGTGCTGTAACCACTTGCACCACAGTGCCTGCCCTCCCCTGCCTTCAGCCAGTCTGTGCTCTCTGGGGATGTTCCGCCCTTACTCCTGGGATGATTTGGTAGCACCAAATGTGAAATGGCACGAGAAAAAGGTTTGCTTGAGGCGCACAAAGGAAACAAGCGGTGAACAGCAGGGGACAGGAGAGCCCTGAAGATGCTGCCATTCCTCTTCTTCCAACACTGGCCACTGGCAGCTGCACAAGTGCCTGCGCCCGAGGGCTCCAGAGCGCTTTGCTCTGTTCCTACAGGGCTGCCCACTTCCGCGAGCCGTTGGCGGTTTATTACCTTCATAAAACAACATTGATCTGACGTGCTTACAACCTTGCTCTTAGCTGCAAAAACGCAGAAAAGCATGTTCAGCGAAGGAATAAAGTTGAACCCTACAATTAGATCCTGTGGCTCCTTCTAAACATGGGCCGGGCTGCAGCACAACACACAGCCACACTAAGCAGGGCCAGGTCACCCAGCCAGGAGCATTTTCTGTCTCAGGGCATGAGTTAAGAGACCACATTTTACTATCAACGCCTGGAACTTCAAACGCCCTTGCAATAGATAGCACCTCCTTCTGGTTTTTTACAGGGCCTTCTTATTTAATAAATAATAACAGTTTATTACTGCATTGTATAATTTCATAATTCTTTTCTCAGAAAGAGTGAAAAAGATTCAGAAAAAAAACCAGGAAGTGCTTTGAACAGGATGATGCCAAGAACTAATGAAGACAGAGCATTTCCTCAAGAGAGGTGGGTCAACTCATTTTTGCCTTTGTGGCCCTCGGCTCAGTGTACATTTGCGGATGTGCCAACAAGTGCACCAACAATTCCTGATAAACTCTTGGCTCACATCAGTTCAGAACGGCAGAACACGCTCCACGCCTGCCCCACTGGGTTGCCTCCGAATGCATCCCTCACACACACGTGCTCAAGAGGGGCTCACAAGCAAGTTCTGAAACATCAGACATTTTTTATTTGTTTCCCAATTTGTAATAATTTCAGACCCACACTGAGAGTTATTAACAGAGGTCCCATCAACTGAGACAGCAAGAGTTTTGGAGGTAAAACATAAAACCAATCTAAGCAGTAAAATGATGTCTTTTCTCCCAGGCCTTAGTCTATCCAAAAGCTTTGCTCTCTGGAGCTGTGCCCCGTCCCGTACCAGGCACAGGCACAGGCACGTCTCTGTCTCACTCAACAGCCGTAGTACTGCTGTCAGAAGGAGCAGGCAGAGCAGCGCTGTGGCTTATGAGAGCCCCGGACACCAGAGAGACCATGGCTCTCCTCTTCCTCACCTGCCAGCCCCAAGGCAGCTGGACACTGGGAGCACTGGGGTGAAGCCACACGAGGACCAAGACATGTTGCGAGCTGAGCGATCCCCAGCATTCGCAGCTTGCTCACTTTGCTCAGGGTTAGTGTTCCAGGGCTGGGAACTCTGTCATCTTCTCACAAGAGAAGAGAGGTTTAGGGAGAAGTTACCTGTACCAACCGCAGCAAGGGCAGGAAGGGTACAGACGGTGAGCCTGTGACCCCCAGACTTCACCGCAGTGTGACGGGTGAAAGCCGTGCTGCTCACCGAGGGAGAACATGGGCATTGGTTTCTTTTTGGGCCAAGGAAGACACCTATGCACATCCCCTTCTTCCCCTACAGCTTTGGCTCCAGAAAGGCAGGACCCTCCCGCCCACTAGCCCTCTGCAGGTCCCATTATGATTTCGAGCGAGACTGTTTTCAGGTAATGCCTGCCAAGGCAGCAAGGGACTTTGCCTCCATGGAGAAGGGCACAAACGCCAGCAGAGCAGTGTCCAGGCAGCCCGCTGGGGATGCTCCACAGCCTGGCTTGGCCCCACACCCCCGGTCCTGCAGCCAGCAAGCACAGCAACCTCCTCCCTCCCTGCACAGTGTCCCAGCAGGTCCCGCACAGCCGTGGCACACGGCCTGGCAGCGTGTCCTCCCTCCGTGAGCCTTGCTAGGGTCCAGGGACACCTCCCCATCCGGCACAGCAGCCTCGGTGCCCAAGTCTGTGGGAAGCAGGTCAGGCTCTCTGCTCTGCTCTGACACTGACCCGGTAGAGACAGAGCACGGCCCAAGCCAGCATGTCTGCACTTGAGTTCATTCCTCCTTGGGATGCCTGGGAACTCTTCTCCTGTGTATCATCCTGCAAGTGGAAGCTTCAGCAGACTGAAGAGGAGCAGCTGCAGTAAGCAAATAATGAAACTGACTGTCCCAAATGCTTTGCTTCCCTTTCCTTTTTGTTCACCAAGCGATGGTTTCCAATAATTGTTCAAATAAACATGTCACTGATGAGCTAACTTCCAAACCTTGGAACAGTATCTGCTGATCATCTGTGATTTCACAACTTCCAGATGAGAACAAGACTCTCAGGAATGCTGAAGGCAAGAGATCAGCTTCATTTGCATGAGTCACAGAATTAAGAAAAGGACTACACAGGGAGGACCCAACCAAGACATGTTTCCTAATTATGGCTGATGGTGTCTGCAAGGCTTTGCTGCCACTGGACCTCAAGCTCCTGCAGTAATTCTGTGAAGCATTTCATTAATTAATGCAGCCATGAACAACTCACTACTGGCTTTCACAGAAAGGCTTGCTCCTAGTATCTCTCATGTGTGATCTCAGAAAATACTCGCGGAGGACTGCACTGGCTTCAGCCCAGGCTCAGTAATTGTGCCCATAATTAGTGTCTGCTTTTTTTTTTTTTAATCCATGGGCACAGCTTGCCATAGAGAACTCAGTAATCTTCAATTAGTTGTATCATTCTCCAGTTCCCCTGGTTTCTGAATTAGCTGAAAGGGTGCTGTCATTTTTAAGGGTTTTTGTGGAGGCCATGGCACCCGTTAATACTGGACAGAAGCATTCCACCTCCCGAGGACATTCACCTTCGCCTCACGTTTTTGTTCATTTAAAATGTTTTTAAATAATGCCATTAGATGCAGAGGCCATTTAGCTGCATCATGTGAATTTTCCCACTGTCTAAAGAATTTTCAAACTAAACTATCTCTTTGCAAATCTAACATCCTGCTGCCCACAACACACCCCACTGGGCTCACAAAGGCTCTGGAAAATATACTACAGGGCCCTTTCAAGCCTATCAGAGCAGCTCTGAAGCTGCTCAGCAATGCAGTGCTCTACAGGCAAAGGGAGAGGACCTCAGCAGCAGGGTGCTGCTCACTGAGTCCCCATCTTGCTGCTCGACACCTCGGATCCACTAGTCCGACCTTGTCCCATGTAGTCCCCAGGCAGACGGACAAGGCAGCTTCAGTGTTACACTGAGACAAACAGGAGGAGGCAGCAAAACTCGAACAGTGAGCCCCAAGGGGCAGAACTTCACCCCAAAACAGCATTTGGCCTGGAGGCCCAGGTCAGCGTGCCACCTCCTGTACACCCCTGCAGCCCCCCTTGAGCTGCAACCAAGAGCAGCCCAGCAGGGACCCCCTCAGCCCCCCATGCCCAGGTCCTGCAGAGCTGGGGACAACGCAGGCTCGGGGCACGGCCTGCCTCTGCGGGGTGCAGGGACCAGCAACAGGGCCCCCCAGCCCAGCCGCACACCCAGCCCTTTGCCCAACAACTGCCCCCACGGCTCACGGCGACATCGCTCAAACGGGGAGATAAGGGAGGAGGCACGAAATGCCGGTCTGAGGCAGTCGGTAAGCTCCCTTGCTGTCCGCCTGGTCTAGGCACGAATGGTTTTCATGTCTTCGTTAAACTAAACGATCTTCGACCTTGCCGATGCCTTGCAGGGGCAGCGCTCCCGGGGCCGAAGGTTAATGGGCCTGAAAACGATCGCGTGTTTATCAGCAACATCGACTGGGGATAAAGCTGCCGCGAACCCCGCCCTGTTCCCACCGGCTCGGGTTCCTGAGAAAACACCGTGAAACCGGCACCGGGGCAGGGAGGGCCGCGGGAGCGGGGATTCTGGCGGGCTGCCGGGCAGCCCCGGGGCCGGCTCGGCGGGCGGCCTCGGACGACGCTTCGGGCAGCGGGGAGAGATCGCGGCGCCAGCCCGCGAACTCCCAGAGCAGCGGCGGGTCCCGCAGGAGCGAGACAGCGAGACAGCGACCCGCAGCCGGGGCCCGGCCGGGGCCCCCAGGGCCCAGCAGGCCGGGGCGGGGCTGTGCCATGTCTGCGTGCGGCGGGGGGGCGGGGGGCAGGACTGCACCATGTGTTCGGGAGGTGTAGGGGCGTCTCGCGGGCTGTGCCGCGGGGTCACCATGCCCGCCATGGCAGGGGGAGTCGCCACGCAGCCAATGGGAAGCAGGCGGTGCGCACACACATGCGCAGATCCTGCCGCTCAGCAGCCCCACGAGGTTGCGCCTGCGTACTGCCTCTTCCCGCGCGTCGGCGAGGCGGCGGTGCGTGCGCCAGATGGCACTTCCGCCCTTTTCGTAGCCCGGAGTCGTCCAGACGCTTTTGCGACAGCCGTAAGTGAGCGGCGGCGGCCGGTGGAGCGGAACGGAGCGCACTGGGCGGCGGCGGCCGCGGCTGGCGGCGACGCGATGAGGCCGCAGCAGGCTCCCGTGTCGGGCAAGGTGTTCATCCAGCGCGACTACAGCGGCGGGACGCGGTGCCAGTTCCAGAGCAAGTTCCCGGCCGAGCTGGAGAACAGGGTGAGGCGGGGCGGGCCCGCTCCGAGCCCTCCGGGCAGCCCGGGGCCGGCCCCCGCCGCCCACCTTGCCGCGGCCGCTGGGGCTTGCAGCCGGCGCTGTGCGCGGCGGGAGCGGCGCTGCCGAGCCCGCGGGGCGGTGGGGAAGGGCCGGCCCCCGCGGCCGCCCGCCGGGTGCGAGGGCCTGCGGGCGGGGACCGCCTGGCGCCTGGGCGGCGTTCACGAGTGACCGGGCGGGCTCGCGCGGCCGTGAGCCCGTTCCGCCCCTCTCTGGAGCACGCGGTAGGTCTCCGCACAGACCTCCGTGCCTGCACCGAAGGTCACCCTTCAGGGGTGGGAGGGCGGTGGGGCTTCTCACCGTGCCCCTGTCCTGGGAGCAGCTCTGCTCCGGCGCACCCCGAGGGTGCTGTGCCAAGGTCTCTCACCTGGCTTTTACGTTGGCGGCGGCGAGCGCCTTCTAATCCTCTCTTTTTGTTACAGTCCTATGCACAGCGTGAGAGGGGCGTGATTTCAAAGTCTGAAGGCATAGCCTGCTTTGGATATTGGTTATTTTTTGGCATAAAAGCGTTGTTTGTTGTCCAAATGGCATTTTTGGTAAATTGTGGTAAAAACATACTTCTCATTTGCGGTGAAAAGCTGCATGAAAAATAGTTAAAAACACTTTTCTTCAGTGTTTATGAAATGCTGGTCTCTTGTGCTTTCTGTAATCCTCAGGAAGGCAGCTCTCTGTTGTAGCAGTGAAATAGAATGTGTTCATTATGCCTGTGAGAATAAAGCGTGTGTTGTTGTATTGTGCACTAACACTGTCCTCTCTTGTGGAGTCCAGCCAGTTCTGCTGAGCCTGTTCAGTAGCCTCACAAGTGCCGTCTCAAGTACCTTCATTTTGTTTAAATGCTGTCAGATGCAGTATCTTCAACTGACAGGAAAAAAATGCTCCTTGCTAATGCCTTTTTCTTCCTGCACTTCTCTTCCTTGTTACTCTGGTTTGGTTTGTATTGTTTTGCTGAGAGCTTGTTTGATCAGCGCTGCAGCAGCGAGGCAATACTGATATTAAGAGCTAGCTCTGTCAGTCCACTCCCGAACTGCTCTTTTTAGTCTAGCAGAACTCTTTGTGTGTGGATTAAGCTTTTTTTTTTTTTTTTTTTCCTGATTGAATTGCACGTTGGTTTAGTTATGTTACTCTTAATTGTGTCCAGGTTGTGCTGGCAGTCAGACTTGATCTAATCACTTGGCAGATACTTAAGAAGGAACTACAGGTCTGTAACTCAAAGCGTCCTTCAGACTTTGGCTCTAAACACAGTGGCTGCAACGTGTGGAAGTGCAAATAAGCAATAAATGAAGGCAGATACCTGAAGATATCAGTGAGTTCTGAAATGTTCAGGGCATGACAGCTAAACTTGACTTCTCTCGCAGATTGACAGGCAGCAGTTTGAAGAGACTGTCCGAACACTGAACAACCTCTATGCAGAAGCTGAAAAACTCGGGGGCCAGTCTTACCTTGAAGGGTGTCTCGCCTGTCTGACTGCCTATACCATCTTCTTGTGCATGGAAACGCATTATGAAAAGGTGCGCTGCTTTGCTTTACCTTGTACTGGGAAGGCAGTGTGTCTCATAGACTTCAGTCAGAGACTTACTTCTTGGTAGGTTTTTCTGTGACTTGCACCGTTGTACCAATTCCACGTTGACTCTGGATCCTGCTGCAGAGCGATGCCACCCGTACACCAGGCAGACTTCTCTACGTTAGTCACTTTGAGTAACATAATGATTGCGTGTGCTTCAGAGGAGTCACACACTTTCTGTCCCTAGTTGTGTGCTGGGCTCTCCCAGCATTGATGTATCTGTGCCGTGGCTGGGGAATGTCGGGAAACCTGATGAAGGAGCTGTGACTTCTGTGCTGTTCTATCACCAGGTTCTAAAGAAAATTGCCAAGTTCATTCAGGAACAGAATGAGAAGATCTATGCTCCTCAGGGCCTCCTTCTGACAGACCCCATTGAAAGAGGACTAAGAGTTGTATCCTTCTGTGGTTTCTTAGATTGTCTCCTGGTTTGTCCACCTGTGATGTGCTACCTGTGTACCTCAGTGTAGCACCCTCTGGTCATGCTTGGTGTGTGAGACAGCAGAATGTGTGATTACTCTTGTTAATGCTCCGTGGTGTGCTATTCTTCGGTCAGATCTTAGTACCTTAAGATTTGTCACATCAGAAGACAATGGAAACGCAGTATTGGAATCCATCCTTTGAGGCTTCCTTGAAAATGCAGTATGTATAAACAGGGTCCTGCCAGCACTTTAGGTGCTTCCTCTATTTCAGTGGCCTCTAAAAATGCAGTTTCTCTGACTGGAAAAAAGTGACCGACTTGGTAGGATAGACACTGGTGACGTGAAAGCCAGAGATGGCTGTCGCTTAATCTGCAGCCCTCGGCTCAGGGTCTGGTGAAGATTTCTCCATATGGCACCACTGTAAGTTGGTACCTGCCTAGCACTTGCTCTTGGTTCCGGCATGGCTTATTTCAACTGGTTTTCTTCAGCTCTTGAACACTGCAGGCATTTTGTCTAGTTATCACCTTAGTCGTTGTAAAGACCTTGCCTAGCAAATCTAGGGGTAGAATGAGACACGTGTATCGCTTTTTGAGACTATTGGATCTGGAGCAACTTGAGACACAGAATGCCAGTTAAATGCACGCTAAGGCTATTCCTTGGGTTATCTGTGTATTTGTCTAAGTAGCTTGTAGCTGTCACCTACGTGAGTTCATTATTCTCAATGTTTTCTGCTTTTTTCTGTGCACACACCTCCTGGAAAAAACCCGTTCAACTTGAGTGCAAGCATTTTCAGTTTGGTTAGTGACTTAGTGGCTGAACTGTAGAAGTGTCCAGTGCATAGCCTTTCCTGAAATTTAACAGAAGGTGGCAAGGCTCACAAACGCTCCGCGCACAGCATCTTGTGTTCTTGTCAGAACAATCCTGGCTGGATAGACTGCTGGTCTGACCTGACAGGGCATCTCTTATGTTCCGTTTGCTTTCTAGCTCTGAAACTACCCTGGAAACGGCAGGTATGAGGCAGAAAAATCAAAGGTTCTAATATCCTAAATTTTTCTGCCTTTTTTTCTGGGTTATGTTTTCATAATCTTTTTATAGTATGTTTCCCTAACAGCTTTTCTGTGCAGATTGAAATTACCATTTATGAAGACAGAGGTATGACCAGCGGAAGATAAAACTGTGGAGTCTCAGGTACATGCTAACCTTACTCTAGACCCATCTCAACCTGTTTTGTACGCTCAGAGGGGTAGATGCTGTCATACTGAGACAGAATATTTATCCCACCACTGTATGTAATCAAAGGCTGTTCACATAAACCTTTTCTGAATCAGCAGAACTATCAGTACTTGGCATTATGTCACTGCATGTTAATACGGATCAGACAATACCAGATTTACCTTTAGAGAAATTCAGTTCTTGATTGTGTAAATACGTAGGAACATAGCTTATGCCCAAAATTGTTCTCAGTTCTGTAGGTAAAAGAATCTTTTTTTTTTGTTCTCATGAAGTCTTTGTGTCATAAGGTTCTGAACAGACAAACTTAAGACTAACCCTTAAATCTAGACCTGAGAATAGGTCACTACTGAATGCTTGTTTCGGATTTCTGAACAGTTTCTGTACTAATAGCATGAGAGAAATATTCAAGAGATATTGTTAATGGTGCTGTGCTAGCACCTGCTCTTCCCATACTGTTGTGAAAGATACAGCTTTTCCTCTCAAATGTTTTCCGTGGTACCAGGGTCTATTTTAAAAGTTTCCATGTTCCGAGCACTTGTGAAATCAAGGTCATATCCACAGCATGTTAAGGATCCCCTTGTATTTTGCCTAGAAGTCAGGATTATTAGCCTCAGAATCCTGAACAAATCAATGCCAGTAATTGTGTCTTACCTTCTTGCTTCTGAGTATGTAGAAGATTCAATTCTATATACTGTTGAGCGGCAGCTTTTCTGTTCCAGAAGGGACTGAACAGTGAACTGCTGCTGCTACGCAGCCCAAAGGGGAAATGCACGCTGCTATTCCTGGTAGTGTTACTAAATTCTTCTAGTGCTTTTTCTAACCTGCCTCTGCTACATGTCTCTAGGATTTCTCTTTTGGTAGTCTGCTTATGATTGACCCGTATTTACAGTGCATATAAACCAGATTAACCTATGACAAGCTGGAGCAAACCATGATAAGAGTTTCTGGTAAAGCAAAACGATGAAGATTCTTGCTGATGCGTACCTGTTTGTAGACAACTCTGGCTTGTAACTTGGCATCACTTGTAGATGCCAATTCAGTCTCAAAATACCCTTCTTTATCTGGCTATTAGCACTTGGGAATCTGTTGTATTGCATGGCACCTGTGTTCTGCTCTTGGAATAAGTTTGTGTTTTATCAGCTGCATCTGCATATATTTGGCACAGGCCATCTGTCGCGACTCTTTTCACATCAATCACCGAGGAATGTTTTCCTAGGTGATGTGGGTTTTGAGCAGTTATGTAAAAGCTAGTTCTGTCAAACCACTGAAATTTTTAAAATGAAGTTAAGACGTGTATGATGAAGTTCTGGATAGTTTAATGAATTGCAAATATTTGTGGCCAGTAAACACTTGTTTTGAAAGCTGTATGAGGACCCAAGTAAGCCTGGTCTGGGAGTGGAGCTTTGTCAGGTACTCATCTCTGAGTCATTTGGAGCCTGCACGCCGTCCTGATGATCTGTTCAGGAATGCAGCCTACATGGGCTCTACAAAACATGGACTGTCTTTCTGTCTGGGGTAGTGGTAGAGGATATGACTCTGGCTAGGAATAGGTGGCATGTCTTGGGACTTCTCATGGTCTCTGCAACATCTCTGTAAATTCAGAGGAACTCTGAGATCTGCTGCCGCAGTTGAGACCTTATCCTACCCAATAGTTTTAAGTGGAAAAATCTTTCCATGACTCTGTCCTTGAGCGTATTCTAGCATACAAAAGCTTTTTATTGCAGTTTTTCAGCTGGATGCTGTTCCAGTTCTCACTCAAATATCTTTACTCGTGATGCTTTCAGTTAAGAGTGGCCAGCAACTTCTAGCTTTGGTAGCTTTAACTGGAAAAAGTTGCTGAAAAGTACTTAATTTTCCTGATACTGTTTGGCAGTCACAAAGTGAAAAGAGTGCTCCGAGTACTTGAGAGACTAAAATAAAGGATCATGCTAACTGCATGCAGTATAGAACTGCGAAATTACTATCCCTGGGTTTCCAAAATACCTATTGACCTTCCTTAAAGCTTTGCTTTTGTAAAGCTCATATTTGAGCTGGCTCCCTTGTCTTGGGTCCTCTGCAGGTCCTGGGATGGTAGTCTAAGTCTAGGTTGTTGGCAATGCTTGCAGAAAAGAGACTGGAAATACTTATGCCTGTTATGGAGAAAGAAACCGACTGTTGGCTTCTGTTCCTGCTACACTGACCACAGCACATGGTAGCCCTACCTTTGCTGCTACATACCTCCTAAGATAACAAAATATGGCTGTGTAAAGGTTTGTGTAGAGTTTTGCTGGTTTTATTTAGTCATAGATTCTAATAATATGACATTTCTTTTCTAGCAGATAGCTCAACAGTGGACTTGCTGTATCAAAGTTCCCCTACCTCCTACTTTAGAGCATCATTCCTTTCTCTGCTGCCAGATCCACAGTGCCATCTACTACAAGGACTAACTTCCTAAAACTGCTCCACATGGGGTGACCTAGCTGGTCAGCATCCATTTTGTGGCAAACTTTTAAGCAATGAGATCACTTTTTTTTTTTTTCCCCAAGAAAAAGCAGAAGTGGTAAAGCTACGTACTCTTCTGAAAGAAATGGGGCACTTAGCCCAAGAGAAGTCTGGTTTTAGTCACGTAAGTGCAGTGCTGTTCCTCCCTAGTTCCTAAACCGCTCTGTACATCAGTCGGGCTTTGGAAAGCTGCAAGTCAGAGTTGGGAATTTTCCAGAAACAAGGCCTTCCCTCCAGTTTGATATTGGAGCGAGGGGATACACAGTGCCTCTGCCTGGCGAGAAGTGACTCAAGGCAATGAGCATTTGATGTTTCCCGTGCTGATTCTCATGGAAATTCAGAAGGCAAACTGTTACTTGTTTTAATGGTGTTGGTTATTCCTAGGAGGGGGAGGAATAGCTGGACTTTAATACTGGTGGTTTTTCTGCTACTGGATGTGTGCTCTTATTGCATCTGTCAGTGCTCACCAGAAGAGGGGGTCTATTCGTTCATAACACAGTGAGTAGAATAAAATGGATGCTGAACCAATAAACATAACAATTCCTACCATACTCTGATTAATTATGTGAAGTGTAAAACTGTTTCTTTATGGACTTATTACGTATAATTTATAGGAAAACATTGATTTGACGAACTGTTAGATGTTGTGTAAGATGGTTTCTTAATTCTGTCTGCTGGCACACTATTGAAAAGTAGAACTATTTAGTACCCCCATGCATTGGCGTTCCTCAGCAATACCTGCAAAAGCAACGTTCCTACAAACCAAGCTGGCTTAGTATTTATCTCTTCCATCCTTTTCCCTTATCAAAGCAAGGATGTCCTGGCTTAGGTTCTGAGCATCATTGTCTGGTTGTGGAAGGAATTCAGGTATTTAGAAAAGAAGACTTCTGCAGAACAGATCCGAGTGTTTGGGGGTTTGGTGGTGCTGTAGGTGCTAATACTGGATCTGAAATTCCAGGCTTGTTACTCAGCCACTGATTTTTTTTTTTTTGAGATTTCTTTAATATTTTAATTGTATAAAACTTGTTTTTTCTAAACTGTAACAGTGTTTGCCTTTCACATCTGTTGCAATATTGGCAGAAGTACTGACGGATTAGTAAATCTTTTCTTAAACCGTGTCTGTGTCGTGTTTGCCAGCGCTGCTCCGCGCACAGGGGGCGCGCGGTGCCGCTGTCCCCGAGCAGGCAGTGACAGCGTCACCTCACGATCGCCTCCTAGGCCGCAGCCGCTTTGTCCGCTGTTCTTCAGCAGCCGCCGCAGCCCCGGGCCCGGCACCGCTCTGCCGCCGCCATCTTGAGGGGCTGTCGCGTCGGCGCCTGCGCCGTGCGGGACACTTAGGCGGCGCCGGGCGCATGCGGGGGGGGGGGGGGGGCCGCGCATGCGCGGAGGCCCGTAGCTATTGGCGGGAGGTTGTGGCGGGATGGCGGCAGCGGGCGGTGAGGGGACGGAGGGAGACTCGGACGGGGGTAGCGAGGAACTGGTGCTCACCCCGGCGCAGCTCATCCGCAGCCTGGAGCAGGTAGTGTGTGCTGGGGAGAGCGGCTGAGGGCCGGGCCCTGGGCTCCCGGGCGGCATCTGGGGCGTGCCTGAGAGCTGGGCCCTGCCTGGGCTCTCTGGGGGAGGTGTGGGGCAGCGGGGTCCAGGCCCCTGGCTCGCCGGAGCGGGTGAGGAGGGATGAGTTTCTGGCCTCTCTGGGGACTGGGGCATCTAGTGGGTGCATTCCTTGTTTCTGCTTACAGCGTGCCTTCTTTCAGGCCTGGCTGAATGAGAAGTTTGCTCCAGAGCTGCTGGAGAGCAAGCCTGAGATCGTTGAGTGTGTTGTGGAGCAGCTGGATCATATGGTAGGTTCTGCTGGACTGAGGTGATGGTACAGGCAGGCGCCTGAGTGCCTGGCATGGCAGGTACATGCTTGGGTTCCTCTGGGATTGCTGGGATTGTCTGCTCCTCTGTCCCTGAGATAAGGCTGTTCTGAGCCCCTTCTTTGAGCTTGTCTCAGGGAGGGGACTGGAGACACAAGGAAATAGGGTGCTTTGTGTCACCAAAAGCAGCTACAGTCTGTTTTTTGCGGGCCTTATGTGCAAAACCCATCTTCCCTCTGTTTCTTGTTATTTGGCATTTCAACCATTTAATTTGTCTTTGCCTTTCCTTGCAGGAGGCAAACCTAAAGCGGGCAAAGAGTGGAGACTTGAAGGTCAGCGTTCACCGCATGGAGATTGAAAGGATCCGCTACGTGCTCAGCAGCTACTTGCGATGTAGGCTTGTGAAGGTAATACTTGCTGTGCTGCCCAGGGGATGAAAAAGGGTGACTACAGAAGTGGTTTTTACTTATACAAGGCCTCCTGTTTCAGTAAGTCGCTTAGTTAAAGCACACCCTCTGTGTCCTCCAAAGTACAGTCCCAAGGAATTCATTCCTTAGACATGCTTTTCTGTCATGATGGAGGATCACAGCATTGCTGTGGGTGTTTTCTTGGGGCCCAGGCCCACCTTGTCTGGGCCCAGGATGGCACAACCAAATGCTTGCATGTTGTGCCTGGGTCCTGCCACGTACAGATGTGGTTGTGCAGCTTGGAGAACCCAGCTGACCATATTGCTGTTAATTTGGGAGCAGGTACTGGGCAGGCCTGCAGCTGCTGCGTATACCTGTACAACAGTGGACTACTGCTTGCAGGGGAAGCCTTTGGGGAGTGGCGATTGTAGGCACTGAACTCCTGGGAGAGGTCTGTTACAGTCTTTGGGATTTTGTTCCAATATCAGATAGAGAAGTTTTTCCCTCATGTCCTGGAGAAGGAGAAGTCTCGAGCTGAAGGGCAGCCTTCCATTCTATCACCAGAGGAGTTTGCTTTTGCTAAAGAGTGAGTATGTTTTGGATGCATCTCCCTCCCTTTTTCTAGGTTATAGAACTCGCCCATGTGTTATGCTGAACAGTTCTTGAGACTGTCAGCCTTAGACAGGTTTGCAGTAAGAATCACAGCTTTTACCAGGAGGTTTTCTGCTGGACAAGGAAAGAGCTGAAATAAAATAGCTCTGGTAACTCTGAGCCAGTTACCAGGACAAGCCATTAGGCTTGTCTCTGGCCATGCCTGTGGGACCAGAAGATGTTGCTTGCTTTCATTTTGAGTCAGTACTCAGCCTGCAAGTCTGTATTTGATTAAACCAGTAAATGCCTCAATGGTTTGTTTCAGGTACATGGCAAACACAGAGACTTATCTGAAGAACGTGGCCCTAAAACACATGCCGCCCAACCTGCAGAAAGTGTCTCTCCTAAAATCGGGTGAGTACATCCAGACTGCAGGGTAATCTGAAAATTACAGCAGCAGGGAACGTTAAGGGCTAGTCCTGCAGCTGGCACTCCGTAGAAGCAAAGATGAGGTGGTGACAGTGTCATAACACTCCTCTGCTGTGTGGCCCCTTGGTGCTGCTGTCAGAGGATCGTGCTGGCCCCTGCCGTCCAGTCTTGCCTTACGCTGAGGCAGCGCATGCGTTACCGCTGATCAGAAGTGTCTAGTGTTCCCTTCACTGGCCATGAGTTTGCTGTCCCCTGTACCCCTCTGTTAGCTCGCTGTCCTGCAGAGGAACACAGGCGAGTGCTGAGCTTGTGCCCTGAATCCGTTGTCTGCAGTCCCGAAGCCCAACCTGGACTCGTTTGTGTTCCTGAGGGTGTTGGAGCGGCAGGAGAACATCTTGGTTGAGCCGGAGACAGATGAGCAGAGGTAGGTGGGCGCTTCCCCGTGCAGTGCACCTGCATGAGTTGGGTTTCAGAGAGTGGCGTGGGGCACGGTGGGCAGGAAGGCTGAAGGGCACGCCTGTTTCTGCAGGGAGTACACCATCGACCTGGAGGAGGGCTCACAGCACCTGATCCGGTACCGGACCATTGCTCCGCTGGTGGCCTCAGGAGCGGTGCAGCTCATCTGAGGGGTGAGCGGTAAGTGCAGGGCCCGGGCTGTGGTGGCACCGACGGCAGCTGCAGCAGCCGCCACCACCCGCCAGGGCGGGCCCGGGCCATGTCCCCCCCTCCCCGAGCTCGCACCGGGCGCGGCTGGGCAGTGGTGGTGTTGGAAAGGCCCTTGGAAGTGTGCAAACAAACCAGCAGGACATCTTTCTGCTGGTGCAAAGGGGCTCGTTGCCCCCGCAGCTCACCAAACTGCCGATTGTCTGGAGAGCACAGCCAGACTCCTTTCTCTGGTGCTCCTGAGCGAGGGCAGTCTGTGTCATGGCACTCCCTCCAACAAGGCTTTGCAGCAGCCTTGCCACAGTCCCCTTGGAGTCCCAAGGGAGGGATGAGTGCAGCTGCTGCTTCTCTGGATCCCAGGCTGGTTTGACAGCAGGTGTGGACAGAGTGCATCTGTCCTCAAAGGCAAATACAGCCTTTGTAAATAGCAGGGTGCTCTCTTTTCAAACCTGCAGCCATGTGTTCATTCCTGTTCCAGTTTAGCACTGTTCTTTGAATTGGGCTGTTGGGTGGAAACTGACTGACCGAATGGTGTGGCAACGAGCTACGTAAACTCCACCTGTCTCCGTCAGCTTTGATCTTGTCGCAGGTTCTGTGCAGCCCTGGATGTTGTGCAAGTGGCCAATTGCTCTGAGGTGAACCGGAGGGGATGTACCTCTGCACCATCTTTGCCACATGATCCATTGAGCAAAAAAACACCACCCATAAAAGTGTTTGCTGGCAGAGCAATCTTGGTTCTTGCAGAAGGAGCAGGGGGCATTTGGAACACGTTAGGGATGGAAACTGCAGCTCAGAGCAAAAGGAATATCACGGGTGAGCAGGGGAGAGCCACAGGGTGCTGTGTGGGGTACTTATCACCGGCTTCTTACCTGCAGTGGGAAGGGAGGGTGAAGAGTTTGCCAATTTTGTTCCCGTGGTCTTTTATGACAATATCACCTGGGAGATGGCCATGAGCTTAGGAATTCAGGGTTTCTACTTGCATCAAGTTCCTCCCTTGAAGCACTGTTCTGCAGGCCAAACGGCGAGTCTGTCCTTCCTTGGACAGGCCCTGCCTTTGAGGAAGGCAGGCTGTGCAAGCTTTGTTCTGCTTATGCAGCCTGTGTCCTAGTGTGGATGCAGTTGTGTCACTACAGCCCCTTGTAATATGGCCAGAGAGTTATGCTGCTTTTTCCTGGCATTTTGGCAATAATAGCGCTATCCTTGTAAAATACCTACCCTTGCCATTACAGGTATCTGAGATTTGGCTGCAGAGTAAGCTTGGATTTGGAATTGCTACCTGGACCTTGTGCTGACAATGGCGTTTCTTGCCGTGGCCCAGGAGTGAGTGCCTCCAGGAGCCATGGACAGCTGTGTTTTCTCTGATCAGATTGCAAGTGGTGCAATCATGACCAAAGTTTTGGAAATGTCAGACAGTATTTGCAGGTTTGTCACAAACCTCTCCTTAACCAGAGCAACTGGTTCACACTCAGGCTGTTTGTGCCAGAGCTGTAGGGTCTTTATACTGCCCGTGTAAAATTTGAGTTTCAGTCCATGGTTCTGCTACATGCACAGACTTTGCTTAAAGCCAAGACCGGAGCAGGTCCTGCACGGAGGGTTTATGTGCTGCTAATTCATCTCTTGAAATTCTGCCTGTAGACCAAGTCCAGTGAGGGGGATGAGAGGCTTGCCACTTTTTCAGCCTTTTCCAACCTGCTTCCTTGGACTGGCTGACTGCAGGGAGATTGCACCACTATTACAGCTAATCCTCAAGCTCAAGGCTGCCTTGGTCGGTGAACTCTAGAGCAGGTAGGACCTTCGTACAGGATGGTCTGCACGATCAGCAGCTGAGCACTGTGGAAGAGCTCTGAGGAGTTTTGTAGGCTTGTGGGGGCTTGTGGTGCCTTTGTGCGGTTTAGAAAGATACTGGAGCATGAGGCTGACGGAGCCTTCCCAGAACGGTCTCTTGCTGCAGCATGAGAATGGGAGTCTTGTTTTTGGGCCACCTTCTATGCTTTGTGTGTTATTTGTGCTGCTTCCTATCAGGCCAGCACTCTGTATTTGATTTCTGCAGGAGAGCATTCAGCTCCCCGTGCAGGGAGACGTGGATCTGTAGAACAAATGCAAAGTGGCGAGCCAGAGGGCATTTTCTGGAAAGCTTCAGTGTGTAGGTGTTGGGATGCCTCATTTAAGACCAGTGTCAGACAGTTTCACTGAAATGGAACAACTGTAATCGTGGGCTCAGGAGAAAGCAGCTTTGTGCTGTGCATGACCTGAAGACCTTCCCTGCACAGAGTGAGGGGTTCTAGTAGAGCTGATGGCAGTTATGAGGGCTGAAACTGTCCGACTCCCTTCTGCTGAAACAGCTGCTGGGGCAAGGGGGACAAGCGATTCCTTCGTGCTGGTCACAGAGAGGAAAAGCTCCCCTGGCCCTGTTGACCCGTGCATGCCTCTGCTAGTGGGAGAAGCCAGGGTGTCCCGCGCTGCCTCAGCTCAGTGCCTGTCAGGTGCATGGCTCGTGCTTCTCAGGGCAGGGTCTTCCCTGCACGGTGGTCCGGTGGTCCGTGTGAGGAACAGCGTGGTGCTCCTCTGACACTCCCCCTCCCCTGCCAGCCGGGGGTGACAGGGTGCATCTTGTAGTGTGAGTGGCTTTGCATGTGTGGTTTATAGTGTTCCTAATGAATCCATTTAGGTAAAGAAGATTTGTTTAAGTATAGACGTTAAGAGGAAGCTGGATTTAATCCTTAAGAATCAGTGGCACGTACCTCTGCACAGCCCCCCAGGAAGCCCAGGCAGCTTCACAGAGGTGACTGAAGCTCCCAGCCAGAGTTGTTAATCCGCTGCTGCAGAAGCGTGCTGTAGGAGAGCTGCTTGGAGAATGTCTAGGTGGCACGTCTGGCAGACTTTCTCCTTGGCCCTATTAAGTTTGAACAGTCATCCCAACAGCTAGTACTTGCCTCACCACTGCATCTCACGTGGCTGCAGCAATGTGAGCGCAATGGTCTCCTGTCCTCTTCTAGCAGCTGAATCTTAACTGGACCTGATTCTGTCCAGAGTGCCTTTGGTACAGCTCCTCTCTGGAGTCCGACAGCTGGCACATGGCCACGTCGCCAGGGTTTTTGAAGATGGCTAGCAGGCTGAAATCAGTCAGGCTCATAGTGAGATTCAGTTCTGGCATACCTGAAAACGCTGCTGTCTGCTTTTTGTGTCCTTCCATGACTAAATATTGGGATGCTTCTGGGACTGGATACTGCCTCACTGCTAGCACTGTGCCTCTGTCCTGTCTGTCTTCGGGGAAGGGGAAGCGTCCGCAGGTTTGTTGAGGAAGTGATGCTTTTGGCTTGGACTTTCAGTGGGAGCAGCTTCCATGGGGTCTGCTGTAAAGCTTGGGCTCAGATGCACCCCCTGTTCTCTGCTCCCTCCCAAGGTGGAGATAGCTTGGGTTTACTGAGTGATTAGCTCTAAATGCAAAGTAGGTGGATGGTGAAAGAGGTCGTGAGGAGGGCACTGATGGTGAGCTGTGATTTCCCGGCCTGAGCCGGATCTGCTCTCCTGAGTGCAGGAGAAAGGTGGGGCAAGCAGTGTCATTGCTAGGAAGACTCTTTCATGCCGGTGTCAACTCCCCAAAGTCACCGAAGTGCGGGGAAACGCACTGTCAGCCTGAGGATGTGATGAAAGGATGATTCTCGGAAAGCAGCTGCTGGGAAGAGACTTGTCACCGGCATCGTATGTGCTGGAGGGGCACCTGTGCTTGTGAGCACATGGAGTCATCTGGTGTGCCACCCATCACCACAGCACGCAGGGGGACTGTCTTCCCTTGGGCCCCAGTTGTGTGTGAAAGGTGGAAAGCCTGTCCCTGGTATTTTTCTGTGGGCTTTCTTCCAGTGCCCTGGTTAACACCGGCTGCCGGCTGCTGTGCTTCTGGGTGACAGCAGCATTCCTGGAGTTGAGAAATACCTCTGTTAGAGTTAGGGAGTTGTTCCTCTGGAAGTCCCATCTAGGAAAAGTGATCCAAAGGTGGTTCTATTTCTTATTTCCTGGGTATCTACAGGAAAACTATGTCAAATGAATAATGTGATTTGGTGAGGATTATTGCTCAGTTGTCGTAACACAAACTTTCCTACACGGCGGGGAAACCACTGGAAGATCTGCAGGGAAAAGTTTCAAGTATTCAGAGGTTCAAAGCAGACAACTTGTGAGACCATGAGCCAGAGCCCTTAGTTCAGAGAAAAGGGGGGCAGTTTGCTGTCATGACTGCGGGAAATGTCACTTGGGTTTGTAACTTGGACAGTTGTGGCCCCAGCTAAACCTTGTAGGGGTGAGTATGCTGGTCCTCCAGCTGACTTCTGTGGAAGGACGTGTGGTGCTGCCTGCATCCGAGGCTGGCCTCAGAACTTGGGAGCTCTGCTTCCAGCTCAGGCCTGAGGCTGGTCACCAGCCAGGACTTCAGCTCGGGGCTCCTGCTGCAGCGTGCCAGCTGGCACTGGCAGCAGGAGGCCTGGCCGAGCCCAGCAGACGTGTCTGTCCCCATGTGGGGGTGGTACCCCGCAGCACTGGCCAACAGCAGACACACCTCTGGCTGCTGTGGGCCCAGCCGGACGAGCGCATCTGGCTCCTGGTGACCCACAGGCCGCTGTCCTGCTCCTCCCAGGCAGGGGTGTCTGGCAGCAGTGACACGAGTGCCACGTGTCCTTCTAGGGGATGGTGCCACTGTGACTCTTGCCTTTTTCCTGATGTTTTTGCTGACTGAGACCAGGGCTGAACTGCAGATTGGTGCCAGCCAGGAGTTGGGTTTTCCCAGCTGTCCCACGAGAGGTGCCTTGCACTGTGCTGGAGACATTCAGGCACGGTGGCGATGGACAGCCACATATAAATACTGAGGTCGTGTCACGAGCTGATGAAAATCTGTATTGTCAGCAGGAACAATCAGGGCTGCTTAACGTAAATGGCTAGACAGCTCCGGAGAGATTAGCCGGTAGAGCAGGGCAGGGGTGATCTGATGGAGGTGACAGCCTTTTCTGTCAAGGAGTCACATGTGAGCTGGACAGTGAAGGTGGTTTTGGGGATAGATGTTGGGGACACTACCGTGGCTCTTGCCTGCTCGGGTGTGGGTGAATTTCTTTTTCAAAGCAAGGAACTGGGGTAGGAAACTCCTGAGTTGGTCGCCTTTGGCAGAGGATGAGCCTGGGACTGTCGTTGTGCTTAGACACCCTGGAAGGAGCCGTCTTCTGGCAGGGCCTGAAAGGGGACGTATAAAACCAGTTCAGCGCTCCCTGCGCTGAGGACGGCGCGAGAGGAACGCGCTCCTCCCTGTCCCGCGGCTCCCGCCGGGCGTTGATGGTTCCTCCGCGCTGATGCGCTAAAAGCACACGCGTTTTCCCGATGCTGCGCCTCCCGTTAGCGCGCTCCACCGCCGCGCTCGGTGCCGGAGGCCGCGGCCCGGAGCGGTACCCGGCGGGGCGAGGCGGGTCTCGGGCGCGCGGGGGGCTGGGCTGGCTCGGTCCCGGTGTCCGGGGCGGGGGGGGGCTGTGGTGCCACCCGGCGGGGCGTGCTGAGCCCGCCGGGGCGGGGCAGCGCCGAGCCCCCATTGGCCGCTCGGGGGCGTGTCTCCGGCGCTGATTGGCTGCCGCCGCGGCCGGGGGGTGTCCGGGCCGCCGGCGGTCCCACGGCCTTAATGACCATTGAGCGCGCGGAGCCAGCGGGAGCGGAGCGGGCGGGACGCGATGCGCCGCGGCGAGTGAGCGCGGGGCGGGGCGGGCGGAGGGCAGGGGCTCGCCGCGGGCGGAAGCCCGGCAGCGGGGGCCGCGGCAGCCGGGGCCGCGTCGCCTGACCCCCTCTTCGCCTCTAGGCTTCCCCGGGTGCACGGCGCGAGGGCCAGCGCGCCCCCGGCCATGCCCGTGGACCTGGCCATGCGGCTCTGCCTGAGCCACTCGCCCCCCATCTGCAAGCTGCTGAACTCCTACGAGGAGCTGCGGGGCAGCCGGGGGCGCAAGCCCCTCCGGTCGTGTCTCAACCAGAAGCTGAGCACAGACCCCGAGCCCGAGCGGCGAGATAGCACCAAGGGCTCCAAGGGCCAGAAGAAGAAGAGAGTCGTGTTTGCTGACATGAAGGGGCTCTCGCTGACGGCTGTCCGCTTCTTCTCAAAGATCGAGGAGGACCTCTGTGACTTGCAGCATGCCCTGTCTGACCTTGCCTGCTTCCGACCTAGGCTGCGGGACTCACGCCCAGAAGCGTGCAAGTATGTGCTGGACTTCCCACAGCCCTCCGCGGACTACATGACTTTCCGCAGCCGCCTGCACAGCAACCTTGTCTGCCTGGAGAACTGCCTGATCCAGGACCGTGCCCTGTCAGGGACAGTAAAGGTCAGAAACATCGAGTACGAGAAGAAAGTGATGGTCCGCATCACCTTTGATGGCTGGAAGAGCTTCCGGGACGTCTCCTGCCAGTACATGCATAGCACCTATGGCTCGGCTGACACAGACATCTTCTCGTTTGAGCTTGCCCTGCCCAAGCCATCCATCTCCCGCAGGGCTACAGAGTTCTGCATCTTCTTCCAGTGCGGACAGAAGACTCACTGGGACAACAACCACGGGAAGAACTACAAGATCTGCCATGTGGGCATGATCCGCCCCCCCTCCCACGCTGTGAAGAGTGCCAACGGGGCCTGGGAGCATCTTGGCACCTCTCAGGCTGCCGCCCTGGTCCTTTCCCACCTGCAGACCTGGCGGCGCTCAGAGACCCAGGCTCCTTATTGGTAGGAAAGCAGCATGTGGAGAGGTGTAGGTCCCTTTTATGTCCAGACTGTGGGACAAGGGTCTTTGGGGAGGGGTCAGCTGCAGAAGACGCTGCTCACAGTTTTGCTAGATCCTCCACGTGTCCAGCCTGCTGCTGAACGAGCAACTGCCACTCTCTGCGGAAGCTTCTTCACTGCTGGCTCCTGCCCCTGAGACTGGAAGGTGCTGCTTGGTGTGACTTCTGCCTGTAGGTTCTTGAGGCGATGCTATTGACAGAGGGGGCGAGCAACAAGGGGAGGCTGTGGCCCGCGGACCTAGTCCATTGGGTAGGAGCCATCTGCGCCAGCTGTGGGGGTCCTGGTGTTGCCCAAGTGCCTTGTGTGGGGCTGCTGGGGAGGGTGTGCGCAACCCCGGCCCCGGGGCCTCGGCAGAGATCGCTCCCGAGGAGGGCTCACCGCGGGGGCGGGCGGTCGCTGCGGCGAGGGCGCCTCCGGTCGTTGGTGCTGTAACGGGGAGTTAATAAAGTGGCGGCGCTTTGCGAGTTCTGCTCCTGCCTGTGGCTGTGTCCGGGGCGGGGGGGGGGGGGGGGGGGGGGGGGGGGGGGGCCTGGGGGCGGGGGGACGCCCTCTGCTGGCGCCGCGAGGGGGCGGTGCTCTCCTTGCGGGCGCGGCCCCGCGGGCGGCGCGCTGACGTTAGGGCACGCAGCGCGGGGCGGAGGCGCGCACGGCACGTGGCGGGGGCGGAGCCGGGGCCCGGCGGCAGTGGCGGCAGGTGAGTGCGTGACCGGCCCGGTTCGGCCTGGCCCGGCCCGGCGCGGCGGTCCCCGCCTCCCCGCACAGGCCTCGGGCCGCCGACCCCCCTGCCCGCCCGCTCGCTGCGCCTGGCGGGCTCGGGGCGCCTGGGCAGGGCCCAGCCCGGCCGCGGACCGTTAACCGGTGCCCGCCTCGGGGAGCGCGGCCTCCCCGCCGTGGTGCAGGCCGCGCCGCAGCGCCCCCCCGCGCCGGGTGCGGCCCGGCCCGCCCACCGCACGGCTGAGGCGCAGCGCCCTCGTCCCCGGTGCCACAGCCCGGCCCCCGCCGCTCCGCCCGCGGCGGAGGAGCGGGAGGCAGCCGCCGCCGCCCGGCCCTGCGGGGCGCCCCCGCGCCACCCCGGCGGAGCACCTGCTTGCCTGGCGCGCACACGCCGAGGCCGAAGGTCGCCGGACCGAGCCTCGGCCCTGCCGCGATTCGCTGCGCTCGTGGGCCGTGTCCAGCCGCGCCGCCCCGTGCTCCCGGTGAATAGAGCTGAGAACGGCGCTCGCCGCTGCCCCCGGCCTCGCTGCAGCCGCGCCGGGCCCGGCCCCGGGCGCGCCGTTACGCGTGTCCGCGGTGCGGGTGGAGGGGGTTTCCTCGCGACGCCGGGCGCCCAGCCTGAAGCCGCAGCCCCGAGGGCGCGGGATGCGATCGCGGTTCTGCCTCTGCGCTGGGGCGGAACGGCGGTGGGGCCGGCCGGGCCGCCCCCCAGCCTGGGGGCGGTGGCAGCATCGCCCTGCGGGAGCCGCAGGGGCTGTACCAGCAGGCAGGGCTGCCTGCGGCTGGCCGGGGCTCCTCACACGTGGCTGCTGGCCCTGCGGCCTGCCCGGTGCGTGGCCAGCCCTGACGGGGCGCCACTGGGTGACACTGACAGAGCGCAATAGCTGAGCCCCTCTTAGGGCAGCAGCTGCCAGCTCAGGTGGCCAGTCTGACCAGTTTGCCAGCACGAGGCCTGGTTCTGATGGGTGACAGCGCTGGCATAATGGGCAGTTACACGGGTGCCTGTAGAGCTGCCTCTCCCAGGACGTGGTTTATGCAGGTGTGCGTGTTCCTTTGAAGCACTAACGATATTCTTGGCATTACTGTTATAGCAGCGCTAAGCCAGCAGCTGGAGCACGCTGTGCAGGGGAGCAAGAGGATCTTCCCAGACTCTCCTCTGCTCCAGTGTGCTTGCCGGGTACCTGTTGAATGTCGTCCTCAGGGTGGCACTCTGCAGCCAGGTGAAGGTGATGTCCAAAGGGACATCTCCCCCGAGCAGGCTCCTCTCAGCCTTTGCTGCCCTTGTGCGTACCCTTGCTGCCGAGGGCATCCTCCCCCGGAAGGGCTGTAGCGCCGAGTGTCTGACCTTTGACTGGTCCCTGTGCCCCAATGAGTTCCACTCGAGCTAATCATCATCAGTAATTCTCCCCTTGGGCTAGCTTCCTGTCCTGAGCTGTTTGTGAAGCTGCCCCGTGTGACCGGGATGAGGTGTGTGTACAGGGGTAGAGGACGTGATGCCTTCCCAGGAATCTGGGTGCCTGGCTAGCTCAGTGCTCATGGATGCCTCTGAAATGAGAGGGGCGATAAGATCTTTGTCACGAGGAAAGGTTTTTTGTCACTCCATTGTCTCCTTTCCGGTACTTGGGACCTGATTGCAGTATCCTGGGCTCTAGGCGTGGTTCTGCACGAGTCTGCTCAATCTGAGGTGTATGAAAATACAGGACGAGTAGCAGCAGGGGGTGATTCTCAAGCATGTGACAGTGCCAGGCAGCAGCTGGAGTGCCGGTCCGAGTCTGCTGTGTCTCAGGAGCTGCTCTGAGTGATGTGACCTCAGCCCAAGCACTGCCTTCCAGGTTTCAGAGCCCACTGTCCCTGGCCTCCTGCCACCCTCTTTTGAGTTGACGTCTCTCCAAGCTGCATGACTTGCCTGACTTCAGTTTCTCTTTCCTCCACTAGTGGTGGTGGCATGTGAGTGCCTCGTCTGCCAAGAAGCCAACTCGCTGTTTGAAGAGCTTTCCAGGGACACAGTCTTCATTCGTGTCTATAACAACCCTTCAGCGTGAGTGGATGCCAGGGGCGTCTGGAATTAAACTTGTTCCAGGCGTCATGCAAGGATCTGCGCTAGTGCCTGTGTCCTCACGGAAAGAACAATAATAACTCCACATACGGTAGGCTCCTGCAAGTGCCAACTCCCTCAATCTCCTCCAATGCAGGCTCAGGGATGGACTCCACCTTGTCCCTGTGAAGAGACTCTGCATGCTCTCAGCAGCCCAAAGGGGATTTTGCTGCCAGCTTCTTCACAAGCTGCCCCACAGCAGGACTTGTTCGGCGGCGCCTTGGGAGGATACACATTCATGCAGTTGTGTCACTGCAGTGCCCAGTGCTCGCCCATGGAGGAACCTGTGTACATGTTCTGTCTTCTTTGAGCTCTTTGGCCCGCACTGTCTGAACTCACCTGGGCTCCTGGCAGACTGTTTGCTTGTTTTCCCAACTGCTCTCCCTGATCCTGTCGCATCCCCTCTCTGGCGGAGCCCAAAAAGGATGTGAACTTTGGAATGGGGTCTGTGAGCAGGCTGCGAACTCAGTGCATGTGTGAGACTGTTGCTGAGTAACAGGAGGACTGGTTAATCGCTGCGGGCAGCCCTTCTGTCTGGCTGCAGGGCACCAGCCTTGCCTGGGCCCTTCACCATGTTCCTCCTGCTCCCCTTTGACAGCCTGGTTGTTAATCTCTTGGGGATTTCCATAACTGTCCTCTTCACTCTGCTTCTGGTTTTCATCATCGTGCCAGCAATTTTTGGAGTCTCCTTTGGCATCCGCAAGGTTTACATGAAAACTCTATTAAAGATTTTTCAGGTAAGTCATGTTTTCAGAATCTTCTGTGTGTTTACAGGGGTTTTGCCAAGCATGGTCATGCTAGGAAGAGAGGCTTTGGGTGGGAGGTTGGTTTGTTGGTGACATGTGCTGGTGCCAGGTGACCCGTTTGGGTCGTCTCAGTCAAATGCAGTTTACTAGACCTTGGTTCCTGGGCTGTTTTTTCCCTGTAATTATCCAGTAAGTCTTCAAGTAAAGTAGTAGGATAGTGTGGCCTGTAAGTGTGCAATGGAACAGTAGGATCTATAGATGTGCCGAGAGGAGGTGTATGCTTGGATGGGTTGATGTCCCAGGCAAGGCAGACTGCTGTTAGAGTTCAACGTGGAAAGAAGCCAAGAGGTGTGTAGGATGTGATGGGGAGAGACAAGGCTGCAGTCATCAGGCTGCTCCTCTCCAGGGCACGTTTGGATGAAGCAAAAGCAGGAGGTAAGGCAGGACTTTCTGCCCTGCAAGCCTCGAGTGGTCTGTAGCCAGAACCCAGAGCTCTCAACACTGTCCCAGAGTGCCACCTGCTTATCTGCTGAGCCCAGCAGCCATGTCTGGGTCTGCAGCCTCGGAGAAAGACCAGCAGTCCTTGCTGACCTTCTTGGCACAGAGAGGCCAAGTGGAATTTTCCAGCTTGGGGTCATGCTGTTCCCTTGCCTGCCTTTGGCAGACTAATTTACGGGCTGTCTCACAGCCAACACCTCTCCTTGAAGGAAGTCCTTGGTGAGACCAGAATTTTTGCCAAACTCCTAGTAGATAAAGCCTACACCACCCTACCCTGTCAGCCCAAGCAAAAGGAAAAGGGATGCCCCGTGCTTGATACGGAGGTTTTAGGCTCTTAAATTGGAGTTCAAGATGCTAAAGGTTTTATGGTACAGCTACTGCTGTTTGAACAGGGCTGGTCTTCCCCAGGAGTGTGTCTGTCCTGGCTGGCTTGGGAAGGCGGCCCTTGCAATGTTCAGTCAGCTCTTTACGCTCTGAGTCGTCCCAAAAGCCTGAGATGTCAGTGGGAAGACCCTGGGCTTTGTGAGGTGCTCCTTTAACAGATGCCTGAAGACCTGACTTCAAATGTAGTGACTCAACTGGGAGAAAAAATTAACAAGTTTGGTTTATCTGAAATTGAACTTTTCACCTTGTTTTCTTTTTTTTTTTTCCCCTTTCTTCAATTCAGGAATGTTTAATGTCAACACCTATTTTGGTGTTTAATTTTGAGACACTTTTTCTGAAAAGACTTTAAAGTTTATTTCAGCTTTTATCAAAGAATTTTTGTGGTGGGAGAGAGGAGCACTGGCACAACTGCTCACAGATTTGGTGGAAGATTCACTCACTAGGTTGGTCATTCAGAATTGTATTCTTGGGGAGCCTTATCTACCCGAAAGATTTTCCCAGCTCTAGAGGCCAGTGTTGTGAACCTCACCCAGAGGGGCAGCACTCAAGTCTGGCAATGTGTGGGACACAGCCAGAGCTGCGGGGCCTGGAGTGGCAGCTGTGCGTCACTGTGGGTGGTGAGGGAGACCTGCCTGGTGCTTCCCCGGTGCGAGTCTGGGTTTTCTGTCACCAGTCAGGGTAGAGACATGCTGGGCTCATGAGGAACACCTTCTCCGTAGGCTGCCCAGCTCCTGCTGGGTCTGAGCTCCTCTTCTGACTTCTGCTGGAATGGCAGTGTCTAGACAATCTTCTGCAATCCTGCAGTTCCTTCTCCTGGCAGAGGAGGCTGCTAGATGAGCCGGACGCTCCATATGCAGTTATCATTCCCACGTAGCTGCCTCCTGATCTGATGCTGGCATGGGCTGAGACCAGGATGCCAGGAGTTTGCAGCGGCTTGCCCTTCTTCACAGATCCCTGATGGAGCAGCTAGCCTGGAGCGATAAGCATGTTGTACACAAGTCCTCATTTAGAAGCTTGTTCTCCCAGGCCTGTGTAACGCAGAAGAGCGTGAGGCTGAGAGGGTTACTTGGAGGGCAGGCAGGAAGACTGGCCAGAAATCCAAACTGCAGTGTTTGCTGGTGCCCTTGAGAATGTGCTGGGAGAGATTTCTGTGGATATAGGTAGTCTGGGCGTGGGATTTGGCAGCCAGCTGCCGGAGAGGTGTCTGAGGGTGCTTGCTGCTGCTGTTTTGGACTGGCCGGTGAGCTGAGAAGCAGCAGCAGCTGTTAGCTGAATCGGGGAAGGAAGGATCCCATCCCGTCATCAGCCCGATGTTTTTAGCAGCAGCCTGAAAACACAGTCTCTGCTCTGAGCTTGGAAGAAATGAGTGTTGAAAAATAGCACCGGTCCCATGATGGGCTTCCCGCGCTGTAATGCAGGCCACCCCAGCAGGATGCACGGTCCACCCAGAGGCTGTGGCAACTACATGCTGGGTGCAACAGAGCCTACAGGACACGGAGGCTGCAGAAAATCTTCCTGTGCCGTCTCACCACTGGAGCGCTCTTCTTTGCTCTGGCATGCCCTGTTCCCGCTGGGGCTGTGCTGTGCAGAGTGGCACACATGTGTGCACGTCGTGGCTGTCCTGTGCCTGTGCTCAGCATGTCCCTGTCAGTCCTCTTGTCCCATTGCAGGCAGATCTCTGCTATAAAAATGTTCCTCCCAGGCCAGTCTCTGCTTCCACCTCGATTTGGTTGTGTTCATCACTCGACCTTTCAGTTCTGTATGGAAGCCTCATGCTTTAGTCCCACCTTCTCCCCTTAACCATGGTGTTTCCTGGAAGTCGACTGTAAAACAGAGGTGGTAAGAAATGGAGCTACAAGCCTTGCGAACCTTCCTTGTTGTGTGTGTCTCTTGCAGTGGGCAACACTGAGAATTGAGCGTGGTGCCAAGGAGAAGAACCATCCATTATACAAGCCCTATGTCAATGGTAAGATCCTGCCCTGCGTGGGTACCTGTGAGTTCAAAATTCTTTCTGGGAAATGAGGTAAATGTGTCCTGAGCAGCTGAGGTGTGCTAGGAAGCCTTTTCCGTGTAGATGGATTGGAGGGAGCTATGGAGAGGTCTATTTCGTGAGGAAGGGGAGGGAAGCACCCAGGCAGTGCTCCATTTCTAGATAGTTGGGAGGACTGGTTTGTGCCTGTCTGGGATGGAGAAAGGAAGGGAGCCCTGTGGAGGGTGGGCAAGGAGGGGCCCTGGCTCTCAGCTGTCTTTGTGCAGGCAAGTCACACTTTGCTCAGAGCTGCCTGCGGCATGTTGCAGGTATCATTGCAAAGGAGCCAACGTCACTGGAAGAGGAGATCAAGGAGATCCGCCGGAGTGGCAGTGGCAAAGCCCTGGACACCCCTGAGTTTGAGCTCTCAGATATCTTCTATTTCTGCCGCAAAGGCATTGAGACCATCATGGATGATGAAGTGACCAAGAGGTTCTCAGCTGAAGAGCTGGAGTCCTGGAATCTGCTCAGCAGGACCAACTACAACTTCCAGTATATCAGCCTGCGCCTCACTGTACTCTGGGGACTGGGTGTGCTCATCCGCTACTGCTTCCTTCTGCCCCTCAGGTGAGTGCTGCCACGGGAACCTGCCTGCTGAGACAGTGCTGATGGCCCGTTCCCGCTGCAGCAACTGCAACTGGTCTCCCAAGCCCCACAGACCCTGATCAACATGATCAGGAGGGACGGGCTACTTGATGAGTAGGGCCTGTGGCCTGGTTTTGCTAGCGTGTATCTTCCCTCTGTCTGCAGGATAGCCCTGGCATTTACTGGCATCAGCTTGTTGGTGACTGGTACTACAGTGGTGGGATATTTGCCAAATGGAAGGTGAGTTCGTCTTTGAGGGAAGGGGATGGGGAACGCCCTGTGCAGTTTGAGGCCCAATAATCCTGAAGTTTTCCTGCAAGGCCTATCTGTTCTGCCTGCTGCAGGCAAGAGAGGTGCTGCTGGCATCTGTAGCCTCTTGGGATCAGACACCCTGTAATTTTAAACAAAGGGCCTAGATGTGAGCACGGAGCCTGTGGCAAAGCGCTCAGCCCTGGGCTCTGAAAGGACCAGTAACAGAAAAAAGCAGAGGCCAAAGTTTGGTTCTCATGAGTTAAGAATCAGTGGTCATAAGCTGACAGCAAAACGCAGGACGAGACGTGTTTCTGTGAGAGATGTGAAACCTTGGTTGGGTCTCATGGCCTGGGGCAACTGGGCTGAGTGGCACCATTACAGGGGAGATTGTAGAACTGGGAGATGATGGTCTCTGTCCTGGGCTGCAGGTGTAAGGAGTTCCTGAGCAAGCATGTCCACCTGATGTGTTACCGGATCTGTGTGCGTGCCCTCACGGCTATCATCACCTACCATGACCGGTAAGGAGGCACTCTCTGCTGCAGGCTGTCCCTTCCCACTACCTGCTCCATGCTGTGCCTCCTGCAGGCCTCACACTTCGTTCCTCTGTCCTCACCTTGCATTTAGAGAAAACAGACCCCGAAATGGTGGCATCTGTGTGGCCAATCACACGTCTCCCATCGATGTGATCATCCTGGCCAGTGATGGCTACTACGCGATGGTAAGGTCGGCACCCCAGCCCCAGCTCTGCCTGCCAGGGCCTGGCCACATGTGTGGTAGGAGCAGCAAGCGTATCGCGTGAGACAAGGAGTAGGCAGCAAGAGGGTTTTGAGCATGCAGAACTACTTTTCCCTGCACGACATTGCATGGCACTGTCAGACCCTGTGCACAGATACGCTGTTGTGCGTGGCTTTCCAGCAAGCTTGGCCTGGGACTCAGAGCACCAGGGATCTCTGGGCACTGCTTTGCAAGTAGAGCTCTGGGCTTTGCTATCTGTGGACGAGCAAAGCACTTCCCCAGCTGGACCTCCTGCAATGTGGAAAGTGCTCGGGGCTTGCTGCATCTGTCCTTCCAGTCAGAGCCTGGGACTTTTCCTCTCAGCCTTTCCAGGGCAGGGGTAGAAAGGTGAACCTCAACTTGGCTGTGAAGCTAGGAGCTGCCTTGGCCTTCAGGTCTTGTAATTTGTGTCGTCTTGTCCTGTCTAGGTGGGTCAGATCCACGGAGGGCTCATGGGCGTGATACAGAGAGCCATGGTGAAAGCTTGCCCCCACGTCTGGTTTGAACGCTCTGAGGTTAAAGATCGTCACCTCGTCGCCAAAAGGTGTGACAGTTGCTCGCTGCAGGGCGGGTCTGGAGGCTGGGAAACGTTGGGGGGCTGCCCACTTCCCGTGGGTGAGGACGCTGCCTTGCCTCGTGGGTGTTGGGAGACTGTGCTGCTCCTGCTGGCACCCAGATAGTCCCCGGTGACTGCAGGACAAGGGCTGTGTGGATTGCTAGTGATAGCTTCTGTGCCCTGTGCTGACTGGCGACACTCTTCTTTTTAGGCTCACAGAGCATGTCCAGGACAAGAGCAAACTGCCTATTCTCATCTTTCCAGAAGGTGAGTTGTGGAGCAAGGTCAGACAAGGACCTGGTGGAGAGGGCACACTGGGACAGCACTGCATCTCTGTTCCTTCCCTTCTTGTGCAGCCAAGGGCCTTGAGACCCTTCACTGAGATAAAGGGGACATTGCCTCTTTATGGCTGACTGAACTCAGAATGTGGAAGTCAGATACATGATGTCGCAGTGACACATCCTCTGCACACAGAGAACAGGGTTTGGAGTGTATGTTAGGGCGCAGTTGCTGGGTGCCCGTGGCCTAGCCCTTAGGTGTGTATCTTAGGCTTCTGAACTGACTTGCAAAGGGAAGTTGAGAAGATTGTGCTTGCCCCTTACAGGAACCTGCATCAACAACACGTCTGTGATGATGTTCAAAAAGGGGAGCTTTGAAATTGGAGCCACAGTTTACCCTGTAGCCATCAAGGTAAGAGAAGGCAAACATTCTTACAGCACAAGTAGCCCTCTGCGTGAGAGCTCAGTCTTGGCAGCCCAGCCTTGTCACCACTGGGTCAACAGCCTGGTCTGAAGGCATGGGGAAGCTGAGGTCACTCCATGCAGTGCGCTGGGAGGGCTGGCCTGTAGCTGCGCTTGGGGTGGAACTTGGAGCCTCAGGGAGGGTACAACCACTGCCTGACTTCATGAGCCCTTCTGCCTCTGTAGTATGACCCGCAGTTTGGAGATGCCTTTTGGAACAGCAGCAAGTATGGCATGGTAACCTACCTCCTCAGGATGATGACCAGCTGGGCCATTGTCTGCAGTGTCTGGTACTTGCCCCCAATGACCAGGCAGGTAAGTGAGGTGAACCTGGCTGATCTGATCTGCTGCCTGTTGCACGGCCCTTTGCTCCTGCTGAACAGTGTTGTTTTGCCACAGCCCGAAGAGGACGCTGTCCAGTTTGCCAATCGAGTGAAGTCAGCCATTGCAAGGCAGGGGGGCCTCGTGGATCTCCTCTGGTGAGTCCAGGCAGGCTTTTCTCTTCCTGGTGCCAGGTTCCTTGTCCCTGGGTGCCGTGTGTGCTTGTGGGCTGTAGAGCTAAGTTTGTGTCTAGCATTGCGCAGTGGGCCTTTGGAGGAATGGAGATACATCTTGCCTGTGACCTCCAAAACTGCTCTTCTGTAGCAGGGACCAAACTCCTTACTTCTGCTGTGTGTGTGCTGGGCACCAGGGCTTCATTCCGTGATTCCAGCTTGCGCTGGGATACCCTGGTCCTGACTTGATGCTGCTCAGCAAAGTGGGTTGAGCCTGCTTTGGAAGCTTCCTTTTTCAGGCATGGAGAGCCTGTGAGGCAGAGGGCCTCTGGAAGCAGGCTGCTGTAGTGGTATCAGAGCAGCTCATGCTTCTGACGGAGCTGCCGTGTTGAGCACAGTGCAGGGCCGTGGGTGCAGCTCCTGGCAGAGCAAGGTGTGAAAGTAACTCCTCTTGGGGACAGTGGTCTGCAGCGTGCCGTGGCAACATGAGGTACAAGTGTAGCTGTCCGGCTGTTGCGGGAACTCTGACCTGCTTTCAGCAGCCCCAGCTGAAGTTTCAGACAGTGCACGGCTGCAGCTCCTCTGATGATACGACTCTCTCCCTAGGGATGGAGGACTGAAGAGGGAGAAGGTGAAAGACACGTTCAAGGAGGAGCAGCAGAAACTCTACAGCAAAATGATTGTAGGCAACCATGAAGACCGGAGCCGCTCCTGAGCCCTCTGCCTCCAGCACTGTTACTGGGCCTGGCCAGAGCCTTCTGCCTCCAGCGCGAGCCAGGGCTTGCCTGAAGCAGCTCCGAATCTTTGGACTTTGGCTACTCGAGAGCTGCTTGGACTTGCTCCTTCATCCTCTGGCTGTTCTTTCCCAGAGGCACCCTTACTGCCTAGAGTCTTTAGGCCCTGGGCAGCTCTTGGCAAAGATGCCTTCTTGTTACTGTTACAGTGAAGCCCCTTGCAGGGGCAATATTAAACGAAACACTTACGATGTCATATGCTTCCATATGGTATTTACAGGCCCAGGGGGAGGACTGGTGTGTTGATGTGCATGTGTGTCAGTCACAAGTCTCCCACGGCACAGAAACTGGTGAGCTGCTCTGAAATTAGCTGCCTTGACAAGGGAGCATCCATGAGCCTGTGCCTCTCATGTCTGCAGCATAAACCCCTTAGGAGCCATATGTGGTCTCTCAGGCCATTTCCAGCTTTACTTCCAGAAGGAGAAATTTTTCGTTTTCCTTTTGTCACCTTCCTGTCATAGCCTGACCCAGACCATTGCTTCTGCATAACACCTCTTTGCTGGCGTTCCTCAAGTGGTGAGGATCATCCTCCTTGGAAGCCCTCCTCTATCCCCTGGCACTGCAAGTTTCCAGGCAGTTGTCACTGGTGTGGCAGGTGGGGGGGGTCCTGAGGAATCCATACGTGCTATGGTGGGAGCCCAAGGTGGGTAGGAGAGTTGGAGACTCTGTGGCTGGGGCAGGAGATCCCCTTTCAAGTGTCTCCTGAGGGGAGACAGTGGGATCTGATCTTGTTATGCACTAACATGCACATAGATAGTCTCAGCTTGTTGCAAGGAAACTGGAGTCTTGTGCTGGAGGTGTTGCCCCTTTCCCTTTCAGCTCTGCGACTATATTCGGTAAAACAACTTGCATTTGAGCATTCATCCTATGTACTTTCCAGTTTCCCTTATGTTTCTACAAACTGTAGCACTTTCATTGGGTCCTCTGCCTGCTCTTATAAGCAAGTGCTGTTTCACTGCTACCTGCAGAAGCCTGCTTGCATTTTCTGGAACGCTAGAGAAGGCGATACTGAAGTGCCTCCTTTGTACCCCAGGCAGTGTTTGCTGGGGGAGGGCATCAGCCGCCCCCCCCCGGTCAGGACAGCTATTCTGTGTAAGTGTCCTTAGATTTCAATTTCCCTGCACTAGCTACCACCATAGATTCAAGGTCATTTACTTCCTGCTTGTTTTATTTGGATAAATAAAGAAATATCAAGGAAGAGAGAGAGAGAAGAGAGCAACAGAGAGAAAGAGAGTCCAGAAGCTCCCCTCAGCTTTCCCAAGACACATACTGCACGTACCCTCACTGAGTTCTGTGTGGCCTCTCTGCTTTTCATCATTACTGGCTTCAAAACCCTTCTTTTGGGCCAGGTCACCTTTACCTGCGCAGTGTGCAAGCAGTGTGTGCACAACTTGTCCTCATGGTTGAGGAAGCCCATTTTCCCCGGTGTGCTGCTCTTCACCTACCCCGGGACCATCAACTTATGGACAAATAAACTAAACTGTTCCTAGTACAACCCTGAGAGTCGTCCTTACTCACAGTGGTGTAAAGCTATGCTTAATAGCTTATAAGCTGTTAACTTATAGTTATGGGAAATATTTTTATACTGAATTGATTTAACCTTTGCTTCTTGTAATGCTCAAAATATGATCCTTTATAAACACACACACACACAGACACATGTTGCCTGCACAAACACTGCATTCAATTACCAGTGATGTGTTACACACGATGACCGCTAACATCCAGCCTCACCAAGAGAAACAGGCTGTTCTTGTCTGGTGATGGAGACACCTTTATTTGCCTTGTGCTTTTCACTGTTACCCCAATTTCATATTATTCTCTTCTGCCCACTTCAGCTATGTTGCTTGATCTAGGGGCGGGGGGTGGGAGAAAAATGAAACAAAGCCCGATATCTTTTCCTTTGTACCTAAGATAACAAAACAAAAGCAGCTGAAGCCAAGCAGCAGATAGTTCATCTACAGGGATGGAGTGTGTTGCTTATGCTTCTGTGCTACCCATAGAAGACAAAACAACTGCTCGTTACTAATGGGTATCTCAGTTACCCAGGCTAGGACCCCCACCTTCATTAGGAGTTTATTATGGCATTGGGGGGTCTATTCACCAGCATTTTCATTTACTTGTGTCACCCAATTAGTAGGTACAACCCCTGGCACCAGTTCACCAGTCCTTGTCCATATCTGTTAACTGATGGGACTGTTGCTTTGCTACTTAAGCAAAAAAAGAAAAGAAATAAAAGCGCAACCCTTACCTCTTTGGCAGTTGTTATATTTATGCAGAGGGTTTTTTTGACCATCATCTTTTGGTTGTATAAGAAATGCTGGGTATAGCGCTTGCATTATGGGAGTTAACCAGTAGCATGGTTAAGCTTCATTACCAAGCAGGTGTGTGTTACCCTGTAATACTTGCCTATACCATTTAATCATAATGTTTTACGAGCTGCATTTGCTCCAGTTCCTGCCTGAGTCATGTGTTTGCCCAAAAGCTACTGCTGACCTTCATGGCAGCCTCTGGCCAGGGGTGACAGCCTGATCCAGCCCCAGCTTTGTCTTCCTGAGCTTTTCTGCTCTGGCCCCGAGGCTGGCAAAGCTTTTCCCTTGCTCAGGGTGCCGTTTGGACTAAGCCCCACCACTGTGCAGTGGTCTGGCTGGCTCTGGAGGGTGCCCAGCCCCAGAGAGCCGTGGGGTGCCCAGTCAGTGCCGCGCTCGTTGGGTCCTGGGGGTGCTCCCTTCCCGTGTGCTGAGCTGCGGCCGGGGGCACAGCCCTGGGCTGGGGACATGGGAATTGCTGCCTGCCCATCCTCCTGCCTGGGCAGGGTCTCCAGGCTGCCTGTCGCCGCTCCCCAGCCAGCAGCACGCTCCTGAGCGGGCACTTACACCCTTGCCGGTGCTCTCGCACAGGGTACAGGCATGGCCTTCATTGCAAGCATGGGCAGGGTCTCTCCCCAGGGCAGGCCTCACACCACTCCACTGCCTGCAGCAGAGCCCCCAGCACCCCCCGGCGCTTGGACCTGGCTGTGGGTGCCCACAAGTCTTCTGCCCAGGGCTTGCTCCCCCAGCCTAGTGATATGCAGGAGCCCTCCCCAGCCTGCCCGGCTCTGTGGGACCCTGAACTGCCCCACTGTGCTGGGGGACTAGAGGCGGCAGCCCAGCTGCTGCTGGGATGCTCTGCAGCAGGCAGGGAGCTGGCTGGACAGGTTAGGAGGCACACATCCATCTTTCCTCAGCGCCCCCTCCCCATACCCCAGTCAATATGTCTCTCTCCGATGAGAAAGTTAATAAATTTAGCTCTAGATTAAAAGTATCGATCATTTCATTTGTAAGCGATAAATAATCGGGGGGGGGGGAGGTGCTGGGCGGCCCATGGGGTAGGGGCTGCTGGCTCGGGCTGCAGCAGCCGTGCAGCCCACTGGGGCCCGGGGCCCTCATATGCATTCTGCCCGGATGCTGGCATTGATTTGCTATTAGTCTCCACGCACCACCCAGTAGCACATCATTCCCGGAGCCGCTATTAATGGCCTTTTGATAAATAATCACTTGTAAGTCAATAAATTTTTATTAAACAGTGTGGCGCTTTGATTTATGAAAATCCGACGGGGTTTGTCTGGGAGAAAAGGGATGCAGAATTGAAGCGGAGCTGCTATCCATCTGCCTGCCAGGCCGCCCTGCCCGTGCGCGCACCCACACGCCCCCAGAGCAGCCGTCCCGAGCTCTGCCTGCGCTCGGCAGGACACCTGCCCGCAGCCCCGAGGGCTGCCCAGCCCCAGGTGGCCCCCGGCCAGGGGCACCAGGCAGGTTTGGGGAGGGCAGAGCTGGTGCTCACCGTTGCCCAGGCTCCACACACCCCGTGAGACCCAGCACAGGTGAGCACTGCTCTGGTGCACGTGGCCAGTGCTGTGGGCACAGGAATCGGGATGGCGGCACAGTGGCGGCCAAGCAGGCAGGAGGCGAGGGTGGTCCTGGCCACCACCCCGGGGCCCTGTGCAGAGCAGCACTGCTGGGGGGCCCTGTCCAGCTGTGGGGATTCACAGGGCAGCCAGGCTGCTGCTGCTATTTGTCACTCCCCCCCCCCACTGCAGCAGGGCCTTTGCCACCTGCTTTATTTGTCTCCCAGCCCTGACGTGGCACCAGACAGGTGTTAAACTACTTAATCACTTTAAAATTGTTTTAATTTTCTGTTTTGTATTGATCTCCACAGCACCAATTAATCAGCTCACTGGACCAGGCAGTTAGTACATTAAAAATTGTCAGCCATGCTGGGCAGCTTAGAAAATGTCAAAAAAATATCCCGGCAGCAGCCGCTCACTTCTTTCGCCGTGTGGATCCTGCTCTGGCCGAGCGTTGGCTCTGCCCACGGATGGTGACGTGGCTCTCCCAGCCCTGCCACGGGGCTGGGGTGCGTGGAGTACGCAGCCTCTGCCCTAGCCCTGTGTGACGTGCTGTCCATGGGACCTGGCCGCCGACATCCTTGCAAAGGGTCCATCAGCTCTGTCACCCCGCTGGCAGCTGTCAGAGGGGCTGCATGGCTGAGGGGGAAGCATTACAAGCCCCACACTCGCTGTGAGGCTGGACAAGGACCTGTGTGGGGAGATCAGTCTTCCCTAAGCCCTAGGAAAGTGCTGCCAAGCAGTCAGCCCTCCTTGCAAAGTCCCCCCAGCCCAGCACATGGCAAAAAGAGACAGACTGGAGAGGACTCAAAGCCAAATGCAGGCCTTGGGATCCAGGCAGACAGGTCGCAGGGTGATGCAGCCCCACACCACGGCTCCATGCCACAAGGCTGGTGCTCAGGGCTGCTGCAAAGCCACAGTGCTTCAGGGGGTTTGGCCAACCCTGGGGGTGGACTTGGCCAGCAGCCTGTCCTCAGATGCTGCCTGCAGCCACAGGGAATAGCAGCTCGGGTTGTGGCCGCAGGGGACAGCAGCTTGGGTTGCAGCCCCCAGCATCCCCTCTGTGCCTGTGCCATGCTGCTGAACAGTACGTGCTGCCTCGGCAGGACCTTATCTCCTATTGATTTCCTCCCAAGGCATGGCCAGTCTGTTTGCTCACACCTGGCTGGCACTTAGTTGGTGATCGGCTGAGCGACTGCTGAGCTTGCCGGTCCCCCAGCAGCATGCCTGTGCCAGCAGGAGTCCCTTTGGCATCCCGAGTGGCTGGGGACAGAGGGCCCCATGTGGCATCCACCATTGGCATGCAAGGGCTGAGCCACAGGGAGCCAGAGTGAGGGGCATGCAGACCCACGTGTGCACACGTGTGCGTGAACAGCCCTCGCTGCACAGGGGTGCAGCATGGGAGGAGGCCCACCAGGTTGGCAGGCAAACACACCGGGGCTATTGACGCCACATTAATCCTACAGCCCCGACAGGTGAATGGGCTCTCACTCACACTGTTAAGATAAATGATATTTATTTGCTGCTAAGAGGTTCCAACAAGAGGCCCCAATGAGTGACTTTTGAACCAGCACCTCTTGCTGCCAGTGCACACCCAAACCAAGGCAAACCCTGGGAAAGGTCCCCAGGGCTGCCCCACTCCTGTGGGCTCTTTCTGCCCCATACACAGCACCACAGCCACAGCCCCTTCCCCTGCCTGGCACATAGACCCTGCCCCATATGTGCTATCCCAGCCCCTTCTCTGGCCCAGCCTCATGAGGGCACCCAGGACCGCACGCCCACGAAGCAAGCGCTGGGACTTGGCTGGGGCTGGGACCTTTATTTCATCAATGCCGACAGCACGGCCACGCCTGACGCTGCCCACGCGTGCTGCTCCCAGCCCTGTGAGCCGTGATCCCTGGGCAGGAGCCACCAGGATGGGAGTGGCAACGACCCCATCCCCACAGCTGGGCACCTGCAGGGGGGGTCACCCCCCTGGCAGGAAGCAGGCGGCCAGGCCGGGCACCCCATGGCCCAGAGGGGTGGGCTGTGCCGGCACTCAGCCGCTGTGCGTGCCCAAGCCCAGCACTGAGAAGGCTGCGCGGTGCTTCCTCAGCAGCAGCCGGATCTTCTCATCATCCGAATCGGGGTCCAGGGGCTTGTTGTACTCGTCGTCCTCGGTCTCGGAGGCTGCCCGCTCTCCACCAGAGCCCCCCACCCGCTGTGAGGACGAGGAGGGCTCCAGGGCGCTCTTCTTCCTCCATTTGGTCCGTCGGTTCTGGAACCAGACCTGCCACCCCATGGGCCCAGCTCGGTTAGCAGCCACTATGCCACACGCCCTGTGCCACGTGGGGCCCAACACTCACCTTCACCTGGGACTCAGTCATGCCAAGCGAATAGGCCAGCCGTGCTCTCTCTGGACCCGCCAGGTACTTGGTCTGCTCAAAAGTCTTCTCCAGAGCAAAGATCTGGTGCCCCGTGAAGGTTGGGCGCGTGTGCTTCTTTTTGTGGACACTGTCAGCCAGGTGAGAAGGGGCTGCAGGAGAGGAGGAGAGAGGCAGGTGAGCATCCAGGCTCTCTGCAGTGCATGGCTCTGGGCAGCTCTCCTGTTCCTGAACACAGCACCAGTACACCCACCAGCTCTCAGCACCCACAGCCCTCCATGCTGGCTCCTCTCCACATTAAAAACTTATTCTGGCTTCAAGGCTTCAGCCCCATCCCAGGAGAGCTGAGCTGCCCTCTGTGCGGGCCTCGCAGAATCAGAGCCAGGCTGCACACCTCCTGCTCAGGGAGAGCACTGACTTGTTGTGCTGAGAGGGGAAGGGTTGTCAGCAGCAGTGCATGAGCCCAGAGCCACGCAGCACCAGGAACACTGTGCCCCTGTGCTCCACACATTGCAGGATGCATGACAGGAAGGCAGGCAGAGCTGGTCGGCTCATTGCTGTGCCAGGAGCAGACAGCCAAGCTGCCTGACCCATCTGCTCCAAGAGCGTCACCTGGAGAGGGGGAAGGGGACCGTGGCTGCAGGTGCTGAGCAGCTGCACCCAGCCCCTCGCCTAGAGCCTCCTGGGGCTCTCCACGGGACAGTGGGTGCACCCATCCCACCCACCCCCTGTCATGGCAGCAACATGCTCTACAATCCCCCTGCCAGCCCTCCACTAGGCAGGCAAGTGCTGCCAGCCCAGGGCTGGCCATACTGCCTGTCTCTGCCCTGATCTGGGCTGGGCACTGACCCCAGTGAGGCTGCCGCAGGGACGAGGGATTTCCAGGACAGTGGGCTCTGCCTATCCTTGCCAGCTGTGGCTTGCCTTGGGGCTAAGCAAAGACTTAATCTCTGCCACTGGAGCTGCCCCTGCTCTTGAGCCGAAGCCTCTGCGGCAGGTTGAGGTCTAGCAGCTCCGTCGTTCCCACTGTCCTGGGGCAGCCCATAGGGTGACCAGCCGTACCTCATGCAGGGTGATGGAGAAGATGCAGACTGGGCAGCTGCCCCATGTCGCTGACCCGCTGCTGATGGGTTGGGGCTCTGCAGGGCACCCGCTGCCTGCGGCACTCACCTGCCACCCACCCGCCCCGGCCCCGCTGTACTTACGGCCACCGCACTGCCGGCTGCCCCGCCAGTCTGGGGCCGCCTCCGCCCAGCAGCTCCGGCCCCGCGGCAGGTACTCGCCGCCGGCCTTGGGGAGGGCCCCCACCTGGGGCCCATAGTAGACGCTCGGGGAGCTCAGTCCATTAAATCCACCCGCGTGGGGGTAGCCGGGGAGGAGGCTGCTGTTCGGCGTCGCTGCGGGTCGGCTGAGGATGTCGGAGATGCCGTGGGGGGTGCCAGCAGCCATCTGGGTGCCAAGCCCCGGGGGACCCAGCTTGTAGAAGGAGCTCTGCACAGAGTACTGGCAGACGGGTGCCTTGGCCTCAGGGAAGGGGCCCAGCGAGGGACCGTTGAGTAGGAAGGTGCCCGGCAGGTTGGCGTCCATGGCTCCAGCGCCGAGGCGGCCCTCAGAGCCCAGGTCCCTGGGGGTGTGATGGCCAGACCATCCCCACCCTCCCGGGGGCTACTGGGCCCCGGTGTCCTCGCTGGCCGGCGGGCACCCAGGCAGCCCTGGGCCCCTGGCAGGCTGGCCAAGGGCCACAGCCTGGGCAGGAGGTCAGCCACAGGCAGGCCCTGGGTGGGCGGCCCCGGCTGACCCCGCCGAGGTGGCCCCAGCTCCGGACCCTCAACTTGGGCTTGGGGAGAGCCAACATTTCTCTGATAAAGATGAGCTCTATTAGAATACCGGGCCCCAATTGGCCGGGCGGCTGCAGGTGGCGCTCCCATTGGCCGGGGCCCCGCCGCCTCGGCCGCCATTGGCTGCGCTGCAGGGCCGGCCCGCGATTGGCCCGGCCCAGACAAATTGCGCTTTGAAAGCCGGCGGCGGGGGGACGCTGCGGGAGCTGGACAGCGCCGGCGGGGCGGGGCGGGGATCGGATCGGGTGGGGATGGGGATGGGGATGGGGATGGGGCGGGGCGGGGCGGGGCGCGGGGCGGGGCGGGGCGGGATGGGGTGGGATGAGATGAGGGGCCGGGACGCGAAGCCGAGACGCGGGGCCGGGCCGGGGCGTCGCGGGCGCTGGACGGCGCCGGGCGGGGCGGAAGGCGGCGGCCGGCCCTCCCGGCGGGGCCCCCCGGGTGCGCACAGCAGTACGGCTGCTGCCGGCCAGCTGGCAGACCCCCTCGCTTGCCCCCCCGCCCCTCAGCGGCACGAGGCGCCGGTGTCACCGGCTGGGCGGCTGCTTCCCCCCGCCCGCCCGGGGAGCGGCTGCTGCCGGATCAGCCCCGACACCTGCCGGGAGTGCGCGCGTTTCTGCGCCCTTCGGCCTCCCCCGTCACCGGCGGAGCACAAACAGCTGCCGCCCCCCCCTCGACGGCCCCTGCCCTCCTGGCAACGGGGTACGGGCACAGGGCAGCCCCACCCGGCCACGCACCCCGGAGCCTCGGGCTTCCCCGCACCCTCGGAACAGCAGGGATGAGACACGGTCTGTGTTGGTTTCTTTATTAATTCATAGTCTGATAGCTGGTGTACAGGGAAATGATCTATACATCAGGGGCTAAGACAGGGAGATCCAAAAGGCTTGTTTCCATAACAATTAAAAAAAGGAAATAAAAGTAATTTTTAAAACTTCTAAAAAGCTTCTAGTGTGCAGACTGCAGCATTCTCTAGGCTCAATGTTGGGTGCAGCCTCCCCCTACCAGCCCTACGAGCAATCTGAGCGCAAAGCAATGTCACTGCAGGTGCCAGGCACGGCTGCAGCACAGCACATTCCCTAAGGCGTATACAAGGCCAAAGCACAGGACCCACACACAACTCTACGGTGATGCTACAGAGTCAGCTGTCACAGTGGGTCTAGGGAGAACAGTGTACACAGCAAGGGTGATGGAGGGAGAGTCTGTGCCTATATGGCTCAACTTTGGGGTGGGGAAGGAGTTGCTTTGCTCTCCAAGGCTAAGCTGGGTCATTTGCTCCGCTGCAGCTAGGCTTCTTCCCGGCTGCAGGGGAGCCAGGGGCTTTCCCAGCAGATGTGCACCCACCACGAGAGAGGGCTGCTCTGCCAGGGCCACCATCACACGGCCTGAAGCTGGAGGTGGGCTCGTTCTGCACAGAGAGCAAACTCGGGCCCTGTGAAACAGGTCTGTGGCCACCTCCAGAGTAAAGAGCAGGGGTTCCCCATATCACTGCGACAAACACCAGGCCCCATGTCAGTTAGGTAAAGGACAGAGTTTGGGACATGGGACCTACTGCCACTACCTGCATCCTGCCCTCCTGGGGTCAAGTATTGTAGCAGATTCAGCCTCTTGCACACCTCAGCATTGCCTGCCTGGGCAGCTCTGCCCATTGCTGCTCTCCTGCTAGAGCAGCTGGCTACGGGGCTGCCCTAGCTCCCACAGCAACTGCTCAGTCTGGGCTGCTGCAGGAGGGTATTTGACCTGGCCAAAGCACAGCCACCAGGGAAACAGCCCCCCACGTCTCTGGGATTGGTCCTGGGAGGGTCAGCATCCACAGGGTCACCGGGCTATCCTCATTTGTGCCCTTGCAGGGAGGCCAGGGGACCCTACAAAGCCCTTGCATGGGGTGCATAGTGCAGGGCTGCTGGCTCCTGCCAGCTCCTGGCTCATCTCCTGAGCAGATATTGTGCTGAGATATAGAGCTAGGCACAACCCTGTGTGTGTCACAAGCATCCCCTGCTCTGTTTCACTATCCGTCCTCCCTGGGCCCTAAGCACCTCAGCACAGGCCTACAGCTTCACCCCAGCTGGAGCCAACAAAATCTGGGGCTTGCACCATGGACAGGCCCATGGGACTGTACTGTACCTGTGGGCCCCGCTCTTCAGGCCAGGAAAGGACCAGGATCAGACGGAGGGGCACAGGGCAGGGACAGTCTGCTGCCCTTTCACTCCTATAGCCTCCCAGCTCTAGGCACCAGAGCTGCTCACGTATTCCAAAGGTTTTGCCCATCCTGCAGCCTGAAGAGGTATTTGGGAGCAGAGCTGTTAGTGCTTTGTACATACTGCTAGAGTGTCCCTAGGGGTTTGCATAGTATTTATTGGTTCATATACACAAGGCTGATTGCTGTACAGTTTACACTTTCAACACAAGCAACGAGCTCAGTGCTCAGCCCAGAGGCCTGCCCTGGCAGGAGATGTTGCATGTGCTGGGGAGCAGAAGGGCAGCCCTGCACCAGCCCCTCTGCCCAGGGCAGCTGTGCTCCCTGCAACCCTCCTCTCACACATCCCCTGGCAACTGCTGCCCTCCCCATAACCCAACACTCACTGAGAGGGACGAGAAGCGAGTCCAGCAGAGGCAGCACGGGCGATGGGGGGGGGGGGGGGGGTTGAGCCCCATTCCTTCCACGGTGAGCAGCGCCATGCTGCCCCAGCCTCCCTCTTCCAGCTCGAGCACGGGAATGAGGATGCATTTACACACGCAAGTGCACCAGGGTGGAGTCTCCTTCCCTTTAGTTTTCTGCTAGTCCGGCTCGTGCCTCCCAGAGGAGCTGAGAGGATTCCCCTCGTGCGTGCTGCTGTCTCTGGGCTCCTGACAGCAGCGGGGCAGGGACGGAGGCCCCTCCGTCAGTTTAAGTACTGTAGCTCATGCGTCTTGCAGTCAGTCAGTCATGCGGATAGGACGGTAAGTATGTCTCATACAGAAATCATGCCATTAGCCTATAGAAACATGTACAGCCAGCCCTGCTCCCCTCCACTCTCTGCTTTCCTCTCCTCTCTTCTCAGGTATGTGTCAGGACATGTGTGGAGTTCAGTGGTTTGGTGTTGAGGTGAGATCCTGGAAAGACATAGAAAGAGACAGCGATGGGGTTACCTGGCATTCATGGTGGCACACCCAGGAGAAAGGGTAGGGGCAACCACATCCACTGCAGCCCCAGCCCCTTCTGCACCCCATACTTGTCCCACATGCACCCATCCTGCCCAGCTACCACAATTTTGGGGGGGAGTGTCAGAGAGACAGCAACAGAGCACCGGTAAGTACCCTGCCCGGAACCGGCAGCAATGGCATAGATGGTATTGGTTGTGCTGTTCCAGCTTGCAGAGAGCATCAAGAGGGAGCCGAGCTGCACCAAAGGTAACATGGCACTGGGAAGGACCTGGGAGGGCTGTTGTAGGCTCTGAGATAGAGGAGGCCAGCTCTGAGCCCCCAGCCTCAACTAGGGTGACCAGCTGCACCTCACTCTCATAGCAGTGGGGAAGACCCCATACATTCCTGATGCACATCCTGGGCCACTTTCGCGTGCTACAGAAAACAGCAAGAGCAATGCAGCAGGAGCACTGCCCCAGACAGAGGCAGTGACTATCTGGGGAGTGGGGCAGGCGGCAGGTGTGGGCACACAGTCTGCATGAACATGTGTCCACAAGCACAAGCCTCTTGACTATCATGCACCCACAGAGAGCCCACTAACACAGTGGAGAGAGGAGGGAGAGGGAGAACAGACAGGCACAGCCATGCATGTACAGCAGAGGCCAGAGGACCGACTGCCCCTGCTTGGCAGCCTCCTTCCTGGCCCAGGCAGCGCCTGGCAGCTGGGGAGCATGCGTGCAGCACCTTCCCTCAGGTGCTGCACTGCCAGCCCAGCAGCGAGCATGCAGAGAACAATGATGCAGCTGGGTCCAAGTGTGCTGTGCCAAGCACCCTGCCTTGTGCCTGGTCTACTCTCACCCAAGAGGGAAGGCAGGGGGAGCAGGGAGTGCACCAGACTCAAGGGATGATCCACTGCTCCCACTGGGGATCAACGGAAGAAATGTCCTGAGCCAAAGACACGTCCCTTGTCCTCAACCCCTACAAGCATCATATTCCTGCACTCCGCCACTCCCGCACGCCTACCGCCCTGATGTCCACCGGCAGCATCCTGCCACGGCCTGCACCCCCTTCCTGGCCACAGCAGCTCCAGCAGACCTCACTGCCGCCCTCTCCTGCCACGATGCGCGGCTGGCAGTGGCAGCCGCTTGCATCTCCCAGCAGGACTGCTGCGAGCCGAGGCAGCAGAGCTGAGACACCCTTCATCTGTCTCACGGCTCTGCCAGCTGCACCCCGTGGGAAGGTGAGGGAGGGGCACCAGGCTCCAAGGGCTGGTCTCGTTTGCCACAGGGCTGCACAGTTAGTGCTCATGCATGAAGGGCACAGCTCTGCTCAGCACCCACGCAAATGTTACCCACTCCCTGGAGTGGTTCTGGACAAAGAACATCGCTCTGCTGTAGCCGAGTGTAACCAGGAGTAACCACCCCGTGGCCCCGTCACTGGGGACCATTACCCTGAGCACCCAGCATGCTGCAACTGCAGTAGCAGCCCCCGGCGCTGCAGCTGCAGCGGAGTGCCGAGGCTGACCCAGCACCAGCAGGTGGCTGGAGCACTGCTGCAGAGCAGGCCCTGGGCCCAGGAGCAGGTCAGCAGCAGGGGCACGCCGCTGCCCACCCTCAGCATTTTGCTGCAGCACAGCAACGCCTCTCTGCAGGCTGAGCGCTGTGCACAGCCCTGTTACACTTTCCCTGGGAGGATGTGCATGACCAGCGGCTCAGTGCCAGCAGCACCATGGAGAGCTGGGATAGAAGGAAGAGCAAAGGTGGGGTTACCTCAAGAGAGGCCATTTGAGGGGTCACTGCTTCCCCCTTTTCAGGCTGGCTCGTTTCACTATCTGAGCCCCCATCCTGCCCCCGGAGACCTCTGGTTTCGGGACACGCACTCGCACCTCCTCCTGAGGAAGCCGCAGGGGCAGGAAGCAGGGCATCACCCAGATGAACAGACAGACATACAGAAGAGGACAGGAGAGGGAAAGGCAGTCAGTTGGCAGAAGACACTGAGCAAGAAGGGTGGTGCAGTGGGCAAGAGCTGCCCCTGGAAGCCTTAGAGGGGAAACAGGAGAGGAGAGCAGGGCAGAAGAAAGAACAGAGGGTGGCAGCACCCCAGAGCCTGCCAGTCCTGCAGAGGCAGTGCTGGCCCCAGGCAGGGTGCCTGCAAGGCAGTGTGCCTGCAAGGCAGGGCTATGGAGTCACACTGTACCTTGGCCCCCAGACCATCCCGGTGCAGGATGGAGTATTTCATGAAGCGATCGTCCTCATCCTCCAGGTCTTGGGGCTCCTGCAGGGAGCCCTCCAGAATCAGCTCCTCCTGCCCCTGCCTGTCATCCGTGTGACCAGGGCCCAGCTGATGCACCACCTTCCGGATGACCTGTGGAGACCCACACGGCCCGACATCAGAGCTAGCCCCAGGGTACCATGCCTCCCTCCTCACCCAGCCTGGCCCTGAACCACACGTGGCGTGCAGCCTCTGTCCCATGCACAAGGTCTGGCTGGAGAAATACTGTGACCGTAACCGAAGACGGCAGGACACGGGTGCCCTGCACAGGCCCCTGGGCTGCAGGGAGAAGCAGGGCAGCCAGGCAGAAGGGAGAGGAGAAAGGCTGAAGCTGCCCTTGCCTGCACCATGCCCTTGATCACTCACCTTCTTGGTGATGATATTGCCTTGATCATCTGTAAACTGCTCCTCAGTCACCTGCTCTCCAGGCAGATGAAGGACTTCGTTCCCCTGCAGTGACAGGAAGGACATCAGGGCATTTCAGGGAAGTGAGGGGAGACCCTTTGTAGGCAGAACAGTACACATGACATCCACCCCACAGCCCCTGTCTCCCGCCCTGCCCCGTCCCTTCACTGCTCTCCTTTGTATCTGCCACGGGGCTCGTTAAAACTCCCTGCTCGTTACCTTCACAAGGACGCGCCGGCGGACGACCCTGGTGGAGAGAGCCTCCTCATCGTCCGCCAGCCCCTGGCTCTCCCCGAGCTCCTTGTCCAGCTCACGGTGGGCGTGTTTGAGCAGGAAGCGAACAGAGCCCCTGACGATGTGCATGACGTTCTGGCAGCTGACCAGGAAGAAGGCCAGCAGCACCAGAGCGATCAGCAACTGGGCCAGGAAAGCCCACATCCCTGCCGCAGCGCACACAGCCACTCAGAGCCCAGCCATGCTATCTGGCTGGGACGGGAAAAGCCCCCAGGGGCAGGAGCAGCCCTGCGGGTCTGTAGCCTGCCCGGTGTGGTGCCCTGGCTCTGCGGGAGGACTGCTGTAACCCTAGCTGCTGCAGCTCAGCTGGCTGGGGGCGGCGAGAAGGGAGCAGGCAGGTGGGGCGTCCTCTGCGCTCACAGCTTCTGTCAAAGTCACGGGGCCAGGACTGCGACAGCACCACCCGTCCCCAGCCAGGCTGTAACTGGGACAGCCCTGTCCCTGTCCCCCTTCTCTGTCAGCTCGCCAACAATCTGGCTGTGGAGGGAGACCAGAGTGCAGTCCTCCAACACAGGACAAATGAAGTCCTGGGCACAAGCAAGGTGTTTGAGGCGTCACTGGAATCGCACGTGACTCGGGAAACACGCGCTGCAGAGATGAGCAACCATCTCCAAGCATGGCCATACTGCCCAGGGTGCTGTGCATGCCCTGGCCAGGGAAAGGTGCTTGCCCTCACCTTGTACCTGCCAGCTCCGCGTGGCCGTGGCAGCATGCCCATGACCCAGCCTGGCCCCCAGACCAGCTCTATTTCTGGCTCCAGCAGGCTGTTGGGCCAGTGGCCAGGGCAGACACTCAATAAGGAAGGAGGCAGGGAGGCTGGGTGGGTTATGAACTGAGAGCAAGAGCTCAGGTATCAAGCACAGCAGGCTATTCTGGGCTGAGAGGCACCCCCAGGGGCAGGGGTCAGGAAGCGTGCCAGGAAACTTGTGCCTCCGCTAGTACCCACTCTGCCCGGCTGGCCTTGCGGTACGCTTGGGAAAAGGGCTGTCCACAGGGTCTCCATCTCCTCCAGGGCTGTGTCTCCCTGCTCTTAACCTCACCTGCCCAAAGAAGTGGCTGTCTGCCTCCTCCTGCCGGCTGCCCATGGGGTGCTGGGGCTGCCAGTCGCTGTCCTCTGTGGAGCTGACCCGTATCAGCTCCCCGGCCGGCACCAGGACCTGCTCTTGCTCCTGGCCCCGCGCCCCAGAGGCCGTGGTGTGCGTCAGGAGCAGACTTCGGGTGACCCCCTCCTGCCAGGAGCCCGCTGTCAGGTCCTGTAGGCAGGAGATAAAGGAGCCTTCTGCATTCCAGTCCCTCAGCCTGGGCACCAGAGAGGGACAGGGACAGGGAGAGAGAGACAGAGAGAGAGACGCAGTCAGCTTTGCCATGGAGTGCTGTACCCTGAGCATCAGCCTACCTCCGGCAGGCATGCCAGCGCAGCCTGCACCCCACCAGGCGCTGGGCTCCCCAGCTCATGGCACTGCTGGGCGCTTGGCACAAGCAGCACAAAACACAGATGCACAAAGGGCACAGGCCTCCTCCCTATCATGCTCCCTGCCCACCCTACAGCCTTGCGGCCTGGCTGCAAGGGTTTAAGGCAATGCTGTGGAGCATCACTGGGCTCTGCCAGGGACCTCACGGGATCGGTACCACTGGGAAGGTGAGAGGACACAGCCCAGGCCAAGATGGCTCTGGGAAGCACAACCAATGTGCAGGGCCTGGCTGTCTGCCTGGGGTCCCTCCCAGGTGCCCTGCAAAAGGCCCCCCAGAGCATCTCCAGAGAGGTGTGAGGCATTCAGCCCAAGCCACGGCTCTGTCTGCTGGGGATGCCCGGGCTCCAGAGCTGGAGAGCAGCAGAGAAGCAAGCAAAGCTGGGAGATTATTACAGCTGGCCCAGCACAGGGCAATAGCTGGCGAAGCAGTTCTGCTCCCCTCCCACAGCCACCCTGGTGCCCCAGGCTGCAGTACCTGTCTGCGCTCTTCTCCATGACGTGGCTAACAGTAGCTGATGCTGTGATCCTGGCTTGCACCTTCTGCTGAACTGAAACAAAAGAGACTTCACTCTCCGGGTCCTGCTCCCCAGTCCCTGGCTGGTGATCACTGGCTGGCATCTTCTCCTCTGGCCTCTGCCCCTCCTCCTGTTCTAGAACGTCAATCAGGCCATTCATGGCATCTGAGTCCACTGTGTCATCCTCAACCAGGTCCATAGAGCCCATGTGGTCTGGGCCATGTGCATCTGCTAGAAGCTGCCCTGGGAAGCGGCCTTCACTTGTGGCATCCGAATCCTCAGCCTTGCTGCACTCCAGAGAGGAGTCCTCAGCAGTCACCAGCGAGGGGGTGAGCCCCGAGGACCACACCTGCATGTCGGACATCTCCATCAAGGCGTCCTGCTCGGTGGCAGCCATGGGGATAGCATCCATGATGGCCACCTCATTCCAGTACTGGTCGGCACGCAGCGGGGATGGCAGCGTGTAATGCAGGGAGGCGGGGGACAGCAGCTCGTCCTGCAGCGAAGCGTAACCTATATGGGCAGACAGAGGCGACGTCTCCGGCAGCCGTCTCACGCACGCACAAGCACAGTGGGGCAAGAAGGGAAACAGCCTCCGGGAGGGTGCCTGCCCCAAGGACAGCAATAGTCATGCCACAGATCCCAGCGGCTGGGCTGGGCAGGGCTGCGTTCACAGCAGCTGCTGCCTTTGCATGGTCCCTGCAAGCACTGCCATGCCTCCCTTTGAGTCCTGGGGCTGGTTCGGGCAGGTCCCAGGCTGCCTGCTCCCTGTGGGGAGGACTGGCCTGGGGTCCACATGATGCCCCATCCACACTGCAGGACACAGTGCTCTCTTTGCTACCCTGCTCCATCAGCCCCCGGATCCCTGCCCACAGCCCCCATCCAGCACCAGCTGGCTGACAGTCTGGAGTTCAGGTGGCCAAGTCTGGCAGGCACTGACTCCTAAAGTCAATCCCCCTATGCAGCACACAGGAGCAGGCTGGAAGCAGTATCATGAGCAGGGAAGGATGGCCCTGGTGCATGTCATGCAACCCGAGGCCCTGCAGGATGCAGCCAGGGCCCAACAACCCTGTTGGTGTCTCCAGAGATACAAGTAGCTGTCATGCATTACCCGGGGTGACATGCACAGCCCAGGCACACTGATACGGACTACAGCCAAGCCAGGCACTCCCACCCATGCAGGTGGCTTTGCTTAGCCTTTTTTGGCTCTGACCCACTAGCCCCTTTTCCACGCCCAGAGGCCAGCAGAGAACCTGTTCTGCTCCTCATGCAGCCAGGGATTGCCAGCCACAGCCGAGGCATGTGGGACAGCTAGGACCCTCCGCACAGAAAGGGCACCTCTCCCCTGTGCAGATGCCTGGCCAGTGGCAAGCAGTGCAGGGCCAGCGAGAGAAGGAGCGCAGGGCAGTGCAGGAGGAGAAGGCCTGGGGTGGCTGCCTGCAAGCATGACAGCCATGTGACTGGCAGCCCCTGGTGACATGCAGTTGCTGGAGCAGGACGCGGCTCCCGGAGGGCTCAGCTGAGGCGGAGACAGTGGAGACAGGCAGTGGAGGAAGATGAGAGAAGGAGAGGCCAGGATGAGCTCAGAGGAGAGAGGTGACAAGAGGCGACCCACAGGAGTGCCCGCACCTGGTGGTACTAGGTGGCATGTTTGAGAGAGCAAAACAAGGGGAGAGACAGAGAGGGAGAGAGCCATGAGCCAGTGCTGCTTGGCCAGCACCACAGTGCAGGGCTGCAGCAGTACAAAGCCCTGTCCCTGCCCAGTGTGCCAGCTCACCGACAGCACACGCTGCAGCAGACCCCAGCTGTGTCCCCAAACCCAGGCACCTGGGACCCAGCCCAGGTGCACTGCCACAGCCAGACAGTCAGGACTCTGTGAGCTCCTGGCCGTCGCTCAGCTCACACAGCCAGAGACAATTCTCACTGGTGTGTCGGGATAAGGAATGTGTGTCCACCCCACCTGGAGAGCTTCTAAGGCGGCAGTGGCCAAGCTTCCTGCAGCATAAGCCCCAGTGAAAAGGCCACGTCTGTCAGCAACGCCCGGTGCCCACTGAGCTCCCAGTGGACCACCAGCACACCGTGATCAGGCCAGGTATCAGCCCAAATCCGTCTGCACGGACTCTGCCCCAGGGGTCCTCCTGCAGTCCCTGCCAGAAGCCAGGACTCACCATTCATCTGGGATGGTGAGAGGGAGTAGTCTCTGTCCACGTAGCGCCAGCTGCCTTTCAGGCTGCGGCTCTGCCGCCCAGAGCCCTCCAGCGTGTTGACAATCTCACTGCGGTCAATGTTCCTCAGCGCCGTGTACAGAGTCTCCACTGCAGGGGGAAGCCGGTGTCAGCGAAGTGGTACTAGGGGAACACACCCTCCAGGCAGGCAGGTGTGCACGAACCAGCGCTGTAAAGGCAGCCAGTGATCCCTGAGCATGCACACGCCGCTTCGCGCACCCAGACCTGCCACCTCCACGCCTCTAACAGGGCACCGCAGACACTCACTCTTGACATCCTTGCCCTCGCGGCTGACCCAGAGGTTGAGTAAGGCTACACTCTGTTCCAGCAGGGAGTTGGGGTTCTCCACACGTATCCTGTTGATGTCATCGACCCCAAACTGCAGTTCACGTGCCAGCTCTGGGGGAGACACCACACCTCAGCACCACACTCCCCAGTGCCTACTACCAGCTCCCAAGTCAAAAACGCTAGCGATGTTGTTAAGAGTGAAAAGAGTGAGAGTGGTTGGACATTGGAACAGGCTGCCCAGGGAGGTGGTGGAGTCACCATCCCTGGAGGTGTTCAAAAGATGTATAGATGTGGTGCTTAGGGACATGGTTTAGTGGTGGGCTTGGTAGTGTTAGGATAATGGTTGACAATGACCTGAAGATCTTAAAGGTCTTTATCAACCAAAATGATTCTATGATGCTATGAAGGGCTCATCCAGACCCAGCACAGAGTCCTCCCCATCACATACAGCTGAACACGGCAGAAAATGCAGGAGCAGGAGCTGGGAGAGGGCAGAGGTTGAAGCCCCTCTGCCCAGGCTGGCTGTGACCAGCGTAGCAGTGTCTCAGGCTAAGGAGAAGCATGGGTACTGCCGTTGTGTGTCGATGCAACAACAGTGCTGGGCCCCCACGAATAGCAGCAGTATGTGCAACTCAGAACAACACTCTAGCCTGGTATCTGTGTGGGTGCATGTGAATACATGCACAGCTGCAAGAAGGTTCATTTCAGTGCCGCAGTATGCTCACAGTTTAACAAAAGTGCTGGGAGGCAAGGCCAGCCTGCCAGAGCGGCTAGTGCAGACTGTGTGCATACCAACTGCATTAGGGCCCAGCTCCCTGGGCAGTATAAAGCACATTGACTCCACCCTGCAGCACATTTCCAGCCTTCCTAAGTGTCAGCTTTCCAAGGAGTCTTGTGCATCCTCAGAGCTGTCAGGGGTGGACTCACCGGCCCAGCTGAGGCCCAGATGTTCTGCTATGTCGACCAGCTTCTGGTCTGCCTTGTCCGTGGTGCTCAGAGAGCCTAGAGAAGAAGGAGTCACAGCTTCAGCTGCACAGTGCCTTGCACCAGTGCAGGGAGGGGAAAAGGGTGCTGGTTGTGGGGGTCTTGCAGCCCTGTAGGCATGGCACTGCCCTGCAGCTGAGACCAAGGAAACCCTCAGGGAAAGGAAAGCTGCCACAAGCATGAGTACAACAGGGTCAGCACAGCCTTTCAACCAGGCTTGTACACCCCAAGCGCAGGTGGTGAGTGGGCTTGAACAGTCCCAGCAGGCTGCCTACCAAAACTGGTCTCACTTAGGACGCTGTATCGCTCCCGCAGAGACAACGGCGTCAGTGTCCTCCTCCGCTCCTCACTGCCGCTTCCCTGTGAGAGTGGGGACAAATCAAGGGGTCACCAGCTTGAAAACAGGGCAGCACCTCTGCCCTGCACCACTGCTTCTCCTGCAGCCCCAGAGCAGCATGGCACAGCCACATGGAGCAACTGAGGAAGAAAAGCTGACAGTGAGTGCTGTCTCCTGCAGCTGAGGGAGGGATGGGTCCCTGCTGCCCCCTCCCAAAGGTGCCAGGGACCTGGCACTGACCTTGGTGCAGGGTGGCATGCTGATGTTCAGGTGGCAGAGCACATGCTGGAGGTCCTCGTATTTCATAGCCTTGCGCAAGAAAGATAGGGAGCCGCTGGCTTCCCGGCTGCTGTCCCGAACCTGAGCACCGAGAGCCCAGTTAGGTGGCCTGGCACAGGGCAGGTGCAGGGGCTCCACTGCAGCCCAGCCCTGCACCCTGCCATTACCTTGATGGGGATGGCAAGACGATTCTCCCGGAAGGACTGGAAGAGGAACGTGCGGGGCTGAGTGGCTTTCTTGACAGGCACCAGGTTCCCCGAGAGCTCGACGTGCAAAGGCATGCCCTCTACCACCTGGCCAGGAGCAGGAAACATGCTCAGACCCTGTGCAGCACTGCTTCTCCTGCCCCTGCACAGGGCAGGTAACCCCAACTCTCCTCCCCCGGCCAGGGCCAGGCTGCTCCACTGTCATCAGCCCCTCCCCTGCTTGGGCAGCCGTCTCCCTGCTGCCCCTCACACATGCTGCTGGGGACAAACCTCAATGTCCCTGCTGCGGGCCACCTCAGTGAAGTTTTCATGCTGCTCTAAAGTCTTGTCAACCTTGTCGTCAGTCATGCAGTAGCAGCGCAGCCGGCCTTCCCGTGCATCATTCATCTTGGCAAACACCACGAATTTGACCATGTAGGGCACGGCTGTCAGCTCCTTGTACAGCATTGTGGCAAAGTGCACGGCCTCAGCTGTGCGCGGGCAGTCAGCCAGCCAGAACCTGCGGGAGGGCTGGGTCAGGGCGCTGCCGGGCAGGTTCCCCAGTGGCACCAGGAGAGCTGCCCTCCCTCACCCCCGGCCCTGACAACAAACTGCACAGCAGAGGGTGCCACAAGAGATCTGGGTACTGGAGCAGGCCCATCCATGACGGGGATCCACCCAAGCACAAAGAATGGCCCCTTCCCCCTGCACACCCAGTTGTTGTGTTTTCTGATGTGTGCCGAGGCAGCATGGGGGTCTCAAGGCTGGAGGCAACTGCCCTGCACAGGGCAATGGGGCAGCACCACAATGAGCACAGGGGCAGGAGACTCCTCCTGGCACAGGCTGCACCCCAAGAGGGCCCAAGGAGCAGCAGATGTCCCCAGACGAGCACATGCTTGCCCAGGACTCACCTGGCAGACACATTGGTGGTAAAGTTAGCACACTCGTTTTCATAGATCAGCTTCGTGGTGCCTGTTATGTCTTCCCACTGTGCTTGGGCTGTCCCTCCTGCAGCAGAAAGCACGTATGACCACACTGGCTTTCCATAAGCCTGGGTCTGCATCCCCCAGGCATTTGCTCTCTCCACTGCTGTGACCTGTCCTTAGCTGCCAGGAGCTGCATCCCATTGAGGCAGCCCAGCCTGTCCCCACCAGAGAGCACACTCGCCTGCGCAGCAGGGGTTGGCAGCCTCACCGATCACACTGCAAAGCAGGCGCAGGCTGGTGGTGTCACCCTCGCCACTGTCTCGGGGATTGTCCTTCCAGGATGGTGGCAGTGGGATGCGGAGGCCAATGGGGCGGTGGAACTTCCTCCGGCGCGGCTCCACTGTGACAATGGGGCTGAAGGTTGCCTGGTTCCCCAGCAGCTTAGTCACCAGCTCGTCGGGCACGGGCTGTGCCTGCAGGCAGCGCAACCATGGGCGTCAGGGCTTGTTTCCCCTGGGCTGGGGCACAGCCTGGGCCTGCTGTCTACCCCTGCCTGCAGGAGCCCAGCTGGCCCCCCAGCCAGGCTCTCTGGCGCTCACCTGCAGGGCCAGCCTCACTCTCTTGGTGACAGCGGTGTCTGGGAAGGTGGCCTGTACCATGGGCACCAGTGTGCTTTTCAAACACCCTCCCTCAGGGCCAATCATATCACAGTCCTGGCAAATCCGGGACATGACCACGAAGTAGAGAGGGAAGTCGGTGGTGATGATGCGGCAGACCCTCTTCTTCCCCAGCTCCTCCAGGCTCTCCAGCTCTGCAAAGGCAGCACAGCCATCAATGTTCACACACCAAGCCCGCTGCTGTCACCCACCACCCCCTCCAAGCTGCACCAACCACGCCACGCTCACACCCGTCCCACCACCCAGGCCAGCCCCACCTGCCTGGCACGCTCACCCTCATCCATGCCATTGAGCAGCTGGTCCATGTAGCTCTCCTCATAGCGGTTGCGGTGCTCCTTCCAGACAGAGCCGTTCTCATTGCGCAACACCACCAGCTCACGGTCTCCGCGCCCATACGAAGCAAAGTGTGGGATCTCCACAATGACAGGGCTGCAGACAGCAAAGGAAGGCTGCTTGCACTCACATGCTGTCGCCAGGACTCGCAGGCAGCCAGGTGGCCCTGGGCAGCGTGCCTGACCATGCTGTACAGCCGCTGGAGGAGGAAGGCAGGACTGCTCAAACCCCTCTCTCTGGGAAATGGGTCTCTGTGCCCGGCAGGACAGTGCTGGTCAGGGCTTTTCCTACCACAGCACAGCCACTGCTCCGTTATGCTGGAATGACCCACCCCAGAAACATGCTGCACCTGGCTGGAGGCGGGATCTCTCCTGCACCAGACCACCAGAAACAGAGATGGGCAGAGTTCTTGCCCTAGCCGGAAGACACTCCAGAGGAGCCCAGATCCATCCCCAGTCCTGAGGAATGGCCCCTGTGTAGGCAGCCCCATCAGCTCTGCTCCCAGCTGCACTCACCTGAGGAACTGAGCGCCAGCGGGCCCCAGGGCGATGATCCGGCTGGCCAGACCCTCCTCCTCAGCCAGCGTTGGGGGTGCAGGCAGCTTTTGGGGCTTCACCAGGCGGCAGGTGATGCGGGTCGGTGCGGCGCAGGCACGGGGCGGGATGACCACGCGCAGTCCGTGGTGCCGGCTGCCCCTCATGGAGCCGCCACGGGCGTCCACCATGAAGCTCACCAGGAACCTGGAGCGAACAGAGGCACGGGCGGGTGGGCACCTTGCAGCTGGCTCACATGCAGAATGTGCATGCGCCACATGGGCTGGGCACTCACCCTGTGTGCACGGGGCTGGCCACCGGGCTGATGTTATCTGAGGTCTCGGTGGCAGGGCTGCTAGGGATCAGGGAGTCCTCATCGAACTCCTTGGAGGGCTGTGTAAGGCAGGGAAAAGCCCCCATTGGCACATGGTCCTATCTAGGGGTGCTGAGCCTGCCCACTCCTCCAGTCTCCCAAACCTCCCTGGACAAGCTGGTACCACAGGGTCCATCCCCACCACCCACCCCACATTTTTGGCTCTGTGGTGATGGGGGGGCTCCCCCTGGCAGGGAAAGCCTGGGGGGTCATGGCAGGCTGTGTCTCATGCTCGCCTTCTGTGGGGACACCAAGGGCACATGCAGCAGGCTGACTTGCTCAGCTTCTGTCTCCACAGGTCCTACCTGCTCAGTCTCCTCCGCTCTGGTCACCACAGTCTCAGGTGGGATGCAGGGGACCTGCACAACAGCTGGAGACTCCACCCTGGCAGGAGAGGGCAGTGACAGCCACTGAAGTGGCAGGCCTGGGCCCCTCAGCCCCAGCCACCCCCAGGTCTCGGGGCCGCTGCATGAAGGCAGGCTCAGAAGCGGACCCGTGCCCTGCTGCAGGAACAACACCAACCAGCTTTGCCTGCTATGCTAGCCAGTCGGGGCTCAGGGATCCATTCCTTGCCCAGAGCTGTCCCTGCCTTGCTGGCATCCCAACCCAGCACCACGCTGGCCCTGTGCCCTGTACCCACTCCCACCCCACCATCCAGTGCCTCTTACATTTGCTCCAGTGTCGTCGTGGTCACAAGCTCCAGCACCTCCCTCTTGCCCTCCTGGTCCCTAGGATCGGGTGTCCTGGGCTTTGGTGCAACCAGCTCCTCCTCTGAAACAGAGACCTGGTTCAGCACGCAGAGAGGCAGAAGGACAAGGCAGCACCAGCCCTTGCCCCCATCGCTCCTCAGGCCTGGAGCCAGGGTGCATCTCTGCTCCCACTGCTGGCCACACACACCCATCCCATGGGTTTCAGCCAGCCACAGGGCAGCCTTACAGCACATGGGGCCTGCTGGCAAGGGCAAGGCCCATGCTGCAGGTCAGTGGGACAGGAGCTGTGGTAGCCGTCAGGAGCCTCGGCTGCTAGCCGACTCCCTTCCCACAGCAATAAGCACAGAGCAGAGCCTGCCTTTGGATGCTGGGGACCAGAGCACAGGCAGGGCTGGGGATGCCGGAAGGATGCCCCAATACTGCTGAGTGCATCCAGGCACCCCCCTTGGAGGCACAGCGCTGCCTGCAGGCCCAATTAGCACCTGCTGAGGAGTTTCACCTGGATTCGGCTCTTGCCAATGCCCTACATGAGGGAGTCCAGCACCTCCAAAAGCAGGGAGAGCCCCAGTGATGGGCAGGGGACCATAGCAGCATGGACACCCTCGTGCACTCGGGTTCATCCCTGCCCTGGCCAGGATGGCACAGGGCGGTTGTGGAGGGGCACTGGAGTTTGTCACAGAACCAGGCTCTTCTGCCTACCGGGGACAGGGCCAGGGGCCGACAGGGAGCCGGGACTCCCCCGCAGTGGGGGGATGGCCCCATTCATGCAGTCACACCACAGCAAGCAGCACAGACACAGATGGGCAGGGCAGGATGGCAGGGCCTGCACTGGATAGCACCAGCCCAGCATCGAGGCTCAGCAAATGGATGTGGCGTGCGGATGGTTAGTGGCCATGGGGTGAAATGGGCCATTGAGCTGGGGCAGGGGGACATGTTTCATACCCATTACTGTGACATGAGCAGTGCCTGCAAAGTAAGAAGAGGCAACGGTGAGGTCTTGCTGGGAGGGAACAGGAGCAGACCAGCTGCAGCCAGGCTTGGAGCTGGTACCACCCCATGGAGCAGGGCATGGTGGGGGGCTTTGCATGCCCAAGAGCTCTCTGCACAATGTCCCTGGAGCATGGGACCATGGAGAGGTCCAGACACATCTCTCCTGCATAGTGCAGGGAAGAATCCGAGCCAGGAGGTGCCAGCCCAGGAGTCTGGTGGGCTCCCCTCATCCTCTCCACAAGACCACTGTGGGACCACACAGCTCCCCCACCCCAGCTGACAGCAATGCCAGTGCCGGTCCCCAGGGCTGCTGGGCCTCCAGTGTGGCAGGCCCAGCCAGCAGATCTCTGGGATGGTGCGACTCAGCTCTGTCCCCTCACCTTCATCCTCTGACACGTCCAGGATCTCGTCTACAGTCTCCGGGAAGCTCATGCGGTGCTTGTCACCGACTGACTGCGGGAGCAGAGCACAGTCAGAGGCCAGCCCTTTGCTGCGCAGCCACCTGCAATCCCCTCCTCAGCTGTCAGTCTTGACCCTGCCCAGCTGCACTCAGCAGACCTTTGCCTGTCTGCTCCCACCTCCAGCCCTCCTCCACAGGGTTCTGGTCCCAGTCCCCAGGGGCTCACCGGGATGTCGGTTTCCTCTGTGACAATCTTGAGCACATCTGTGACAGAAATGTAGCCAAGACGCTTTGCAATGGCCAGGGGAGTGGTGCCATTCTGTGCAAGGAGGAAGGACTGGGTTAGCAGCAGCCACAGCAAAGCCCAGGTAGGTGCCCAAGCTTGCCATGGGGCGAGGAGGAGCAGGCGAGTGCTGTACTCACTGTGCTGATCTCATTGGGAGAGGCACCGTGCTTCAGAAGCAGTGTCACAACGTCCGTGTGGCCCTGCTGTGCCGCTTGGTGCAGAGGGGTGTAGCCCAGCTGCAGGGGAGGGCAGAGGGTGCTGCCATCAGTTCTGGGAGTCTGCTGCCCCAGAAATGCCCCTGGGCCTCACACTGTGCTTCATGCCTGGAGCATGAGAGCAGCTCCCTCCTTTCCAGGGTAAGCAAAGGGCTCTGCAGAACCCAGGACTTGCCCAGGGCTGCAGCTAAACTACAGCAGCTTCCAGCCACGGAGACAGGAGGGCTTGGAGAAATGTAGAGGGGAGAATTGGAAGCAGGAAGGGAGGCTAAGCCATCCCCATCAACCTGTGTGCTGTTCCCCAGGGCAGAAGGGTCCTTGGAGCACAGGACATCTCTGTACCTTAGTCTTGGCATTGACATCAGCCTGGTGCTGCAGCAAAAACTTCACCAGCTTGATGTTCCCATAGTGGCTGGCCACATGCAGCGGGGTATAGCCCATCTGAAAGACAAGATCAGGTCTCAGCCTGCCCTCAGCGGTGCTTCCTTCCCTCCTGGCTGGGGTATGCTTATCCCATGGGCAAGCCCCCATGGATGAAGGATGGAGCATGCACGCGGATGCTGCCTGAAAGCCCAGGACCACTGCAGAGGGCACACTGCAGACCACACCACCTTGTGCCCAGGGGTACAGGAGTGAGATGTGGGAGCAGGCAAGAATCATCCCTCCAGGGAGGTGGGGGGGAAGACGAGGAAGAGGCCCCAAGACACAGACAAGACGGTAAGGATCCCTGTGAGATGGCAGAGTCTTAAACAAAGAGAAAGAACAGCAATGCTCCAGCTGGAGCAGGCCTAGAGGTAGCTTTCCCACATGTTTTTCACCACAGCCATGGTCAACACACTACTTTACCCTGGTCATTGCATCCACTGTGACTCCGTGTTTCACCAGAACATCAGCAACCAGCACATGTCCCTCTTGGGCCACGAGATGGAGAGGAGTCAGGCCACTCTGCAAACAGAGGAGGTCTCAGCAAAGTGGCAGTACCATCACTGCAGCTCTACCAGCAGAGATTCTAAGTCAGGTGTCCAATCAGGCAAATTGACCGTGTTGGTCAGCACATTGCTGCCCAAATGCAAGAAGGCACTGGGGCCTGGACTACCATCCTGTCTGCTACTCCCTGCTGGGGTGTTCACCTCCAGCCTGGCAGGATGCGCTGGGACAACTTACCTTGTTGCCTAGGTCACCATTGGCTTGTTTGGAGAAAAGCAGTGCCACCATGTCCGCATGCCCCTCCTGGGAAGCCAGGTGTAGAGGGGTGACTCCCTGCACAGACTCCGCATTTGCAGAAGCCCCGTACTGCAGCAAGCTGCTGGCCACCTCCATCTGGTTCTGCTTGGCAGCAATGTGCAGCGGGGTGTACCCATTCTGCAGGGAGAAAGGCTCATGGCAGTGCTCAGCCCTTGCTGAGCAGACCAGCAGGGACAGAGGGTGCCACCTTGTCCCTCCAGGCCCTTCCTAGCTGCCTCCAGAGCTCAGGGATGTATGCTCACACCCGAACCATCTCCCTGACAGCAACTAGCCCTGATGCTGAGGGCAAATCTCACTCTTCCAGCAAAGTCAGCAGAGGGATTTCAAAGACCACCTGCTTCAGGTTTGACTGGTATCAGCTGTCCTGGAGTTTTCCACACACGAATTTTGACAGCACTATTCAGCTACCTGGAGCTGTGAGAGGCCAGGGCAGACAGACACCTCCTAGAATGTGTCTGGCTGAGGTTGGGAGCAGCACTCGCAATATGCAGGATTAGTATTCAGGCAGAGACTGAGCAAAGCAGCTGGCAAACACACTCTGCCCAGGGTGATGCACAGGCTGTCAGTGACGCAGACCAACAGGGGATTGGCGCCGGTACCGGTTGCTCCCGATGCCTGCCCAGCAAGCCTGCCGGCAGCCTGCGCAGGGGGAGAGGGGAGTGCCAGATGGGGAGGGCCGGCACCAGCAGCCACTTGTCTGTTCTGAGAATGCAGCTTCTGCAAACAGTGTGGAAACCGAGGCTGCTGGTCACTCTTTGTGGAGATGTTCCCCATGCTCAGGCAGAGCAGGATGACTCTCAGGAGCTCGTGGGTTTTCTGACTCACTAACTTCAACTATGAAGACAGCTGCATGCTAACATTTGTGTGTGCTTTCCCCAAGCTCTGCGGGGCTTGCCATGGAAACACGTCCCCAAGCAACAGCCACAACTGTGCTGCCAGCAGGGACTATCCCTGACAGAGCCTGTCTGCTGGAACAGACTGCCCGGCACACCTGCCCACCCCACGTGCTGGTCCGAGGGACAGGCAGGTGGGAGCAGAAGGCATGGAGAGTGGCTGGCAGTAATTGGTTCCTTGTATACGCCTGGAGTGCCAGCGTTGAGGGGCAATGCTGGCCCTAGGCCGGCAGGCATTGAACACACGACAAATCCCAACATCCCCAGGGACACCCAGTCCAGCCTTACCCAGGCTGAGCTGTGTGTGGAGCTCCCCTTGGGAAGCAGCAGCTTGACGATCTCCAGGTTGTTGTGGTGCACAGCCACATGCAGTGGGGTCACGCCGGTCTGCAGAAGGGGATAGGGCACAGACAGGTGAGACAGAGCCTCGCCATGTACCACACCACCCCTCCCACTGCCACAGGAGCAGCGCTCACCTTCCCTGCTGCATTGGGGTGAGCGTCACGTGCCAGCAGCAGCTCTGCCACATCCACCTTCCCATACTTGGCTGCAACGTGGAGAGGGGTAAATCCTTTCTGAGGAGAAAGGCAGCCCATCACAGAGTGTACAGGGATGAGGAGGCGGGCACTGGCACATGCTGCAGCACAGGAGGTGGCTGCTCCTCCTGTGGCAGGGACACTGCACTGCCAGCCTGCCCAGCCTTGGCCCAGCTGGGTCATGCCTTCAGCAGCAGGGGCCACTGCAGCCTACCTTGGTCATGCAGGTCTGCGAAGCCCCCTTCTCCAGCAGGGCCAGAGCCGTGTCCACATGCCCCTCTCTGGCGGTGACGTGCAGGGGTGTGTGCCCCGCTGTTGTGGCCAGGTTGGGGTTGGCGTTGTTCTCCAGCAGGAGTTGGACCATGCCGGTGTGGCCGATGCGTGCAGCACAGTGCAGAGGAGTCTGATCGTCCTATGACGGAGGCAGAGAAGTTGGTTTGGCAGATCTGGACCAGTCCCTTCCTTGTCATGCTGAAGGGAATCCAGCCCTGCTCCTGCTGTTGCACAGCCCCTGGCAGGTCGTGCTCTGGGCAGGTGAGAGTGAGGAAACCAGCACTGGCTGTTCCCAGAGCTGGACTATCACACAGGTTCTCTGTACCTACCTTGGCCTTGGCATTGGCTTTGGCTTTGTTCTGCAGCAGGTACTTTGCCACATCCATGTGCCCAGCTCTGGCTGCCATGTGTAAGGGCGTCTCCACTTTCTGCACCAAGGACAGGATAAAGTAGAGGATATGCTTTCCTGCAGCTATTCCTCTGGTCTGAGCACAGGAGAGCAGTGCCCACAATCTCTTCTGTCCCCTACCAGTTCCTCCTGCCAGCAGAAACCGGGGGGCACCAGGGATTGCTCAGGAGAGCAGAGACAGCAGAACTCAAGCAATCCCCACCTCCTGCTGAACCCCACCATGCTGAGTTCCCACAGCCCCAGCCAGGGTGGGACTCACCACATTGGACACATTAGGAGAGGCTCCACGCTGCAGCAGGGTCTTGACAATGGGCAGGTGACCCATGAAGGCGGCCACGTGCAGCGGGGTCAGGCCGGACTGTGGAGAGAAAGGAGCCCAGGAGCCAAGATGGGGGCTGATGGCCTTGCCAACATCTCTTCCTGCCCCCTCCTCCCCCTCCCCAGGGCACGCTCCAGCACAGAGGCAAACTCTGGGTCCCTAGCCTGGCCCCAGCAGCCTGGCAGGTGAGCTGAGGGGAACACAGAGAGCTGCTGCCAGGCTTAACAGGTCCTGAGCTGCAAAGAGGTCTAAGCCACAACAAAGAAGGTGCCCAGGCACCAGCAGAGGCAACAGGGCCACAATCCCCTGCAGCGCTGCCTGCTCTGCGCAGGCAGCAGCATGAGAACTGGGGCTGGGCTGCAGCCCACCTACCTCCGTGACAGCATCGATGGAGGCACCTGTCTTCAGCAGCAGCTCCATCACCCGGATGTGGTTCTTCTTGCAAGCAATATGGAGGGGTGTGAAGCCATTCTGCAGACAGACAGATGGACAGTCATTTGCAAGAACACTCTCCCTTGCCCCAGCCCTGCCTGCCTGTCCTCGCTCACCAGGGCCCGGGAGTTGGGCTTGGCCCCCTTCTCCACCAGCAGCTTGGCCACCCGGTGGTGCCCACAGTGTGCGGCCACGTGCAGCGGTGTTAGGTGGTCCAGGGTGATGTCATCGATCTCGGCGCTGTACTGCAGGAGCAGGCGCACGCAGTCCAGGTGGTCGCCCTGTGCTGCCATGTGGATCGGCGACAAGCCGTTCTGTGACCGCGGAGCAGGGCCTCAGGGCTGGGCCAGGAGGGGGACCAGGCATCCCACCCAGCCCCTGCCTCACTCCCCTGGCCACAGCTCTGAGGCAGAAGAGTCAGTGTGTTCCCCAGGGCACTACCAGAAAGGAGCCCCGAAATCCCTCGCCAAGACTTACAGGGGAGCAATAGCGAACAGAGGGCAGGGCCCGAAGAGCTGCTGCCATGGGACAGGCTGTCCCCAGGCCATCCCCTTCTCAGGGCTGATCCCTTTGAAGCATGCAGCCCTCAGGCAAAGGGCTCCAGCTAGGGCCAAGGAGGAGGTCAGGAAGCTCCTCACCCCTTGGCAGGCCAAAAACACAGACCCAGCCCAGCCACGAGTAGCATCCAGCAACTGCACAACTTGTTACCCCTCTGTGCTACCCTGGGACCTGGCACAAAGCACAACCCCATAACCCCACAGAGTCCCGTGGGTACCTTGGTTTTGGCTTGAATGGGAGCCCCGTGGTCCAGCAGGATCTCTGCAATTCGCACATGTCCATTGCGAGCTGCACAGTGGAGAGGGGTCAGCTCATCCTGGGAAGAGAGAAGGGCTCAAGGGCTCAGCACAGCCAAGGAAGGGCAGGGATTCCCTCAGGCTGGAGTGTAACAGGGACTTTGGACTTGTTTGCAAAATAAGGCAAAACTGAGCATGTCCTCTGCCCCCAAAAAACCTGGTCCATTCCCTTAGTGCACCAGGGACCCTCCCTCACACACTGAGCAAGGTGTTCACAGGGTAAGCACCGGGCAGCGCAGTATGGCAGTGCTCCCTGGATGCAAGGAGCTGGGGGAGGCAGACAGCCTGTGCACTTGCAGAAGTGGTCTCACCTTGGTCCTTGTCTCTATCTGGGCCCCGCGGTCCAGCAGCAGCCGTACCATGATGATGTTGCCCCGGCGGGAGGCTATGTGCAGGGGAGTGATCCCATTCTGACAGGAGGAACGGCAGTCTGTTAGAGGAAGCAACCCCTTCTCTTTGCCCTGCAGGGCTGCAAGGAGGCATGGGGCAAACAAAGGACAGAGGGCAAGGGAGAGCTAAATCCCTGCCCAAGGATGGCCCAGGAGAAGAGCTTGTTTCACAGAGCTGGGAGCACCTTCTCCTGCCTGCAGCTAAAGGCTGTAGACAAGCTGCACAGAACTCGCAGGAAAGCGCCAACTCACAGATATGGCTGCACCCATGGGACATTAAGAGGCATGCCAACTGCAGGGGCTATAAGCTCTGCCCTGCAGCGACAGCACCAGCTTTTCTTCCACCTGGACACAAGGTCCCAAAGAGCATCCAGGGATGCATGGCTGCACCCAACAGAGGGGAGACACAGTAGAAAAGGCCTGCACTGGTTATTAATGGCAACTCCCCAGACATGCATCTGTGTGCTACCCTCTGCATGGTCCCACCTCACCAGCATACCCTGGCAGCTGCTGCTGCACCTACATGGAAAGGAGGCACAGCATTCTGTTCTGGTGCTGGTGCAGTACCAGCCCCAGCAGCCTTCCCACTTCGCACTTACCTGGGGTGTGAAGTTGACACTGGCTCCACGGTTCAGCAGTAATTGGGCCACACTGAGATTCTCGTAGTGGGCTGCAATGTGCAAGGGGGTAAATCCAGTCTAGGGGAAAGAAGGAGGGATCAGCCCAGCCAGAAATATGCTCCCTGCTGAAAGGATGGATAAATACAGCATACCAAGCTGTTGTTCCCCCTGTGGATGTGGGAAAGCTCCCCAAGACAGGATGGGAAAGCCACACACCTTGGAGAGGACATCAGCATTGGGGTCATTCTGCAGCAGCACGGCAGCTGTGCGAGTGTCATCGTTGCGGGCTGCAATGTGCAGGGCAGGCAGTCGGACCTTACCCTTTGTCCCATAGTTGATAAGGTGAGCAACCACATTCTCATGCCCTTGCTGCAGAGCCACAGCTAGTGGCGTGAAGCCATCCTGCCAAGGAGAGGCAGGTGAGAGGGGGAGGGCCAAGAAGCCATGGCAGCATCTGGCATATCCAACAGCAGCCCCAAAAAGCAGGGCCCTAGGGTCCTCCCCAAGGATCTCACCTCTGTGGCTACATTCTGGTTGGCTCCATTTTCCAGCAAGAACTTGACAACTTCCAGGTGGTTTTCCTGTGCTGCCATGTAGAGGGGTGTGAAGCCTTTCTGCAAACACAGGGCCATGCACATCAACACAACTCTTCTTCGAGTTTCTCAAGCTCCTTGCAGACCCCATCAACACCCACACCCCCAGCTTACTGAACTGAGACAAAAGCATACACAGCGTGAGTAGTAAAAAGGAAAAAAACTGGTAACAGCGTAGCAATCATAGAGAGCTGGAGCCCATGGCTCCCCACATCTAGAAAGAACCAGGGAATGCTTCACAACAGTCAGCCCAGGAGACACTGACTTCCACTCGCTGCCACTACTCTCCCTTGCTTCAGGGACATTCGTCCCATCAGGCAAAAGCTGAAGAGCTTGCAGCCCCACCAGGCCCAAGAAGAAGAACAAAGGAGGCACAGCACACAGAGCTGCAGGAGTTGCTGGAGACCTTATGGCTGTGCCAGGGAGGTATCAGCCATGAGTCCTCCCAGGATGAGTTCAGGGTGCTTGTGTGTGCTGCCATGGACTCCCTCAGCAGAGAGACCATTCCACTCCCCCCATATCCCTCAAGACTCCCTCCCCACCACTCGCACACCTGTCTTCTTTCGGGAGTCTGGCAGAGCAGTCCTTGCCCCTGAACAGCCCTAGAGAAAAACTGTAAAGGGCTGCTGAAGTGCCCATGCTGGGCACAGTTCCCACCATGAGGACACCACCATCATGCACACTGAGTGCTTTTCCTGCCCCAGCCCAGGTCACTCTACCTGTGACTGTGCATTGACGTTGGCCCCGTAGTTCACCAGTTCCCGGACCACGTCCTGTTGTCCAGCCAGGGCAGCAATGTGCAGGGCTGTGTTTCCCTTCTGAAAGACACCACAGGGCAGCGCTCAGGGGCTGGAGCAACCCAGGATGCTGGCGAAAGATGGGCCTGACATTTGCTAACACACGTCCAAACAGAGCAGCTGGCCAGGGGAAGCCTGTGGGGTCATGCAGCCCTTGCTCCATGCTCCGTCCCTGCTACAGACCAGGCAGCTACCCTTCACATTTGTTGGCCAGGGAAGAGAGTGATTTCATCTTTCCCATGAAGTTACTGGCAGCAAAAGCTGTATGCACTGTCAGGCTCTGTGTATCTCCAGCACCGAAAGATAAGGAGGGGAGGGAGGATGGGGTAGCTGAGCTGGCAGTCTTCAGGCAAAACTGCAGTGTGTGCCCTGGTAGCCAAGGCATCCCAGCAGAGCTAAGGGATGATAAGCAGGCTGGAAAATGCAGACACAGGCTCTTCTGACTTGTGCCTTTGGGTGGTGTGGCAGAATGCCAGACTCTGCTCTGCACCCCAAGCCCTGCCAGGGCACAGGGGAGGTGGCAAGCCAGGCCCCCTCCTGCTCTCACAGCCCTTCAGAAGGTGCTAGAGGCTGCTCATTTGTCAGTCCTGCTTGCTTGTACCATTGTCTCACTTGTCACCGAGCAAGAACCACACCCCGCTGCGGTGATGTAAGGAGAGAATGATATGTTATTTACAGAGAACCAGAGCTCTCCAGGCTTGCAACAATGGTACCAAGGCCATCTCAATGTTGCAGCACACAGGGGCTGCCCTGGGGCAGTGAGGGCTGACCTGAGCCAGCAGCCAGTGCCAGGAGGAGATATGAGCAAAGACAGCACTAGCACATGTTGTGGCTTCTATTATTCCCCTCTTGAACTCACAGTGGCTCCCATGGGGGAGAGGCATGGGTGGAGAAGATCCTCCCACCCACCTGGAGGTGCCCAGCACAGCTTTGACTGCGCTGAAACCAGAGCCTGGTCCCCAGGCCCCAGCCCAACAGCACAGCCTTTCCAGGGGCTGAAAGCAAACAGTGTGATTCGCTGCTCGGCTACTGCTGGTTTGTCTGGCAGCAACAGCAGGGTGCAGAGTTGTGACTAATGTGATCAGACTCCCTTGTCCTCACCTTGGTCGTTGTCTCCAAAACTATCTCCTTGTGCAGCAGCTCCACCACCATTTTCACATGGCCCTCCTTCGAGGCCAGGTGCAAGGCGTTCAGCCCATTCTGGAGGAAGCAAAGGTGGGAGAAGGGTATTAGTCACCTGCTGGGGCTCTCCAGGGAACCCCCTACTCTCAGCTCCTGTGCAGACACAACTGCGGGCGCTTGGCTCATGCTGGAGAAAGTCCAGGCTGGTGGCAGCAGGAGCCGTTGCCTTGTTCCCGAGCCCTGTGCTGGCATCCAGCACAACAGCCATGGTTAGCTGCACGCTGCCAGGGCAACTGCACACAGCTGAATGCTGAGTTGCTGACCAATGCTGGAGGTTTCTCCACGAGCAAAGCATGCAGACCCCCGTAGATGATTTCCTATGGATGGGTGGCACCACAGCTCAGCATGTGTGTGTGTTTGGCACCACAGGCACTGTTTCAGTCCTCCCTGCTCATGACACATCCCTGATGTCAACTCGTGTCTTTGCTCAAGTGACTTTCCTTGGGATGCTCCACCCCACGACCACCCACCTGCAGTCAGGCTTTTCAAACATAAAGCACAGAGCTGAGCTTTGTGTATAGCCCAGAGTAAGGATGCACCAGAGCTGCTGTGTAAGTGCACATACAAACCTTAAACTTTAACATTTACACAGATCGAGATGCAGTGAGAAGCTCTGCACAGGACAATGATTTTATCAAGCGGCAGCCGAATTTAGTTCACAGCAGTTCAGAAGCTTCCAGTCCAGCAGCTGGCTTCTTCCTGGCTTTGCAGACTGCCCACCAACAGCCCCATCCTGCAGCCCATGCTCAGCAGAGGGTCAGCTTTGCTCCCTCAGAGTTTAGCTGCAGCAAAGTGTGCAGAGAAAGTGTTGGCTATGCCACTGCTAAGCTCTACCAGTTCCAGGAAGCTCCCAAACAACCGAAGTGATTTCTCAAGAACACCTCTGCATATGCCCCAGTCTAGCTCGCCTTCTTCCTCCACATGGAACCCGAGCGCTAGGAGCAAAGGGCTGGCCAGTGCCCTTTTAGCATCCCTGGGCTGTCAGAAGGAGGAGTCAGGCAAGTCACCACCCTAGAGGCTGCTAAGACAGCTTTTGCTCCATTATTTCCAACACCCTCTTCTGCTTCCCAGATGTGAACAAAAGGGCTGGGATATTTGCTGACAAAAAGCTGAAGTACTTGCAGGCAATTTCAGAAAAAATGTTTTTTCCCCATAAGGCAAACTTCCCTTGTGCCTCACTTCTCCCAGGTGGATGCACTATGTTTACCCACCCCTACGCAATGCTGTCATGTGGCAGAGATGCCAGCTCCCTGGTAGCACACAGTCCTGCCCAAGTACTCCACCTCCCAACCATCTGTTTCAGCTCCTGTAGAGCACTGGAAGGTCACTTCACAGAATTGCTTCATCCCCACCTGAATATAGGTAGGGGAGCAGAACGTGCCTGGGGAGGCTCCTGTTCCAGCCCTCAACACTCCAGTTAAACTTACAACAGCTTCAAGAGTGTTATCATACTGGAAAAAGGTTTTCCACCCTCTCTCACTCAAAGCACCAGCTATCCAGGATCATAGTCAAAGAGTCACAGATTCTTTTGCTCAACTGTGATTCCAGCACAAAGAGTAAAAACCTAAAAATCCACAGGCTTCCTCAGCACGCCAACTCCAAAGTCCCCTAGAGCCTGAAGCACAAAAGGCCTGCTTCCAATGGAAAATGAAGCAGGAAAGCTGCAACACCCACAGAACAGAGCCACTGAACGGAAACTCCCCCCAACCAGGCCTGGCTACACTAAGCCCATCGCCTTGGTCAAGCCCAGCTTCTTTGACTAAGACACACCTGCACAACTGCATACAGATGGTCACTGACACCCTTGCCTTCATGAGCTCACAAGTCCATGCTTTTTCTTGGTTACACTCAAACAACAAACACCTGGAGTGCAAGATCACAGATGCTCGGTTGCTCTCCTCAGCACATATGCCCTTTGACGCAAGGGATTCATAAATAACCTTTTGAATGCTGAAGACCTGTGAGGAATCATTATTCTCTGGCCCTGCAGCAATAAGCACAATGTTTGCAGATCGTTTCCCAGTGGCCCATCGATATTTCTGCTCCAGGAACAACACAGGCTGTTTTGCACATTTGCTTTGGCTTGACAGCTCATCTGACCCAAAACCGCCACAGGATGTGCTTAATTTGAAAGGTGCTGTATTCACCTCACTAAGTGCCACAAACACTTCCCAGAAATCCCAGTCACTGGCTGTCAATGCAACAAATGCAGCCCTATAGAAAAACACAAAAGACAGGACTTTGCACTTAGCCTGTACCAAAGCAGGGTCCTGCCCTGGACTGCCCATCAGGACTGTGACGGCCACCCCGACAGACTATCTCCTGGCACCCATGTGCTAGCACAGCGCCATTCCCTGCTGGCGAGGGTCCTGGTAGCAAGATGCGCTCATCCTCAGGTCTCCAGCTCCTCGTGGATGAGATGGGAGCATGCAGGTATTCAAAACACGAGAGAGGTGGATGACGAAGACACTGATGCAGATGGCAGCAATGAAGGGGATGAAATCGATGGGATGAAGATCAGATGGCATGTCAAGGTCTCTGCACTTGAGTAAGAATACAGGGCCTGTGGGATAGGTCTGACCACATATATCCCTCTTTATTTTATACAGGACATGTGAGGTTGGACCTTTCCCACAGGTCTGATATTCCTCAGAAGGAAACCCCAAAGTGCCATCTAACCTCAGGGAGAAGGCAGGAACCAGTGCAAAGACATCACTGAAAGAAGTGCCTCATACTGTCGTAGCCACGTGCTCCCCATCAAGGTGTTAAATCCCCTCACCAGGACCAGAAATCTGGCTGGAAACAGGACTCACTGCCAGTCAGTGGTGACAGCTGATGACTGACTGTCTCTCTGCATGAGGAAGAAGTTGAAAGCCATCGTCTTTAGCTTGTGGCTGGGTCTCCCTGTCTTAATTCTTTGCAGATCCCTCTCCAGAACCACATATTCTGCACTAGAGTGGTACAGGAGCAGCGGACATAGAAATTCTCCCTCTGCTTTTAAGTTTGTCATTGGAAATGAGTGAATATCCGTGGCGCAATCTGCTTGCAGAGTCTCCCATCTCAGAAGGCATGGGCCAGCATGGCCAAACACAGCCTGCTCTTGCCCCTCTCCTCCAAACATCCACCGAAAGTGGCAGGAGGGAATTCTCTGAGCCTCTTGTAAGCAGGCAAAGTAAGATGATTTTCCCTGCCAGGCTCTCCTCCAGCCTCTGCCACACATGGCAGCATCTCCAGTTCTTCCTGGAGAGGAGAGCAGCACAGACGTCAGCAGCAGGATCTCCCTGCTCCTTATGACTTCCTTTCCCAGAGGTCTGTAAGGGAGCAGTGGACGCATTAAACACCTATTTGTCTCTGCTCATTTGAAGCCAAGCGCTTGGAGGCAGGAGCAGTGTAACTGCTTCCAGCAACTGTCCTGCTGCTGTGGCTCAATTACACAGGCTTCTGCTCCCCCAAGAGAGGCTAAGGGAACAGCAGCGGGGTTTAATGACTGGGGCAAATTCCGCAATGAAGGACAGCAACTTGGAAGATCTTGCCAGGTGCAGGTGCACAATCTGCTCAGTGCCAAGTGCAAGCCAAGTCCTGCAGCCCAGGGCTAAGAGCGCATCACATGGCCTCTTCTCTTTTCAAACCCTGTACCTCTCCAAAATGGTTATGTGGTCAGAGCCTCTAACCCCCTAACAGGACCCCACAGAAAAGCTCATCTTCAAAGGACTCTGAAACTGAAATTTTTTTACCTCTTCTCCCTACAAGACCCCTCTGATCTAAATCCCATATGTCCCCACACAGCCCCAGGACAGAAGTCTTGGAGAGTATCTGGATGCTGATTATGAAGTAATAATCCAGATAATACAATGATGAACAAAATAAGCATCTCCTGAACTTTCCCCAAACCTCATCTCATGTCCCAGAGAGGAGAATGCAAGCTGCAGTGTGCCCCAGGGGCCTGCAGAAGCCCACCATCCCTGCACAGTACCATTGGCCAGAAAAGAAAAGGAGACGGTGACATTTCCTGGGGGAACCTGTCTGCGGTAACTGTGCCAGCCACTGCAGTGCACAAATCAGTAGGTCTGAACTACACTTGGTTTCCGGACTTGATACTGAACCAGGTGAATATACATTCGTGCTACTGGCTGAGCCAGCCTCCCCAGCATCACTACTGCTCTAGGAAGCAGCCAACAGTGCAGCCTGTCTGTCCCCCCTGCTCAGCCCAACCCCCTTGAGTCTCTCCCTACAGCACCCGCCCCAACTCAGGCTGAGCCACTTGCTTTTGGCAGCTACACAGATACAAAATGTTCTGTCGATTATGTGCAAACAATTCCTCTGTGCCTGCAGCTCTCTTTTCCTGGGGCAGACCTGTCTCTGCTTTGGGCTAGGAGGGGCTCCACCTGCCCAGCACCTCCCAAGCCACAAACACCGGCATTTTTTTCAAACACCCCCTGCTTGTGTTAAGCTGCAGCTTCTGGGAATCTGAAAGCCTGAGCATTGCAGGCAAGGGGAATATCCCCAAGAGTAATTCCTGTGACGTCCCAGCCACTGTGCTACACTCTTCACAGCTATCTGCTCTGGCCTCTGATAAGCAACTGAACCCCTTCCAGCTGTCCCAGTTGCTTGTCACCCTAAAGGAGCCTCAGATTTCCCTCTCTGATTATCTGTTAATACCTTTTGCTACACTCCAGCCCGTACTGCCAGGCTCCCCAGATCTTTATAGCTATTGCTACCCTCCCTCCCCCAAAGACAACTGGTCCAGATCTGAGTTCTGGCCAGCCATTTTCCTCACCAGCATAGAACCTGTTTCCACACAGCTCAGCTGTGGAAAGCTCCCCAGCAAGGGACCACTCTCATGCTGCAGTCTGCCCTGTGTGGCCTCTCCCCTGAGCTCAATTCTGGTCAGGAGCTCCTGTGCCAGCTGTCTGGCACAGGCAGGGACACACGGCTGTGGGTTGCCTGGAGCCTGGCAGGGGGTGGCACAGGTGAGAGGAGGATGGGGTCTGCCAGGACACACAATTCTGCACCCCAGGGATCCCCCTATCGTGCTGGCAGTCATGCCTCCGTGATCTGCCAGGCTGATGTGCACCTCCCCCTCAGCCTGGCACGCCACAGCTCTGGAGATACATGTCTGGAGACTGCACAATGTCTTTGCAGAGCAGGTCACCCCCAGAAAATCACCTCCACACAGAAAAGTTGCCACTGCACTCCACATAACACAGCACTTCTTTTCTCACCCCTCCAAATGCTTCATCAGGAGCTAGGCACATCAGGCACCGGAGGGGAGTGGGGTCAGGACAGGCAGCCTCTCCCACAGAGGTTTTAAACTTCCTTACCAACTTCTTACCAGCCAACTCACACTCTGCTCCGTGGCAGATAGGACTGTGGGAGGTGCCTCCAATCGGCTATGCAAAGCACAGCAAACGAGCAGCCACAGGGAACACCTCCCTGCCTCGGTCCCACGGGAGCAGTGTAAGGAAGGGATGCAGCGACTGTCATGGGAGCCACTGCATGGCACATTTTTGCATGAACTAGATATGGTACCAGAAGCCCTGTGGATTTCACATACCTGGTTACAGGTGTTAATATCTACCCCATTCCTGAGGTGATCCAAAGCTTTGTCCAGATTCCCGGATCTTGCAGCTCTCAAGAAACTGGTTGCAGCATCAGCCTTGGGGAAAAAAAGAAAAAGCATGAGACTCAAGAGTCCCCTGGTTCTCCTCCATCACCAGCACAGGGCCAGCTCTTCACTCAGTCGCAGAGAACATGACTACAGGCAGAAAAGGCAGAGGCCAGGCAGGTCAAGGTGGGAACTGCTGGGATAGACCAAGGTGCCCTGAATTAGACAGGAAGAAGCAGGGCTGGGACCCGGACTTAAGAGTGAAAAGCATCCAGATGACAGGGCAGGAGAGCCACACGAGGTCTGCAGCTCATCCCGGCACTGTGAGCAGGGTAGGGAGGGAAGCTCTAAGTGGACTCCTGCAACCATGGCAGCCTCCCTTGGCCCAGGAAACACCTCTGTGTCCTGGCTGAGAGGGACAAGGCCTAAACTGCAGCTGTGGTGAGCCCACCCCTGCTGTCCTCCAGAAACCACTGGGTAGCCACAGTGGTGAGTTCGAGTACTGGCACCAGGGACAATGGCCCCGGCTGAGTGCCCCACAGCCAGGAAAGCTGCAACTCTCTTTTCCGACAGAAACAAGGCAGTGCCTCCCTGCATCACTGAAACGCAGCCACCCCAGGCAAGGCACAGCAACGGATTGAGCAACACTATTTAGCGGCGTAAGGCAGCAAATGAAGACCATGGGATGGCTCACCAGAAGCTGGAGAACAACAGGGTGGAAATGCAGTGATGAGGCTCTCTGAGGCTGGGACCCTGGACTGTTAAGTATGAGCTGGTGTGTGCCTGCCCACTAGGTCCAGCCCAAAGGGCCCTCTGCAGCAAAGAGCTGCGAGACATCCATGGCAGAGTCACAGAACATGCTCCTCTGCCTTCAGCTCCAACAGAAAATCAGAACCCCTCTTGTGCCACTCATGTTGGGACTGCTCAAGGGACCTCCTGTGCTACAAGAGCCTACACCTGCCTTCCCAGGCCATCCTGTGGTGCCCACAGCCTGGCTGTGGAGGAACACCCAGGACTAGGAAGCTCCTGCACATGCTGGAAGCAGCATGACCACAGAGGACAGCACTGGAGGCAGACCTAGGCAGGATGATGCACCACACAGGTTCAGGGCTCCTCTCTTTGCTGCTCAGCCATTCGAATTTGGACTTTGGAGCAGCACAACTCAGCTGCCTTCTGCTCTCCTCTGTCTGCCTCCCCCAGCCCATTCTTTCTGCCCAACCCGCCTACCCCAGAGAAATGCAGCCGTGTCCTGGGCCCACCACCCTGCTACCACCTGCAGAAGCAAGGCCCACAGACAGGATGTCCTGGCCCCCACTGTGCCAGGCACACCCTGCAGAACTCAGTCCAGGCTCCCGCAGCAGTGGCCGGGTGTCATGGCCCCTTCTGGGGCAGCCCATGGGCTCAGAGGGACAGGGGGTGGAGGGCAGCACCACCATGCCCTGTCCCGATGCGCAGCCTCCGCGTGCGGGGGGGAACACGTGCTGATCGCATGACCTCCTGTGCCAGCTGGCTCCATTTGCTATCACCTCGGAGGAGAGCCCTGTCCATCTGGGAAGAGCCCCCAGATTCAGAGCAGAGCTGCTGGCTTTGTGGAGCACTGTAAGCACCCAGCAGACACGACATGGCACCTCAGTGCCCTGCTCGTACAGGATGATCTACTGTAAGAGGCAGAAGGCAGCACCAGCACTGTGCTTAGAAGTGCAATTTGCGCCCTAAGCCCTGTGCGCTGTCTACGGTCTAGCGAGGAAACACTGACAGTGTCAAGCAACAGATCGTATGCAAAGAGCTTTTCCAACTCCAGACCCTGCTAGAAGCCTCTGCATCTCAGGTCAAGATCAATGACAGGGCAGCACCTCAGCTATGCCGCCAGCATGCCAGGCACAGTACAGACCTTCCACAGCAAACTCCCTGGAAAGTCAAAGCACAGCTCAGCCAGGCTCTCCCACCCATGGGACGCACATGGAGCTGCAAAGATCTAAATGGTAAAACTCTACAGGCTCCAGCAACAAAGGGGCTCCCAAAACCCCAGCACGCCCAGCAGCAGAGACTACAGGCAGAAAGCAAGCAGAAAAGCAAAGCCGAGGTCTCTGTGGCCACGAAGGAGAAGTGCATTGTGTACTCACAGCCACGTCTGGACCAGACCTGCCCTTTCGTGCTGCCATACTCCGGCACTTCAGCTGAAACCTGAGCCTGGTGTCCCCTCTCCCCCTCCTTGGTTATCTACTCCCCAGCTTTGAGAGAGCCAGTAAGTTACACTGCATTCTATCTAAAAATACAGGCTCCCTCCTCGCTCCAATGTAGACCTTGCAGGGATCGCCAGCTGCTAATGGAATTTGCTCATTTTCCCTCCATTACTGTGTCAGACAGGATATTTAATAGCGAGCCGCCTCTGGAAAGTGGAAGACTGCTGCCAAGTGCAGGGAGCGGGTCAGAGCTGCAGGTACCACCTCGGGAACAGCAAAGAGAAGCCCCACAGACATGCCCAGGAGCCAGGCATTTTACAGGTAACACCTGCCACAGAGGAGAGGTGTCATGGTTCCCTCCCGACCCTCTGGATGCTGGGGGCAGGGCCCTGGAGAATGTGTTGAAGTTTCAGTGCTTCAGAGGTACTGCCCTTCTGCTCCCCATGCTCAGCATGCACCTTTCAGAGATGCGTAGAGAGATGCAGGACATCAGGCAGCAGCAGTCACACAACACATGTGGCCAGAGAAGAAGGGATATCTCAGCTCAAATGGTAAAAGCAGAGGAAATAGATCTGCAGTCATATTGCCCTTCTGATTTCAGTGTGCATGTTGGGACTGCCTACCTATCACTCAAGGGGCATTCGTTCACAACAGCTTGCTTTACTGTGGGGTGTCACAGAGATCAATACAACACTAGATTAGCCAGGTAACTGAAGCACAGTTTGGGTCACGGCCATCTCCTGAATTTCAGCAAAAGGGAGCAGCAACAGCAAGAAATGCAGAGACCCTAGGGAACCAAGAAGATGTGCGTATCAAAAAGATACACACACACATCCTAGTCAGCACAACACCAACATGCCTAAACACCAACACACACAGTGCACAGTTACCATACACTAATAAGCACAAAGCATAGCATGGGCATGCTACATGCAGCCCCCCGGTATCTGTACACACACACACACATGCAGTCATTTGCTACCCGTGTGCCCTAGGATATACAGCAACTTCTTCCAGATGCAGACTGCTGCTACTGGTTTCCCTTTGGAGTTTGTAGTGTTTCTTTCTACTCTCCTTTGCCTTCCTAGCAATCTTCCAGAAAGGAGCTACTCCAGGGGAGAAAATAAACTGCCTCACTTGCCACTGTGTACCTTTTGCCCTGTTACACGGCTGCTAAATCCTACACACAGGTGTCGTGCTTCACAGACTTGTGGACATTCAAGCTGTGAAGCGTCAGGAGGCTGCTGCCAGCAACTCCCCCAGGGAGAAGCCTCAGATCTGGACTTTGCAAAGTGCTCCGAGACCTTCTAAAGTAAAAAAAACATAGCACAGCACATCAGACTGTGCTTCTATTTTCCTTCCCTTTCTTTTTTTTTTTTTTTTTCAGGAAAAAGCTCCCCTTGTCTGCTGACAATCTAAATTTTTCCCTTTCCCTCTCCTGGCCCTGATCAGTGGCTTCCTCTGCTCCTATTCATAGGTGTCTTCCTGCTCTCACAGCCTTGCCCTGCAAAGCACTACTGCTGCTGGATGACTGTCCTAGCCCTTTCACGCCAACATGAGAAGCCTGGACCTGACCAAGCCCACTGCATTGTAGCTGTGGCTAAGGCAATAAGCAAAGAGGAAGTTCTGCCAAACCAGGGGCTCAGGCTGGATTTCAAGGGCTGCAGTCAAGAGGTTCAATAATCCTGCTCTATCTTCTTCTTGGCTGTGGTCAGTCCCGCTCTAATCTCTTCTGGCAGTGCCTCGCTCTCACTCCCACCCAGGGAGGGGCTCCAGCCAGCTCTTTCTGCACATCGCTGATAAAGGCAGGGAGGGTCTCAACACTGCCTCCTTCTGTGAAAAGTGGCAACATTTTTCAGAAGCCCACTCTGTACAAGCTGCTAAATGCTGCAAGTAGACGATTCCCAAGTGCAAATGAGTTCAGGGACTTGTGCTGATCTCACAGTGTTTTCTGGGACACAAAGACAGGCAAGAAGCAAGTCGCCACACTGTTCCAGAATGGTAAAAGGCACACATGCACCCTGCTACGCTGCCTTCTCTATCCTATCTGCCCACTTGCTCATCTACCTGCAGATCTTCTGCTGGAGTAGCGAGGCAGCCTGAGCGGGGACTGCAACTCCTTTGTTTATGCAGCACCCAGCACGAGAAAGGGTTGAGCTGGCTTCTTGCTGAGAAGCTCCAGAGGAGGTGGGACCCCTTCACTGCAAGGATGTGCACACAGGTCTGTGGTACTGCCTGGGAACATGTCCTGCTATGGACAGGACCAAAGATGCCAAAAGAAAGGGCCTGGGTGCCCTTTCCAACAAGTCTCTGATTCCAGTAGTCCCTGGAGATCAGCCCTGCCCGTGCTGCACAACCACCAGGCAACAGCACAGGCAGGTGAGGGGCAGCACACCCAGTCAGAGGCTGCTAGCACCCATTACACCTTCTCACTGCCTGCAGAAACAAAGCGCTTTGACACTTGAAACCAGCTCGTTCCCTGCTCCATTACAACAGCTGCAAGGACTACTTACAGAGAGGGAAGAGTTGGTGAGCTTATGGTCACTGTGAGGTTTTTTTGAAATGGGCTGTATTTTCTCCACTCTCTACCCAGAGGTATTGCACAGCCAGAACTGCCCTGCACATGAAGTACTACAGGAAATTCCCAGAGACTCAATTCTCAGTCGCATCATTCAGCCCCTGCCTTGCCCTTCCCTGGTCTCTGCCACATATCTTCAGTCTGAAGAACTGTGCTGCTTTTACACCAGAGAAGAGGAATTGCAATGCAGACTTTCAGATAACAAATCGCTTCCCATGCCCTGGGGAGCAAAATGCTTTCTGCCAAACAACAGTGAGACCCAGTGGCCAGGAAATTTGGGTCTGCTCTGCTGCTGAGCCACACAGCTGATGCCTGCCCAGGAAGAGAGGGAAGCTGGCTGTATGGGGATTTTGCCTTAGTCCCTGCATGCCAGAGGCAGAGGGATGCAGACCAGGCCCATGTACATTGTCCTTGGGGCAGGCACTCTCCTGCCAGCCCTGGCACTCATTCAGTTTTGTTTCTTCCAGGCCTAGCTACTGGAAAACATTGCTGCATGAAAAGCTTCCTATGGCTGCTCTATAGCAAAGATCTTGAAAGTAATTACACCAAATGACACCACTACACAAGTTTATTGCTGTCTCCCGTTTTGCCACTAATTGATAACTCTGCATCTTCAAACTCTTTTGTCTCTTTTGCAATTTTTGGAAGCCATGTGCTCTTTCCAACAAGGAGCTTAGCAGCTCCAGCTCTGCACACTGCAGGTATCTGTTTGCAGCTCCATTGTTCTAACACTCTCTTGAAAACCCTTATCAGGAGCAACATGTACCACCCTTTCTCTGGGATACATTAGGAGCAAAGCCAGCTGAGATATCTTGCAAACTGTGTGAAGAGCAGAGAAACAGCAACAGGAGGGCCACAATCCCTTCCGAGAGTCATGTACAGCTGCTAAGGGAAAGGCACACTTTTACCATGGGCCCTATCTGGTGGAGGCAGCAGTGGCTTTCAGCCCCACCAAGCAGACAAACTTTCTCCTCTACGTGGCCAGTCTTGCCAGTGAACAGGGGGAAACAGAGCCAGGCTGACATGGGCTCATGGAGCAGAGGAGGTCCAGCAAGGAAACACCTGGCAGGGTGAGCAGCACACAATCACCCCAGCATCCAAAGAGCCCCAGCACCAGCAGTGAGATGCAAACCTGAATCCTGGCACCAAAGCCACATATTGCTATGGGGATCCTACCTAGACAGTGTGGAAAGGCCCAACTCACATCTGGGAAGTCATCCAGTCACTTCCAGTTGCTAGTGGCAGGGTGCTGGAACCTAAGGTCAGCGCTGCCATCTGGGGAGGTAGTGCAGTAAACCTTGCAACAGCCGTTGACGTTTTCTTTGCTCATGTGTCTTGTGTCCAGTAGTGGGCATGACCCTCACTTTTGAGGCACTATTTCCAGCAGAGACAGCAAAACCTTACATCAGTGTAGTGGTTTACTTTTAAGCAATTGCCCAACTTAGGGATTTCTCTAGAGCCAGAGCCCATTTGGACCTCCCTGCCCTTCCACACATCAAATGCCCAGGTCTGCAGGTGATAACCTGGATCCTTTCTCATCAGATGAGATGAATATGTCAGTCCTGGAAACACACTGCTGCTGAGATTAAGGGCAGACAAAAGACAGCTAGGGTCGCTCCAAGATGATCAGGGAAGATCAAGAAAATTGAATTGGAGATTCAACTCAAAATGCCCAGAAACAGAAATCACATTGTCCGCCTTACAGGAACTTTCTCTCCTATCTGTATTCACAGAAATCGGACACCCTCAGTGGTCCCCGCAGTGGAAACAAAACCTACTGGCAGGTTTCTGCCTTCTGAGTAGAAGACAGCATTCAGCAGAGCACAGCATCCCCAGAGAGGCCATAGCAGCAAAGCCTCAGGCAGGCAGCCAGCAGAGCATGGAGAACTGGCTAACAGGCACATACTGCAAACCCAGATGAAAGAGACAAGCAAAAGCATCAGGAAAATTCATTAGATAAAAGGATAAAACCATATGACCAAATTCTATGCTCTCATCATCCTCATCCCTGCCCACATGATTTAAGACTGATAAATCCATATATCCAAGTTCTATTCTCTAATCATCCTCACCTCTGCCCACATGATTTAGGTCTGCAGATCTTAATAGGACTGATGAGAGTCAAGGCACAAGAGGTGATCTCTGGAAGGCATCTGCCAAGTGAGTTTGATCTCACTTCATGCACCAGCCTGAGTAAACCCTTTGTCCATGCTCCTTTCTGCTAAGTGGAGATTTCACAATAGCTCCAGACCTCCCCAAGCCATGTACGACAGAGGCCGATGGTTTATATGCCCAGCAGAGATCCCCAGACCAGAATGGAAGGGAGAGCCCAACCATCTTGCAGCAGGTCAATCAGAGCATGCAGGACATGGAAGATCTGCTCATGTTCCTGCAGCAAGGGACTGTAAGAGCTGGAAGAGAACTCCACGCAACAGGCAGAGGAGAAATCCCAAAGCAAAAGAAGGAGGGCCCCTGGCAGGTTTGTGGGTAGGGAGGCAACTTGTCAATTAGAGTTTTGAAAGTACTGAAGAGGGGGCAAGCTTTCAGGTGCAGGCACCAGACTGGCCCTTACATCATGCACAACCTTATCATTACATAATCATGAGTAACTAGCTTTCGGAAAGCCCATTTTTACACACTCCTTTACAACAGGAGACATAGTTCTAGACTGTGACTGGTGGTGCAGGTCAGGGCCAAGGTTAACTCAGTCTCTGCTGAGCATATTCAGATGCAGACAGCATCTGTGTTGCCATTTGGCTCCTTCCCTCCCCCTCACAGGTCCCCTTTGCTAGCTGCTGAAGCTGGAACAGGTTCAGGACTGTGAGGAGGGTGGATATCAGAAACAGCTTAATCTGCATTGAGCAAGGACTTGGAAACTGTCCCTACACAGCAGACTGATCTTTCTGATAAGGATCCCCTGGTGCTACAGCCCACAGCTCTCTGAAAGCTTGTCTCTGTCAGTTTCCACCTGCTACTAATGGACTTTCTAAGTAGTAGCATCAAGATCTTGTTCTGTCATTTGCAAACCATCACTTCCCCAGTGAAGTACAGTGCTGGGTCCAGAAGCATGGAGCAGGGAGAGGAACAGGGACTGGTCCAGAAATCTGAACCAGGAGCTGGAGACCAGGACATTGTTCCTTTTACACAGAGCAAAAGCAAGGCAAGGATTAACACAGCTACTGCTCCTGCCAGCTGAGGCCACGCACACCCAGGGGAAAGCTGTCACTCTCCTTTGATGTCAGCAGGAGCCTCTGCTCTCTGCATATCCCGAAAAAGAAAAGCTATTTTTACCTCACCAGAAAATATATAGACTGTGACTGAAGACAATACGTGAGAGCTTTTCACTCAGGCACTACACCTCTTCTAACAACATAACAGGGTTTACAGCTGCTGAGATAGATGCAGCAGTGCTGTAACTGCTTTTTATCTCCTACTTTCCTAATGCATTTCCTTCCTTGGACCATGACATGGCTCAAGCAGGTGAACACTGGGGAGTTGAGAGAGCTCTAGCAGGTTGCCAGTGCAAGGGGGAAAGCAGAGACATGCTCTGAGCCTGCCTGATGCAAGCCAGGGACTAAAGCACACATTGCAGACCAGCCTCCAGTCTGCCCTGGGCTCTGGGCAGTGCCCTCACACTCAGGAGATGCACTGGAGTCCAGACCATGCCATAAGGGTCTGCCCTGGTGCCTTGTGGAGAAACTTGCTTCTCTTTTCTAGTGATGCTTATAAACTGCTCCTAATTTCTGCAGTCTGTTCTGACTCATTCTCTACCTCTGCTTCAGCAGGGGTAGTCAACACCTGCTTTGCCTGCCTCCACGACCAAAAGCACCGAGAAGGGGGCTTTCTGCTAGGATCTGCCCACTGTGAGAGGTCACAGTGCAGTCCCATGGCTGCAACAGATTTACTGCCAGCAGCGTTCAGCCAGGCTGGTCTGGCCAGTGCTCGGGGTGCAGCCTCCGGAAGCCATGCAGGGAAGAAAGCACTGACAGGAAAGCACCTGAAGCACAGGCCTGGCAATATATCTCTGCCAGCTGATCCCTGGCGAGGACACGCAAGCAAAGCCATAGCAGCACAGCCACCTGCTCCTCAGCAGAGCTAGCGCAGCACTGTGCCTAGAAAGAAACGTCATCCTTCTGGGTGGGTAAAACAGGAAAGGTGGTAACACAGAAATTGACACCATTACAATAGCACAAAACAACAGCACTTGGGGGCACTTCCCTTCTGCCAACAAAGCAGTGCAGAGAAGGATGAGGTAAGTACAGCACCACTGGCCTGAGCCATTCTGGATTCAATGTCAGGCCCTGCCACTGGCTCCCAGCATGACCTCAGGCAAGTACCCAGCGACCTAAGAAGGGCTGCAAACCCTTCCTGCCATTCTACGGTCCACTTAGCTGCAATGTTTTGGGGACAAGGCCCTTTTTCTCTGGACCAGATTTAAGTCCATGTTACTGGCCAGGATATACCTAAACTCTCACATGCAGACCAACACCCTGAGATCTGACGTGACCCCTCTCCCCCTTGTGCTGCCCAGCGAGTGCCTTACCATCCATGTCCAAGTACTCACCACCCTCAAGTAATACAGGTATGGCATCACTGCAGGAGAAAGTCAGCTCGCCCTGGACAGCCAGGGTCTGCAGCTCTGATCAGCCCACTTACATCGAATGCTGCAGCTAAACCAAGTGTGAGCAGCCAGTCTGGAAGAGGTTTATCAGCAGGACTGCACGCTATCACCACTTGCCTGCCTGCATGCCGGCACAACAGGGAGGCTCGTGCCTGGAGTCTGGAGATTACAGGTTGCCCCACGTCAGGGACTTGGGGAGAGCTGCCAGGCTGGACAGAAAGTGTTTAGTGAATGTCACGCCTGAGGCACGGTTCATAAACATATCTGTAAACAGGGAGGAGCCCACGTGCATGAACCCTGCTCTTCCAACAGTACAAGGGAAGACGAAACTTCAGAAATACAAAGCAAAATGAAACAGCTCTGTGGCCAGAACCACACTGTCTCTTGCTTTGTGCTGCACAAAGCAGGTTGGGCCAGAGGCAGTTAGCAGAAGACCCCAGATTGTTCACTGGTCTCTGCAGATGTTGGCTGGGCACAGTCCCAAATGAAGGACATTGAGATGGAACTGAAGCAGCAAATGATGTCTAGTCACAGCAGCTCCAGGCCCTACAAAGGGCCTGGAGCCTACTGCAATACAATGAACGCGCCCCTTCCCCCCTTCTACCTGCACAGCAGACTCCTGCTCCAGCATCCCTTCAGGAGATCCTTGCTTGCAGCAAGAAGGCAAGGGGTCCACAGTGGTTGGTGCATGCCCTCTCTGAAAGACACGCAAGGGAGTCACACCAATTGTTCACAGGAACAGACCTCCTGGAGACCGCTCCCGTCCCACCCTCTCCTCGTGCTCAGGCTCAGGGTAACACACCACAGAGCAATGCTCACCTGCACTCCTGGCTGGCAGGAGGCATCCTTCTGCTAGTGTCTTGCTAACCCCATCTTGGATCCAGATGCTAAACTGAGGCCATCTTGACAAAGCACTGGGGGACTGCAGGGGAGCCACACGTCTTGGTTTCTATTTCTAGCTACTATTCACCTGGCCCTTTTTTTGCCAATTACAGGTTCAAGAAGGCCAAGGCGCTTCCTCTCAGGCACTGGGGCCAAACCAGTGAATCCAAGGCCATGAGGTCATCACACCTGGAAAGGCCTGGGCAGAATACAGATAAATACTGCTTGTGACACTTGCGGATTCAGAGAGAAAAAAACAACAGCTCTGCCAGCTGTATCTCCCTAGAAAATTCCTATAAAACAGCCCAGCCCACTACTGGGAAAGCTTTTATCAGCTGAGAGGCAGGAAAAGTAGATCAAGAGAACCTGTTATGATGGAAAAATGCTTTGCATTACATAGAAATTTGGATTTTTATACTCAGCAAAGGCCACGTTGAAGCATTAGAGCAAAGCAGAGTCCATACCTCAGTCTAAGGAAAACACCTTCCCCTTGTCCAGTGCAATTCAGCACTTCCCTGGAAGTCTGGGATCCCTCTGGCATTTGAGCTATAACAGACTCCACCTCCAGTTCAGGTAGAGCTCAAATGATAATAGTCAAAGGGATAGGCACTGCAACTGCTGGCTGGCACTCTACATTTGCTCTAAAAGTATTGCTGATCTGAACCTACAGAGCAACATCGCCAATGTCTCAGATCCTGCCTTTTTTTTTTTTTCCTCCTGCATAACTGCATGTCATGAATGCAAATAAGAGTCCTCCGCACCCTGAAGACAGGACCTTATCAGCCAGAGCTTATGAGGCTATTCAAAGTTGCTGCCTCAGCATAATGCAAACTTTCTCCAGGTCCTGCAGCCACCAGGATAACATACTTGACAAAGCCCTAGAAAGAAGACCTGTGCCCTCCAATCCATTCAGGGTTACCTCCCACTGCACCTCAGGGAAAAGCAGTGTACAAGTGCCCGTGAGATTGCTCTATCCAGTTTGCTGGATGGGTGCCCCCACACTTCTATTGCGAGAGCTCTCTCAGGCAGGGACCAGGATTTAGCTTTGATTTGTGCAGCCTCTGGCACCAGTGAACACCAGCAGTGGTGACTTTCACAAACCCATTACAGGCAAACTCAGGGATGAGATAATCTCTGGGGTGGCAAACCCTTTGGCTGCAAGGGACAAGCAGTGTCAGATTGGCTCAGTCCTACAAATTTCTAGCTATCCAGTGATGCCACATCCTCCCCCAGAGGGAGGACAGGTGAGCCCTGCACAGTGCAGGAGGGGACATGGCGCTCACCGTTTGGCTCCAGCCCAGAATTCCCTCATGTACATCATATGCCCACAGCCACAGGAGGGCTGAGGGAGGGAAACCCTGTGACTGTGCAGAGCGGGAAATTGCTGTGGTTCCTGTGGGGTTCTGCAAAGGTGACCGCAGGGTACTTTGGCACAGGCCACGTGGTGGGCCATAAGAAGAAATTGCCCCCGGTCCCCACCACTGAGGCCAAGCCTTTCTGCAGCTGTGAGAAATGAGAAAAGTGCCTAAATTCAAGAGCCCCTGACAGGGATGTTTGCAGGTCAGAGCTCCTCTGAGGGACAGAGAAACATTACCCCCAGACACGGTCCTGGCAAGCCTGGCCAAGCCACAAAGGCTTTGCTCCCTCACTGAGACCTGGAGCTTTGCCTGCAAACAGCCCTCCAGTGACTTCTTCATCCCTCAGAGGAGGGGCTTGGAAGCAGCAAGAGCTCAGGTCACTGAGGTACTCCAGGCTATCGGTGACATCTACATGGCGTGGCAGGCACTGGACTGTAGCAGACCCATGGATCAGCAGCTGAGGCAGATGGGCATATCACAGGGCACTAGGTATCTGTCTTGAGGCAACTGTACACAGTTCACAGGGTGAACTCTACTATCAGTCACATTTCTATAGCTCTAGAACTCCAGAAGCGAAGGCGATTGCAGGAGCATGAATGAACAGAGTCCTGCGAGGTGGCAGGTACATGCCTGCTTCCTCCCTTCCCTGAAGAGGGAGGAGAACAGAGCATTTTGCCTTGAAGTATGTGATACACTACTAACCTTTTCTTTCCTTGGCTGTTTGTGGAGTTGGTGCAGGCTCCATCTCTAAGGAAACGAACCTCTTTGCTACATTAATTGCTGTCCCTTATTAATCATATTTTTCTGAACACTTCCCACTGATCCTTCTACTAGGTCTCATTCACTCACTACCATCTCACCTGAGGCACCTCTGAAGCTCCTCCTATCTAACTGCAGACAGGCGAGTTGCATCCATCAGTGCTGAAAACTAAGACCCTAGAGCAACCTGCTTTACTAGAAGTCTGTCACCATTGTCTTGCCTGTTACACCTAACTGTAACATTTGTGACACAGCTTGCAGTTCTGGAGAAAACAACAGTACAGGCACAATCCTGTCTGAGAAATCAGAGCCTGGGAGAGCTTGAAAAATAACAAATACAGCTCTAACAAATGAATAGCTCTTACTCCCAAGAGCTCTTTTCATTTCCATGAAAACACCTCAACAGGCTAAGGTCTCAGGCAGTTCCTTAACACTTACCTGGTGCCGGACCCCAAACTGAGACTGGCTGGGTTGCACATTCCCTAAGATTTTATACTGTGTCCTCTCCTTAGTGACATCCAAGCATATTACCGTCCCCTTAAAGGCCTCCAAGACTGTACAGGTTAATGTCATGTCGCACCCACAAAAGCTAACACAGAGTTGAACTGAAGCTCTGCAAAGGGAAATGGTTTACAACAGACACAACAGGAATACTCTCTAAGAAAGAGCAAACTCATGTTGCGAAAAAGTGGCCAAGAGTTAGAGCGAATAACAGCTGTCAACTCCCACTTAGGCCGCTGTGCACCCCCACAGGCTTCAGGGGATTTTTGTGAGCCAGGGTTCCAGTATTGTCTTAAGTGCTGTTTCCTGGATGCTATAATATCTACCATACCAAAGGAAAAATAATTTCTCTCTCTGCTGTCCTGAGATGTTTCCTAGGGACGAGACTCAGCAGCCCTGGTGCCTCAGTGCCACTGCATTCCAGGTTTACACATGAGAGAAAAACATTGAATTCCAGCAGCAACCGCAGACAGAGTCGGTGGGGCAGAGAGAAGCTCTCAATCAGAAATTTAGAGGGAAGAGGAGGTCTCTGAAGAAAACTACTCCTTCAGCTACAAAGAGTTTTGGTCTTCCAAGATACAAAGTTGTGCCTCTGACCTTTGGAGAAACTCTTCAACAGCACTATGATGTAGCTGTGAAGGAACGCAAGGCTCCTTCCTCTGTGTTATCTTCCATGTAACTAGAGAAGTGATCTCCCAGCACCAGGCACTTCACTGGCTGCTGCTAGTCTGTCTGTCCTCAGCTGTTCTTCTCCTTTCATTTAAGGGAATGGGGAGTGTAGTGTGTGCAGCAGAGAACCTTAAACACATCACCATGGAGAAGAGTAAATAACTTTCTTTTAACAGTGGGCCTCAGTGTTTTGAGGAAACTGTGTGTGCTTTTGCTCAGGGAATGAAGTGCAGCCCCTCTTGCAATCAGCAGTTTGAGAAGCGATGCCAGGATGGGTCCAGGGCTGAAGTCACTGAAGGAAAGCTGCTCCTCTCTGAGCACTCACTGTGCCCTCCCGGTACAAGGACAAGGGTACGCTAGAGGTTCATCTTACTCCAGCATGTCCCCTTTCTGCTTACAAAGGAAAACACTCCCCATGCTTCTGTCACCGGCTGAGGCTCCAAGGAGCAGCCAGGCTTGCTGGTTCTGGTCAACAAGCTGTTATCTTAGGAAATGTGAATGCAGTTTTAAAGCCGAGTCAGCAACAGAAGCTGAATAATTTAAATCCTTAGCAATTCTGCCACAGCTGCGCAGCAATGGATAACGGAAGGTACTCAGATTCATGCAAGGAGAGAGCTGGGATGAAAAACAGTGCCGCTGTCAGGCTGCTTCTTCCTGTTAACAGAGAACAGCAGTGATGTAGGCATAAATAAGCAGATAACAATGCTCTGCAGTACTGAACTAGACACTCTACTGCTCAGAGTAGGCAGCCCTCTGAGCACAGCAAGGCTGAGGCTTGCTTTCCGGTGGCATTTGTGGTTTCTGGCACGGTGATCCATAATTTCACAGGAAGGCCATAAGAGCTGCTGGTGCCTCACCTCTCAGGTGTCTAATCCCTCAGCTTCCAAAGTGCTGGAATCATCAGCCATGAGCAACAGAGGAAGCATGTGAAACGTCCACACTGACGCCTGCTCTTCAGCTTTCTGTCAGAGGAGGAGTTATGCAATATTATACGGTGGGAGGGGGACAAAGATTTGCCAAGCACTGATTTTTCAGCCCTTGCTCTCTCCCTAGTTGCCTCTCCATCTCCTTTATTGTGGGGGATGGGGTGGAGGAGCCAATTTACAAGTAATTCTCCCCAAATCAGTCTAAAAACCAGCACCCAGAAGCACAGGACAAAACAAAACTTGCAAGAAATCCAATGGACTGAGTTTGCAAAGCTCAGCAGCTAATAGACATAAGAAATCTCTCCCATTCAGATCCCTCATCTAAGAAACTGTTTCATGATCATCCATCAGTTCAGAACTATCTGAGCTGTGAGACCCCCAAAGGAAATCCAGAAATACAAATTGAATTTATGTTCTTCGGGTTCTGTTTCTTGAACTGTGCACAGTTGCCTCCAAAGGTATGATTTTGGAGATGAAGCAGCCTGCTCTCTTCCTCCAAGAGACAGCTGCCTTGTGCCAGCATAACTACAGTTTAATTCCTGGAGAAGAAGCAGTCTGAGCCCAAAATTGGGATGTTTAGGCAGCCCTTTGCCCCTCCCTGCACCCACACTGAGCAGACAGACAGCTTCATAGCGTGTGCCTCTCTGGCATCTTATGACATGAGTCATAAGGTGTTCTTTTTGCTCATCATTTGGATGAGCCAGGCAATGAAACTGAAAATTTCATCACAACAATTTATCTTATTTATACTCATACAGCTACAAAAACTCAGGAAGTCAGATTCACAGAGCGGAGAGCAGAAGTGCAGAACTTCACAGAGTAAAGTGCAGAGCTCCCAAAGGAAAGGAATATTCATGGCCCATTGTTCATGCTAGGGCTTAGTTCTGAGCTATCCTGGATGCAAAGAAGATTTCTACACAGATAAAAACTGTTCAGCAACCTCTGCATCCAGCTTTCCTATTCAGTGGACCAGAAGACATCTTACCCACAGGATTAACATCCACCGTTTTTCCCCCTGTTAGAGACCAGGCAGTTCTGAGAGCAAAACGCATCACCTAACTCAGCCTGATTCTGAAAAATCCCACTTCTGGGAACCCCGAGTTTGGCATTATGCCTACAATATGGGCCAAGGGCAAATCACTTCTTAATTACTGCTTATGGTGTAGATTTCTGCCTTCACTCGGGAGGGTACCAATCTGAAGGACCTAACAAGACCCTTATCAGGCTGCAGTTAATCCACACCAGCTATTGATCCTATTGGATCCATTGGTCCTGCTACAACTGCAAGATTACAGATCCACTGAAATGCCTAAATATTATGCCTATTTGGGGATCTCAAGATGGAGAGATATCTAGCACTTGGCTGTAGTGCATGCCTGGAGGCAGTGCAGACTGACCTCCTGCGAGAACAGATGAATGCATAGTCTCCACCTGGCAGGCTGCACTCTGCTCCTCTTGGAAAGAAATCTGCTCTGCTGCTGAGCATCAAGCAGCCAAGCAAGAACTCAGATCTCACCCCACACTTTCAATTCTCAGCAGCCACCTGGTCTCTGAGGTCTGCAGCGTACCTAGATGCCACGGTCTGCACCAAGATCTTGCTCTGTTATGTAGTTCAGGTAGTTTGACAAGAACTTAGAAACCATTTTTGTAAACCTCTACTCACAAGATCACTCCTCTCCCTCTTCTAGAGGTGATGTCTAAAGGGATTGTGATAAGGTTAGTACACTCATACCGGTACAGAGCTGCACTACATAAGCAATCCCCTGCCCCAGTAACCAGCTTGCAATGTGTATAGAGCTGCCCCTGTGCCTAAGGGCCCCCTTAACTAAACGCACTTGATAAGAGACGTCCAAGAGAGACCACTGTTGTCTGGGCTAGGGTGGTGCCAGGGAAAAGTGTTTCAAGGAGTGGAAATTGGGCCCTGAGAAGTAATCAGAGCTGAATACTGCTTCTGCTTCTGGAAGAGACTGAGTGCCACAGACAGGTCCTTCACAGCCACAGACAGAGAAAATAAAGGCTGCAGATTTTGTCTTGGCCCCTACAAGACAGAAGTCTGGGACAGGGTCCCCATTTCCCATTACATTCCTTCCAGTGCTATTTTGATGCTTTACTGTTTAGCAGAAGCATGTGCCATGTGTGTGCTTGCTTCTACCCAGAGGCAATTAATACTTGAACAGAATGAAGTCCAACTTAATAAGACTTTTGACAGGGATGAAGATGAAAAAACATTGGGGTTTTACTGTTTCCCAGACTGTAACTGAAGCACTTCATATGTGACTATCTGAGCTCAAGGCCATGTTTTAAACCACCACAGGAAATTGCAAATGAAGGAAGCAGGCAGAAATTTTCATGCTCAGCCCCATACGCCTACTGATTACATACCTTACAATCAGCAGGAGTAGGTGTCAGCTGTGTCTCAGTGGGCAAGGCACATGTACATCTTCTTTACCTGCAGTGCTTGGCTCAAAGGCAGTTTCTGCAAGGGTGGAGCAGCTGATAAGCGGCTGCTTCTTTCCACCAAGAAATCGACACAGAGCAGTAACCCAACTTCTGAGTGACTGTGACAGCACAGCAAGGCACACTGAGCAGCACAACAAATGCTGCAATATTAACAGGCCCAAAAGATGCAACCGCATCTCAAAAGAGAGCAGCCCTGCATCACGTTTCCAGCCTGTCCTTGCTCTTCCTGAAGGCTTAACGCAAGCCTTCTGAACTGAAAAGTTAATGCTCTGAGGTCTGGAGTGCAACTGCACATTCCTACTGCTTCCCAGAGTCCAGTCTTGTAAGGACACCTAAGAGCTTGGAAGTCTGTGCCTTTGTTCATCACCTTGCTGAGCAAGCAAAGGAGCCAAATGCTTTCTTGGATGCATATCCATCCATGTTCTGATGACTACGTGTAACTTCTCGTCATGATTAGTTCTTCCAGATATCACTGATTCATTTATTTCTTGAGCACCCTTGGCACGCCTGGACAACCTCACATGAACTTTACAGCAAGAACAACAGCCCACATCACTGCACCCTGCTCACACCTTTCTCCAGTTACTGCAGTGCTGTGAAGAATAGTTTGGCAGATCTGCAGAAAATCCACTTGAAATCTTGAAACCCATGAGTTTCATTTACGGGTAATTAATGAATGATTTAGAAGAGATGTGCAGATTTCTGTTGCATGCCTACAGCCCTGCTCTCACTGATCAGCTTTTAGGATGATTTCATCACACAGCAGGCCTAATTAAATTACATAAGGTGCCTCTGGATGAGAAAAGCAGAGTCCCAGAGTCCCAGAAATACTCACTCATATACTACTTTGGAAAGTGCGCAATTCTGCAGCACAGGAGTGACGATAGAGCTCCACTAACCCAGCAGAGCTAATGGGAGTCTCACTATTGTTCTAAAATTGAAGGAGATCAACTATTTTATTTCTCCCAGTGGACCTTTTTCACTGAATGTGTGCAGTATCAGCACTTTTCCCTGGCCTCAGCAGTAAAAACTTGGGAACAAAGGCTCTCTGGAACCTGCCCCTCAAAGCTCTATCAGCTACAGTACAGGAGATGTGGGGGTGTTAACTGCTGGAAGTGAACATTCCTCGCCACCTGCAAAACACCAGTGCAACCGCTCCTCCTTACAGCCTAGATTCTCTGGAGAATGGGATCTGAACAAATCATACGCTTTCCAGGTCGGCTTTTAATGGTGCCCACTACACACCAGCAACGTGAAATCTCCCAGCAGGACAAAGCTTCTAGCAGTCACCACCACTACAGCACAGGTACAGGCAAAACTGTCCTACCACTGGACACATCAACTGTGCACTCTGCAACTTAGCAGCCATGAACCAGCCCTGATATACTTGCAACAGCTTCACAATGGCTCATTTACCTACTTCTTAGGATAACATTAAGACGCTACACCAGGAAGCTGGACCTCTGTGCTGCAGTGCTTAAGTACCTACACCATTGCTAGCTAACACCCCCATGCCACAGAGGGCTTTTCTTAAATCTCTCCGATAAACTTACCCTATGAGCCTCACTTAGGCAACTCTTGTTTAGAAGCCACAGAGCTCCCAGAGAGTTTCTCTTACCACTGTTTCCCTAACCCAGCCCCCACCATTCCCCCCCCAACATGTACTCTAAAAATGCAGCTCCATAGTGTGGGGCATTTAGGACACTGCACTATGGCCAAAGAAAATAGAGGATACGCTTCCCATAACTTGCTTAGCAGACGATTTACTGTTCTGTTCTTCAAATGTCATCCAAATGCTGGAAAACAAGCTCTCGGCTCCTGGAACAGCAGCCTTTTTTCCTGCAACATCAAGCAAATCCTTTTGAACTCATCAGCAGGATAGCGAGGCCATTTGCAGGCTCAGCCCAGACAGCAACACGAAACAGAGAAGAAATTCTGTGTTTTACTTCAGAGGAAAAGATATGGGATCACCATTGCCAGGAAAGGGTGCCCTGAACAGTCTCAAGGGGTGGATGCTGTGGGCCTGACATAGCAAGGACCTCATGTACAAGGACTGCGTATCTGGCCTTCAAAAGAGGCCACAGGTCAAGTTCAGAGAAAGGTACAACAATGAGAAAAGACAGAAGAATACCAATGATATGCATACTTAGGCACCACGCACAAAGTCACATAACCCTTCTTAACCAAGGAATCAAACAGGCCTCTGCAAATCTAGCCCCTCTGTGGCCTTTCCCAAGGCAGCCTGCTTGCTTGCTGTTCACACTTGCCCTGCAGCCTAACATGCCTATAAAAGTATACACACAGAGTTGGGAACAAGCTTTCAGATTTCTGGGCACACTGCCTTTGTCCCCATCCCCCCTTGCTACTCCAGGCAGGATTCAGACCTTTTGCAGTTTGTTGCAGAGAGGTCATGCATCAGACAGACCAGGACGTGTCCTGAAGTCCCCTTGCTGTGGGGAGTTCAGGACAGCAGGCTTGGCTCTCGGAGTTGCGCTTGCTTGAAATTTCCTCCAGCTGAGACACTCAGTGAGACTAATTCAGCATCTACAGAGGCTGAGCCAGCTTCCCAGAGTATCAGTACTGCTGTACTGAGGCCCTACCAACTGCTCCAGCAAGCACTAGGCTTGCCTACCCAGGAGGATGCGGGATAGCAGCAAGGACACAGCAGCAACACAGGAGGCAGCCTGGAGACATCTGTTCATTCCCCTTCACTGCTCCCCCCAGTTGTGAGATGTTGTCAGCACAGCAAGGGGGAGCAGGCTGCTCTCAGGGCTGGCAGGAGCCAGTCCCTGTGCTTTGCCCATCCTTCCAGAATGTGCTGAAACCCACTGGCCTGGCATCAGCTTGTAACCCTGGCTGAAAGCCACACTCTCTTACATCTACTCCTGAGCTAGTAGAGTAGTACAGACTGAACATAGTCACTTGGCTACCCCCTTTTGCCCAGAGAAGTTGTGGATGCCTCATCGTTAGAAGTGTTCAAGGTCAGCATGGACAGGGCTTTGAGCAACCTGATCTAGTGAAAGATATCCCTAGCCATGGAGGGAGGGCTGGACTAGGTGATTTTTAAAGGTTTCTTGCAACCCAAACCATTCTGTGATTCCATGATTCTATGATTTTAGAGACAGGGAACTAAAGCACAGATGGAAGTGAAAGGGAGCAAAAATGGGACCAAAGAGCAGTGCTTCGTGGATCAACTTGCCCTGACCTAAACTGTGGAAAACTTGTGCATGTCAGCAGTGGATGACAGTTCTTGCTTTCAGTCCAGCATCCAATTCTGCATTGCAGAGCAGGAACAGGCAGAGTTTAGGGAACAGGCACTGGCAAGTTACCACCCAGCCAGCGGCGGAGAACCCCAAAGTGCTCCTCTGAATCCATGCTACAAAACAAATAGGGTTTTGTTCTCCTGCAGGTCTCCTGCAGCCTGGCAGCAAAATCAGCTCAGAGTTACTTCAAGGTAAATGCACAAAGAGAAAATTGAATTTATTATAATGAGTTTCAGGCCTTTGCTCCACTCCTGTCAACAACATCCTTTTGACTGCCTTCTCTGATGTGCACCCCGGCTCCTCTGTCTTGCACCTGCAGGCATAGGTCAGAACTGAGACAATGTAAATAAAGTCTGGGAAAATACTGTGACATGCTGCAATAAGAAGCACCTGAAAGCGGACCCCCGCACACACAGACCAGACATACCCCAGATCCTCAGTTAGACCTTCTGCAGGAAACTGCTATTGAAAAAGGTCAATTATGCCCAAAGACAAGCCCATTTTATAGGCCACAGCTAGTGCTACAGAAGCCTTCTGGAGACAGGAACTTTACCTGATTCTCAGAGATGGGCAACAGGAGTGGACTTTTTTTGCACTCATCACAGAATCATAGAATGATCTGGGTTGGAAGCGACCTTAAAGATCATCTAGTTCCAAACCCCCTGCCATGGGCAGGGACACCTTCCACTTCAAGAGTATAATTTCAGAGATATTACATAGAAAATAAATACATCTGTTGGAATGCCCCTGCCTGCAGAAGCACTGGATTCCCAGCCCCATTAGGGAGTCTAGCCTAGCCTTGGGGAAGCAGAGAAGTTAATACTGCATACATGGAGGCAATGAAAACAGAAAGCACCTTTGGTTGCAGATGAGTTTGTAAGCAATTCAGGTGATTGCACAGAAACTTGACAGTTTGCCACGCTCACTACAAACCATGGTACAGCATATTACTACCACTTCACCATCTCCTCTAGTCTGCAGTGGCCAGAAGACTGATGGTTGGTTGTCTATGCTGTGGCAGCACAAGGAACATGCATGCAGTGTGCTCAAAATTACCCGCTTTCCTTCATCAAACCACCCAGCTGTTCCTGATGCCCACCAACACATCCCCAAAGGACATTTGCTATGTGCATACAATGTGCCTGTCCCCTCAGCAGACACTGGCAGGAGATGCCAGGATCACCCAGAAGAGAAATGCTCACAAACCAGCACTGAATTCCCAGGGGCAATTTCAGACCACACAATAAGGAGGATGGGGCATTTTGCCAAGGAAACACAGCAGCCTCGTTGATCCTGCTGCTATAGCATGCTGCCCAGCCAGACCAATGTCATACTTTCACAGTATTCAAAGCTCAGCTTTATGTTCACTCCTGCAAATCCACTGTACCTGACACTGAGAGTGTTTGGACATTGCCTTATGTAAATATTTTGTAGTAACTCTTTCGTACTTTTTAGCTTTATATACCATACCTGGGATCAAGGGTGAAACTTTCTGTAAAAACAAAATAACAACCACCAGGACTTGCAGTGGAGGATGCACAGAATGCTTCTTATCTTGAGATAACAGCTCCAAGGACTTGAGCTAACTGAACAGCCAAGGATGTCTGAAGGCTGGCAAAGCATTTCTGCAAGAACAGCTCCAGCCGTACCCTGAAGTGAACTTTGTCTCAGAATGAGTAGGGGGCGCTTACCCAAATGACCACCGATGACCACCCAAGACCCCCGTGCATGCAGAGTATAGTTTTGCAACACTAGCAATATGCAAATAGGGTAGAAAGGTGGAGTTGAGTATGACAAGTCATGATGGGTGTGGCACGTAATCAAGATATGAAAATTCTAGTACATAAATACGCTAAGTTTTGCGTTTAGCTTTGCACTCAAATTGGGAACTTTCCCTGAGTGTCTGATTCTGCATACTATTGAATAAAGCAATGCCTCCTTCCTAAATGTAGTTTCATTTCTGCATTTCGGGAGTTTGACTAAAACAAGACTGTATCCAGTGTGTGTGGATCTGTAGGGGACAGAAGAGGCATCTGAGACAGACATCCCAAGGGGAGGCTCACTGTAACAGTGTCAGGCACGGACAGAGTCAACACTTGAAGCAGGGCTTGCTGTCTTGGCTCCCTTGAGAGCCAGTGGAAAGAAACAAGCATTTCTGAGGGTATAATTTAGCTGACCTACTTCCATGTGCAGTGCAGCATGGGAAGGACTCCCTGCTTCTCTCCCGGACTAGAGGGAGCTGAGGTGAGCGGTTCAGATGCAGAGGTCTGCATCACAGCACCCTAAACTGGGGCAGACCGTCCCATCACCCAGCAAGAGGTCCACGTGCCGCTGGCAGCACCAGGCATGCTCGTGTCCGTGTCCACGATGACACTGGGCGCCGGAGTGCGGAGAGCAGCCCTGCTCTGCCCCAACACACCCAGCAACACAACCCCATCCCAGAAACATCCAAATCCTCTCAGCTGCTGCTGCCATGGCAACGCCAGAGAGAGGATCCGCCAGCCTTTGATGTGCTGATCTGTTTAAAGCATGCAAAATGCCATTCAGGAGCTGGGGAGCTGCGTGGCAGAGCACCTGACTGCCCTGAAGATGGAAGGCTCTCCAAGGAGCAAGGATTAATGCACACTAGCAGGCACCGCTGCAGTCTCCTGCCACACCAAGTCATTACCAGCATGCTGTTGTTTCTGTGCTCTGGCTCGCCCACTTAGTGGAGTTTAATATTTAACATCACACAAGCTGCTGTTTCACGGGGCAATTTGGGTTATTAATAAAAAATCCCCCCCGCCCCTCCAATGATTCAAAAATTAGATGCTGTTACTCCAGTTTATCAGTGCCAGCAGCAAGCGCTGGGAGCTGAGCGCCACAAGCGTGCTAGCCACGGAGCAGTTAATGGGGAATTGGGAAGGGCTGTTACAGGCTGCAGAGAAGACAGCAGGTCCACATAACATGCAGCACAACACTGTCCCCATCTCCCACTGCATCACAGGTGGAGTAGGAGCAAGAATTCCAAATGACAAACAGGCTGTGCAAACCACAGGAAGAGCAGGCTGTTTGATCCCTCTCCAGCAGCTCACAGAGATCCCCTGCATTGCAAGGACACCTCCAAGCCTGCACAATTGCTTACCTTCAAAGATGAATATTCTTGTAGCATTTAGCACCAGGATTCCCTGAGGCTTTGCAAAAAAACCAATGCTGTCAGTGCCAGGAAATGCTAGACACTGACCCCCACATACCACGCACCCTTACTGAGCTACTAGGACAGAGTGGTTCAGTACAATCCAAAAATCTCTGAAATGTAAGGGCACAGAGGTAGATTTGAAACATCTGAGGGGGTTTTATGCTAGCCTTTTGACAGAATTTGCTTTACAAGATGAAACACAGAAACCTGAAGTGGTCTCCTACAGAGAGAACATCTATGTCTTGCACTGTGCCATTTCCACCACTTTTCATTTCAAGACTCAGTCTACTCCACAATTGCAAAGGTTCCCCTGTGTTCATTCACCCTTTTGCTAAACTAGTGTTCCCATGCCCAGAGTAAGAGGAGGCACCCTTCAGCAGACCACAGAAATGCTACAGAGAACTCCAGGAACTGGAGAAACAAGGGACTTGGAGGAAGCAGAACGCAATTATCTGAGAAAGATTTTGGCTGAACAGAGGAGTCAATCCACACACGTGTGCATACACATGCATATACACACACACTTTCTTGGGAAAGGCATCGCGGGATCTTTGACAGCAACTACAGAGGATGCTGGATACCAGGCTCACACAGGCAGTTCAACCTAAACACTTTAGATTTCCTCCTTTTAACTTCTTGCACTATAGGGGGAATCCAAGTACCTGCTTTACAGTGAGTACTCTGGCTGTGCATGCCTGTGAGTGGAATTAAACAGTAAAGAAAATCCTATTAATTATTTCCTCTTTTGGCTTCCTCAAGTTCTTTTCAAAAGAAAAGAAGAGCCATTTTCACCTGCCAGCAGGCAGAGGTTCAGAAACATATTTTGGCCAGGATGCCCACTGTGGCAGAGGCATGAGAGGACACTGGTTTCATTACAGCTGCTTTGCTGCATTACATGCTGACCATGTTTTGGAATGTGGACTGGCTGGAAGCCTCCACCATTGTAGTCTGTTCTCCTACCTCTTTGCAGCCCTTAGTGCCTCTTCAGAGGCACAACATCCTCCAAACAGCACGTTTGTTCATGCTGGTCTTTGAAAACATAGCCAAAATTAGGTCCTTGTTTTCATGGTTGGGCACCCAAAGAGATTCCTTGAATCTCTGTTGTTTCCTGGCAGCTCCCAATCACATCACTGGCATGCCATGTGCCTGTCAATTTGAACATAAAAATGATACATGCATATTTTCCAGGCACTTCTCATCATTAAACAAGCCTAACATTACCCCAGTAACCTGCTGGCAAAGCTCGGCAGTAAATAGCAGACAGCTTGCAGGTGGGGAGCTGACAGCAGTGGCTGCAGCTGCAGAAAGAGGACAAAAAGCATGTTACTTTGTTTTTTTTTTTTTCCAAAAATCTCACAAGAACAATAAAGGAAACTCTGAAGCTTCCTCCTCTGCTGAGCTCTTTTTTTTTTTTTTTTCTCCCAGTAAGTTACAATAGATTCTGTCAAGAACAAACGACAGGTTCATAATTTGTTACTGGGCACCCTCCACTGCTCCTCTGTGTGCAATGCTGCATTTACTTCCAGCAAAATGGACAAAACACACCACTTCTGCAGAGATGAAGTCTGTTCAGACTAAAACTCCCAATATGCAATGCCCCTTCCCAGTGAATAGACCTTATCTCCAAGCTTCATGAGAAAGTTGCTTCACTATTACAGCTGTGAGCAAAGCCTCTGGATCAGCTTGTTCCAAGTGTCCTCACACTATTCTTAGCTCTAAAGCACAACTAAACCAACGTGAATTAGTGAAAGATGCCAGCTCCTCTGCCCAAATCTACCCACAGTGTCTGTGGCCATACAAGAAAGGCAGGAAAGACATCCCTCATGTGACCCCTCTGCTGCTACTGATGGTGGTGCTGCGCAGTGTGTTGAGAGGCCCCATAGGGAGGTGTGGCTGATACCTGCTGAATCGTCAGAAGACAATGAATCATAGCATGGTTCGGGTTGGAAAGGACCTTAAACATCACCTGGTTACAACCCCCTGCCATGGGCAGGAACACCCTCCACCAGACCAGGTTGCTCAAAGGCCCATCCAACCTGGCCTTGAACACTGCCAGGGAGGGGGCATCCACAACTTCTCTGGGCAACCTGTGCCAGGGCCTCACCGCCCTCACAGTGAAGAATTTCCTCCTAGTATCTAATGCAAACCTCCCCTCTTCCAGTTTGAAACAGTTACCCCTCATCCTATCACTACACTCCCTGGTAAAGAGTCCCTCCCCACTTTTCCTGTAGCCCCTTTCAGTACTGGAAGGCTGCTATAAGGTCTCCCTGGAGCCTTCTCTTCTCCAGGCTGAACAATCCCAGCTCTCTCAGCCTGTCCTCACAGGGGAGGTGCTCCAGCCCCCGATCACCTTCGTGGCCTCCTCTGGACTTGCTCCAACAGGTCCACATCTGTCTTACACTCAGGGCCCCAGAGCTGGACACAGTGCTGCAGGTGGGCTCTCACCAGAGTAGAGAGGCAGAATCCCCTTCCTCGACCTGCTGCCCACGCTGCGTTTGTCGCAGCCCAGGATGTGATTGCAATTGTGATTCTGGGCTGTGAGCAAACACTGCCGGCTCATATTCAGCTTTTCATCCACCAGCACACCCAAGTCCTTTTCCACAGGGCTGTTCTCGATTCACTCACCGCCCAGCATGTATCTGTGCTTGGGGTTGCCCTGACCCAGGTGCAGGATGTTGCACTTGGCCTCACATTTTGGATGCTCACATGTTGCTGCCTCACATTTTGGACAGAGAGAAGGTGATCTTGCCTTATTTGGCTGCTGCTGGCCTTGGAGAACTCCTCTGGCAGGTCCGAGAGGCGTATCTCACCATTGGCGGGGATGAGTTCACAAGTTTTGAGAAGGAGTGTTGCTGACACAGTACTGATGGGCAGCAGATATTTTATACTTTTGTCCGGTGATGCTGCAGCTCCTCTTACTGCAATCTCAGCTCCGCAGCCATCTCACAGCAGGCTTGACAGGAAGCATTCTTCCTAGCACTCACAGAAAGGGGATCAGCCTGCTGACCATCATGTTCCTCTTTAACAGGAGCACATTGCTATGCATCAGTGTGGTCGCACGTCCAAGCTGCACGTAAAAAGAGCTGCCACGTCATGCTCCGCTGAGCAGTTCTTGCTTGGACCAAAGCTACTGTCAACTGTGAGCTGAGATTATTCTGCCAGGAAAAGAGCTGATGAATGAAAAAGCTTAGAAAATTATAGCCTGCAGGCCAGATACAGACCCCATGCAGGCATCTCCTAGAGCTGAAATACCCCCATGCCAAAGACAGTGTCCCACAGATATACCTTCTGTTTCAGCATTAAATATGGGAAGCAGAACCATAACACTCCCCACTGCAGTAAAAGCAAGCCCAACATCAAAAGCCAATTAGGTCAGGTTTCCCTTTCTGAGAACTCTCTAGCACACCACCACCCCACTCTCCATGCCCACCTGTCAGCTTGAGTGCTTTCATCCACCACAAGGCAAATGGAGGAGGGAAAGAAAAGAACAATAAACACCCCAAACCAAGAGAAACTCCATGCAGAGATTTGCAAGTCAAGGACACCGGACTACTGAAATTCAGCATCTTTTAAGAATGCACAATTTACTCCTATAACCAAATCCATGGAAATAATTTACAGTAAAACATTATTGAGTCAAATAGCAGAGTAAGAACTTAGAAAAGGAAGAAGTGTGCATATGATTACAGCACACAGTAAAAGCTGGCACTTCAGTCATCAACAGAATACAGCTGATTCCCAGGCAGACCAAAGGAAGATCCCTTTAACCCTCTCCCCTCCCCATTCAGAAGGACGGAAGAAAGAGCTTGGTTGCCATCTCATCTGTGCCTAAAGCTCTGACTATTCAGCTATCCAGTGGAAGCAAGGTACAGCCCAAAACAGCCATTTCTCTGCTCCATCAGTACAGCTTGCATGACACCTGCAAAAAGAGGGACAACTGACTTGTAAGAATTTACCTTGTGCTGCAATATATTTTCAATTTTGATGCATTGCATGTTAAGATTTTGCCTCTCCCGGCCAACTAATATGAGGTGTTAAAAAGGCTGGTAGTTTCTGAGTCTTTCCACATGCTGATAACACCTGTTGAACTTTGTTTTTAGAAGATTATAGAGAACAATGGAGTGAAAGAGGCTGGCTTGTTTTGGACTCTCCAGCTCCAACAGCGAAGCCAGTCACGTTCAATGTCCATCCAAAGCACCACCACAAGAGTTTCTTTGCGAAGTCCTACGTCAAAGAGACCAGGCACACAGCAGACCAGACTATAGTACCTCCAGCAGCACAGCCAAGGCATACTCCAGGGAACAGCAGGACAGCCTCACCACAAGAACCTCACCAGCACTTTACCTAGAAGGCTGCTAGAAGAGACGAGCTAGCAGGTTGATGGTACATGCCTTATAAAATTTCCCAGGACCCTCCACATTTGCACAAGAGATTCCAAGGTCTCCGAGTGCCATTCACAACAGCTAAAGTGTAAATGACAACTTAAAGCTGGGCTATGGAAGAAACTAGCACCTACTGCTCATCAGAAGTTTCTCCAAGCAGAGCAATGTATGCTTCCTAGGACACAGCTCTCAGGCCTGAGAGGCAGTGCTTGCAGCTGGGGACAGAGGAGGGCAAGCAAGCTGCTGAAATAGCTTATAATAGCAGCGTGTTTGGAGATGGAAGGGCCAAATGCTAGTACAGCATTTCCCACAACACTCACCCAAGGCAAGGCTCTGAGACCCTGGGTGACCACAGGCTGGTTCAGTCAATCACAGAGCTGAGCAGACAGCTTAGTCCCTGTGAGGTGACAGCACAGGCACTGCCCTCTTCTCCTTCCCAGTATGTCCCTTAAAATAGATGACAGGCCCTCAGAGTACATCCCATCCAATGCATTAGGATGCCAGGCATCTGTACTGCCTCAAGGTCCACGAAAGCACCAGATGACATGCGAGTGGAAATGGAACGAGATCTAGATGGAGCAGTTGCACTGATAGGTCAGTGTCTTTGCTGCTCATGGCCAGCAGTCGGATATCTACACAGTACTCCCGGGGGCATCCACAGAAAGGGGCAGCATCTTTCCAGTGTTCAGAGATGCTCTGTGCAAATCGCAAAGTACACTGTTAAGCCAAAACTGTCCTTATCTCACCCCACACCTGTCTGTCTCACCCACTAAAACAGTACCTTCTCATAGCATTTATCTTATTCTTCACTTTGTGCTGTAATCAGCGAGTGCTGGGAAAGACACAGTGCTCCCCATTCCAGACAGGGCGTCATGACAGAACTAAATGGATTCTGAATACTATGCATTTCCTGCAGAGTATCTAGAAGCCTTAGTTTTCTGGACAAATGACACTGTAAAAAGGTGACAATATTTATTATTCCTTTGCAGAGATCAACAGATTAGTTAAAAATCTAACATAGTTTATACTCTGCAAAGGGTTTCAGCACTCTGTTCTCTGCATTTCCCATTTAAAAGGTCCAATATGCACATGAATGCACCCTACAAGCCCTGAAAAGGCCTATCACCACAGTGCAGGGAAGGACCATAGCCTTCATTTCTCCATGTTATCTTGTTGCAGTACCTTTCTGCTTAAACAGACGTCTTCTCAGTGACCTGGACACACACGCACACATACAAATGCGCGCACGCACATCTCCCCTTCTTTCCTCATCTCTGTATAAATATAGAAACCTCGTCTGTTTTCTAAATGCTCTCCTGCTGCTGCATTCTCTCCCTCCGCCTCCCAAGACACTTCGGTGAATACCTGCTGCTTTGTTTCTGCTGTAGATTTTTCACTGAGGCTGCAACATTTTGAAGCCATAGATTTAACATCGTCCCCTACATTTGCAGCCCCTACACAGAAATGTATGGCTCTGGTGGAATGTTTCATCCAGTCAGCAAAATCTGGTTTGCAAATAGGAAGGGAGCTTGAATTTTGCTGCTGTTTGCAGAACTGTGGCTCAAAACATTACATAGTTCAGCTGTGAAAGGAAATGTGAATTTTCAGACGGTTCTGCCATACTGAGCAGTTCCCTTATACAGAGAAAGTGCCAGGAACTTCCCTGCATGCAGGAGGCTGCCCTCTACTCATCTAAGATCATAACAAGGCTGGTCTATCCAATTCAGGGCTGTTGTTTTCAGAATCTACCCTCATGGCATTTTGAGAGCTCCTAGAGAGATAGAAGTAGGGCAGGGAACCCAGAAATCTCTGCAATCTTTGGCCCATCCTTCCATCACTCCCCCAGTGATGCCGCACCTTTCCAGACCAGCACAGAGAGGGTATATTTCTGAAGAACCTTGACATACTTAGACAATTAAAACAAATTAGCATAATTCAGACTAAACTTCTAATTTTAGCACCCTGTAAAGCAGCTTTCCTTTGAGCTCAGATCTAGCTTGCTGTACCTCAGCTTCAGCACACTACAGGAGGTTTTCTACTGTGAACAAACTGAGCCTCACAGACTATACCAAGCACAGGACTTTCACAAAGGGCACTGTCCTTTGCCTCCTGCCCTCCTGAAGGCACTTGCTCTGGAGAGGGCTCACTCCCTGCACACAGCAGGTGCCCTGCCTGGACAGGCATCTCAGTCAAGGGACCAGATGCTGAGGACAGGGCACAGTTTGAAAGAACTTGCTCCTGGAACAGATTTCTGAATGCTACAAGGTTTCAAACGTTGCTCACCTCATTCCAGTATGTTGATAACTGGTGGGCTCACCAAGCACATACAGATGCCATTATCATCTGAATAATTTAAGAGCCTGCAGAGCAGCAGTGCAGAGTGGCACCAGCTTCCCCTCCATGCCTCCTCCCCCATCAGCGAGTCCTTGCAGCAGCAGGGTCTGCTCTGACCTGACATCCCTCACATCCCAATGCCTGTATTCTGCTCGTGTTCCACCCGACAGCTGCTCCCCCTCCCATCATGGCGCTGCATTTCTCTCCTGCCTGGAAATGTCAGGGAAGGACACGGACACAGGCTCTAAAATGCCTCGCTAGCTGAGTACTGTACAAGCTGTTCTTCGCTTAAAACTGACTTTAGTATTTGTGGACAACTATTTGCTGGGAAAGGGATGGACATCCCAAGTCAAACATGGTTCATTATATATTAGCTCACATTATCTCAGATTCTAGGCTGTCTTGGCACCATATCCTGCAGAGGGCAAGGCAGACAGTGAAAGAATAAAAAGGTAAACACCAGAGAGGAACTGCTGCCAGGTAAATCTTCTGATTTTTCTAATTGGGCCATTTGAGAGAGCTCTTGGTCTGTGCCCATTGCAACAAACCATGTTCAGTCAGAAACTCCTATAACCTCCCCACTGTGAAGGAACACCGAGATCACTATAATTTCTGAACTGCCGTTTTCCTTCCTGCCCAAAAATATGCTGTGCACTGTCCTCTGCCTTCCCTCCCCTATACTTAATGCAAAGCACAGATGCTCCCATTATAACCAGTGCACACTGCATTGCAACCTAATAGAAAAATGCTAGAGGGTGATTGTGAGCAGTGGTGAGTGAAATTGGACAGAGTTTAGTCAAAGGTAAGTTTGAAACAGCTTCTTCTTCCTGCTGACGCTGTACCAGAGAGACATGGAGAGAGATAGGAGTCGAAACCTTAGTGGGTTATGTGAAAAATGCCCCCTTATAGACCTCAGACAGCAAAGCAGTACGATACGGCATAGCACTGATGCTTTTTTTTTTTAATCCTGACAGCATTTCCATTTGTATAGGACTCCACTGGCAGGTCAGACAAACAGCATCAGAGGAAGTCATCATCACACACAGCCCCTCTACTTCCCAACCCAGCCTAAAGCGAGCACTAAATATTTATTAAGCTTCTATGAATCAGAGGTCTGAATCTCCTGACAGTGCAGCCAGCTGACGTAATCCTCCCCAAATCCTGATGGGAATTGCTTCCCCAACAACCTTGACAGAGCTTGGAGGGTCACAGTTACCTTGTAGGCACACAAAGCAGTTCCACATAGGCATATTGGGCAGAGGTGGGGTGCAAATCCTCCATGATTGCTCCTTCCCTCAGTGCACCAGATCACCTGTAAAGGAGCTCATGCTTTGCCCCAATTTGGCAGCAGCTGTGTATACAAAACACCTTCCCAGCTTCACACATTGGACATTTACAGCAGAAAAGATTCAACACTGCACTGCTGCTTTAAACCTAGCACACACACAACCCACAGAAAAATTTAAGATGGCCCTTTGATTTGCAAAATCCTTTTGAAAGCCTACTGTAACAGCTAGATAGCTAATGATTGAGCCCATTCCTAGTCACACAGTTTAATTCTTTGTCTACACTGTCCCTCTGGTTACATTCAGAGTGGTAAAAGCAGGGCTTCCTTGAGTCTCAAAGGCTTTGTCTGTCCTGATATCCCATGCTCCTTCTCCCTGCCACTGCACAGCAGCACCACGTTTCAGGCAGAAGATAGCAATTCTTTTGCAGAAAAAATGCTTCAGACAGAGAATACTGGAGTCCAGACACCCAATTCTGGCTACAAAGAGCTGCTGCCTGGCTGAGGCATACAGTGTCCTCACCTAGTGCTGATCTCACGTGGTCCTAAAGGTGCCACCTTCAATGCTGTGCCACACCACAAGCTGATTAACTTCTCAGGGAAGGTGCCTGGATAGTCATTGCTCTTGCAATGCAAGGAAAAGCAGAGTTTTGGCTGATGGAACTGATGAAACTTGCAGTGGGAGACAACAGAAGTTGCAGCTGGAGGTGTTGCTCTAGGAACAGGCAGAAAAACAAGACAAAGTAGCTTTGTACTCTGAGACTCTGCAGTTGGCATGGTCCTATCTCTTGCTGATGACCTCCAGCCTGCAGGTTGGATACCAACACAGCTCCCAGCAGCCACTGAAGCCCTGGGAAGCTGACAGCCCCATCACATCTTTGGCAGGATCTACTGCCACTGAATGCAAGAATCCATGTAGCCCAATCCAGCAGCTGTACCAGACCAGACATCCATGGGAGGAGCGCACAATGATGCTGAAAGTCCAGTTGTCCTAGGGAATGTTCTGAGACACCTGCAGCCCAGGTCTGCTGAATTTCTTTGCCCTCCTTCTGTCCATCACTCTCTTCTCTGCAGCCCCTCTAAACCCAGCGCAAGCTGAAGGCTGCTGCTTAGTGACAGCCCTTGGAAAGGATGGTAGGCAAGCAGAGAGAATAGCCCCAGTGGCTTCTCCTTGGCAGCACTCCAGCAGCAATTTCTCACCCCAGTTTCTCATAAGCTTATTGCATAATTCTGACAGAGGTGTCTGGATTTTCCACCTCAGGGATCGTAAGCTTGGACTTAAGTTCCACCCTGATAGAGCTCATGAGTGAACAGCAGGTAAGTGAGATCTTTTGCTTGTCACACAACAAGCACAAGCATGGCCACCCTATGTGACTGTTCAATTGTCCTACTAGGGAATCATCTGTAATTGCTTCTCTGTCTGACTGAGCTTGTGGCTGTTGTTCCAAGCCCTACTTGACTTCTTCTATTTCCCACATTTCCCTAGCTTCCTAAGCATGCAAAATTTCTGTGATGCAAAAGCATTCTCATCAGCATCCTCCACATCGCCTCAATCTTGTCAGAGCTGCCCATTCAGGACCTAGCCCCTCTCTCTACTCACCTCACACACCTCAGCTTGGAGTTTGTTCTGACAGTTGATGTCAGCCAGTTACGTCCACATTTTTCCTTATCCATGCTTGAGAATACAAAGGGGGTCATTCAATCCTCTATGCTCCCTTTGCCCTTTCCCACCATAACGTTCTAGCTGGTGGAAGATTATTTCTCCACCACAGCTCCTGCCAAATGGAAACAGCCCTCTCTCTCTCTTTCCCACCTATTTCAAACCCTCTCTCACAAATTTCTTGTCTCCCTTCTCTGAAGCACCCCCCTAGCCTCTCCTGCTGGGATGGATTTCAGTGTGTAATAGTGAGCACTAAAATATTTCCTGCTGCAACATGCGGAAGAAATGCTGCACCGAGCATGGGTGCCAGCCTATACTGTGGAGAGTCATGAACCCATAAACTGGTCTGTGTGCTGTTTTCAGGAAACAGACAACTGGAAAAAAAGGCATGGAGTTCTGTGCAGGCAGTTTCTTATTAGGAATAATTTTCTTTTACCATTCAAGACTGCGTTGTGTGAGATGCTCTACAAATCCGTAACAAGAGACTGTCTTACCCCTTGGACACTTGCAAGACAAAGAAACTAGACAGGAGCGGAAAGAGAAAAGTCGTTTGTTCTGCATTCATCATCCCTGCCCCCCCCCCAAAAAAAAAGAAGGAAAAAAAAAAGTGGTAGATGCAGTCAGCTTTGTCCTCTATTTGTCAAAACTTACTCTGAATGTACTGAGAGGATGTATCACACCTTTCATACTGTTAATTAATCATTTAAACTTTGACAGAAATTATCATAGGTATTTCCTTCTGAACGTTCGGTTAGATTGTTGTTTAATCCAGTAGCCACAGTTATGCTGCACACAGACTGCACATTTGGACATTATTAGCATTGCTGCTGTTACTAAAATGCTATTGGTCTTACTTGCTGCACAGCACTCTTGCTTAGATGTTTTAGAGGTTCTAGCTTCCCACTCCATGAATCCCTCATGACCACTTGCCAACTGAGGAGCACAGCTGGTATCTGCCTCTTTGTGCTCCTCAGATGAAGGTCTCTGCCCCTCCTCATGCTTGACTGGATATGTGGCTGAATTTGGCACCAGAATAAGTATACTTCCATAGGAAGAATGATTTTCATAAAAGTATTACCTTTTTTTTTTTTTATTAGTCTCAGTCAAAGCTTGTCAGGTTGCAAGGCACTGCAGACACTAGCAACTTATCTTGGGGGCACCTGGTACAGCTGCAAGTTACTTGTAAATGCATGTTTGAAACAAAGGGCAAGCCAAGTACCTCTGGGCCTCAGTTTGGGGGTTAGACATTTTGGGTTCTTTCTAATAACCTGTTTGGTGAGCTTTGCTAATGCTTCCAGAATTCCTGGAAAGGGATTTGGTCCATTTTCTACCTTTAATATATAACCACAACAACAAACCACACACAACTCAAAAGGACTTGATAACAGTGTGTTTGCATAACAAGTTACAGACCTGTCTCACAAATTGCGTCAAAATGTCACATTCTCACAATGTGTTGTGCTGCTCCCCACTAATCCTGCAGAAGGCAGGACCGTATCCTTTAAGTGGGCTGTGTGACTTCCAAGTGAGGGCTTTCTGCCTCTCGAGGTAGCCTGGCCACAGCACACCTGCAGTGAAAGGAAGGAAGCGTTCTTGACCATCACTACCTCCCAAAACTGCAAAAAAAAAAAAGGGCAGACAGATGTATCTGAAGCACAGATGTCGCTACTGGCCCTCACCACTTGCCTGTCAGTGCAGCTAGGCACATCAGAGACTCCACATACAGCCCAGCAGCTGTAACTGAGTGGCTCTGATCCCCTGTGAACTGGCCATTGAAGCAAAATGCACAGAGATTTGAAGCTAGGATACTGCGGCAAGAACAGCAGGAAGCCAACCCAGATGACGCTTGGCAAATTCTCTAACGGCAGCAAACTTCTATTATTCAATTCACACCCTCTTTCGCTCACGGGCTGCTGTCACACCTGCCCATTTGCAGGGCACCCTGAAAAACATCAACACATTATGCCAGATCTCATAATTCCTCAAAATTCAGAACTTGCACTAAATGTGTGAATGGACAGGGCTACTGAAAGCTTGCTCCCTGGGGTCATCCTCGGACTGAGGCAACCTCCAGCCATGCTGCAGAGCCCACAGAGCAGATGCAATCTTCAGTACATATCTGGCTGTTTAATGGACAGCTCGGCCCAAAACACAAGGGTGGCTTGGCTGCACAGAGGGCAAGGGTGAGTGACAAGATACCATTCCTTAAATCCTTGATGCAGCCCCTGTCAAATGAAACATCAACTCTCATTGTCTGAGTTCCAAAGGTTGGTGGCAGGGTATACCAGAAGAACAACAAGGTTATACACCTGGACTGTCCCTATACTGAGAGAGGCACAGAACACAAAAATGGACAGTACAAGGTCAATCAGGTTCTCGTTACATGCACTTAATTAAAAAAGCCAAGAAATTGAGACGGAAACTAAACAACAACAAATACAATCATCGTCCAAGGAGAAGGGTTTTGGGCAACACAGCATTAAATAACATAACTCACTGCCTCCAGGTATCACAGGACACAAAGTTCTTGCAGGATTCAACTGTGCAGTTCATGGGACACACACAACCCACAAAAATGGCTGGAAACGCTAAAGGATGCGAAGCTTTCATGCCCCAAGACATAACATCAGCTTGCGTGGGATGAGAAGAAACTTATTCTGGGGCCATCATCTCCTTCCTGTGGCCATCTCCACTGCTTCACGTCATGCTAGCACTTCCTTGGATCACAGGTTACCCTCCGACTAATAACAGGCCTTGCAGCAGCACATGGTGGGCTCAGTCATAAATCAAGACACTGATATGCTGCGCTGTACAAACGTGGAGCAAATAAAAAGCCTCTGCCGAAAACAGCCTGTATCTGTATATGAAGCAAGAGACAACAGGTAGGCACATGGGGAGGAGCAGGAGGACCGAGCGACACAGCGGTGATTTCAGTCCATTCCAGTGGCCAGTGCAGGAGCCTTTCGAAACAGAGGCCTTTCGCACAGATGTGACACAAGTCCCATGCAAACTCACAGGGCGCTAACAGACACCCAAGAAACTCCAACATGTTCCAGCAGCCCTCAGCTTGGCTCCAAGGAGACTTGTACAATAAAACACTACCACTAGAGACACTCAGGCTTTTGGGACAGGGGATAGGAATAGAGAGCTGGCCCAACAGCAAAATCTCCTGGTTTGGTGGTTCTTCACACCAGAACCCCTTTACAGCCCGCTGGCAACATAAGACACAAGCTGCTCCATCAGCCTTGAGTAAAAAGAGGCCCTGCAGGGCTGTCCTGGACAGATGGCCTGGCATTACGAAAGACAAGCATCCTTACACCCAGCTTTGGTCCCAAGAGGAACAGGGGAGTGAACAGGGCCTCTGCCCACCCTGACCATAGCCACCGAGCTGAGAGGCAGGCAGACCTCCCTTGCCAGCGCACTCCCTGGATTCACCACTCAGGAAGGGACAGCTGAAGATTGACTCCTCCTCAGCGCACCACAGCGCACCTTGATTTCTGCAAGGAGACCTTGCTGGGTGCTCCCCATGCTGTGTCAATCCCAGATAGTACACTACAAAAGGCTTCTTTACTGCTGTGAAGTCTATCCCATCCCAGGGAAGCAGACCCCTTTGGGCGTATTCAGTGGTGCTTCTCCAGCTCCCCTTCTTGCGTCACGGTGTGTCTCGGCAGCAAGTGCAACTCAGGTCTCTCACAAAGAGCTGGAGAGAAGGTGCTCTCTCTAGTACCTTCCACATGAGGAACTCCAGACACTTTGCAGGTATCTTTGGATCTCCCAACCCATCACCAAGACACTGTGCTTTGGGGCGGGGTAGGCAGAAGTGAAGAGGATGTTTTTCACAAAGACTCAGGGAGCAAGCCTTCACCAGAAACAGGGATGAATGAAATCTAGGAATTCCAGTGTCCAGGACTAGCCCAGACAGCCTGAATCAGCAGTTGTCGAGTGTGGCAGGAAGAATAGAAGCCTGAGGGCTGGTCAGCAGTGCCCATCCCCCGCACCTCAGCAAGACATTTCTTAGGACTCGCAGGGCACAGCTATTGAGGTGCTCCAAGCAGTAGAGCTCTACCATGAGGCTCTTGCTCAGCAGGGGCACATGGAAGTCTCCAAGTCTTTTGCTAAAGGCAGAGAAGCCCACCTAAGACATCCCTGTATTACAACCTCCTCTCACATATATCCTTGATTACCCTTGGTTTCACCTCACTCCTCACTGCCTCTTTGGCTTGGTGCATAGCACATACACCCTCAGGCCCTGCTATGAGAAGAATATTCAGTTCAAGAGGTCTTCAAGGGGCAGCAAAGCTATCTTAGCCACATGCTGGCTCCTACAGGAAGCTGGCAGCAAGAAAAAACTGGCAGTGACTTTCCAGAGAGGAGCTACAGCTCAGAACAGCTGGCAGACCCAAAGCTCCTGCATGTCAGTATCAGAGGGGAAAGACACCTCTTCGTGCTCCTGACCCCCCACTCGCCTGCTGCCAGCAAGTAACATGCCTTTGCTAGGAGCGATGATCTGTGTCCCACTCACACATACAGCCTGCCCTAAGCAGCAGCAGAGCTCACAGTCCCCTGCACAAAACTGCTTTCTCTGTTAGTGGTCTCCTCCCGCTGTACCCTGGTTTCACTGTTCTGGCAAAGATCACGCAGGGCATGAAGTGCACATCAAAACTGCTCTTTCACTAGAGAAAGGGGTGGGGTTCTCTTGCTCCTTTGCTCTGCAGACACAGAGCAACTCTGGGAAACTGCATGAAGCTAGAAGCCAGCTATTTTATCTTAGAGATCAAATCCATTACTGGGCTGAGGGAGTCTCTTTAGCTGCCTTGACAAATCCCTCACTTCCTTTTTCCTTTCACCTGACTTTTTTTACACCCTAGCTCCCTAATCTGTCAGGGTAAACAGGAGATTCCTGTCCCCAAAAGTTGTCCTCTGTTTGGCAGACTGTTTCTTGTGCTGACTGCACATAAATTTGTACAGGAACCAGACTGCCCCTCTGTCCTCTCTCCCCTCTCACCGCTCCCCCCCCCCCCCCCCCCCCAAACCACAAACAGCATTCACTGCCACAAGCACAGGCATCTGGATATAGGGCTGCTTGCCCTAATGCCACTGACCTTTTTCTTCCGGTCCCGAGAGCGGTTTCTGCGCTTGCGATTGGATTCTTCCTTCTCCTTCTGCTCCTGCAGTGCCTGAGCCTCAATATCTTTGATTTTCTTCAGCTGCTTAGCTGCTTGAGCCATGGCCGGTCAGACTGCAATTCCCTCCAGCTCACACCTACACTTTCCACACAGCACCCTCCAATTCCTGACCAAGAAAGTCCCTTCCCCTAGCTCAAATGCTGTCGACCCAGATGAGTGTGAAACCTATAATGAGAGGAAAATAGAAAGCAGCCAGCAAGCCCCAAAGGGCAGCTGATGTCTCCAGCTAATTGCTAGATGGAGTCTGGGACACCTTTATAAAGCATTAGTAATCCCAAATCCAGCTGTTCCAGAGGTTCTGTGCACCATTGCAGCAGCCCCTGACTGCACTGGCACATCATGCAGAATCCTCCTTGTGGGACAGGACACCAGGCTGGTGCTGTGCTCTCTCCCTCACTGTCTCTCCTGCAGTATGAGAAGAGATGCAGGCAGTCAGCCACAGGAAGGAAAATAACTCTCTGCAATTAATGCATGATGACAATAGAGAAGCGGTGAAAAAGGAGGCCAATGCATTTCATCCCGACTTCTGGGTTCTCTGTAGCGATGCATAAAGAACAGTAACCTGCATGTAGTCAGTCAGTGGCTTTACCACTGCAGTGCTGCTGAGGCAGGCACATATTCCAGTCTCTCCAATTTTCTTCCTCTCAGTCACTCTCTGTGCAGCAGCCGCATCACTCGCTCACTCTCTCGGTTATGATTCCAGCTCCTTTCAAGGGGAGCAATAGGGAATTGCTGCATCGGTTAAGAGGCAGACAGCATCTCTGCTCAGAAAACAGCCGATACTGCAAAGGATGTGCCAAGTACTGGAGCAAAGTGCAGCTTAACAGCATCCTTTCCTCCTCACATCTCTCCACTGAGTGAGCAGCAAGGGGAGGGATCTTGGCTGTGAATGGGAGACAGAAACCAAGGGCTGAGTCTGCTCTTCGACTACACAGCACCAGAAAAGTAAACCCAAGCCACCAGCTCCTGCCCATCCAGGCATCACCGGAGCTCAAGTCTTCTCTGAGGATCCCCAGTCAAGGCTCCTGGAGAGTCAGCCACCCCTTCTCCACACACATCCATACATTTCACCTGCAGCTGCCTTCCAAAAGCACAAACAATTCCATGTTGGAAGCCAGGGGTCAGGCCTGGAGGTTTAACTTTGGTTCCTGCACACAGAACCAGTGTGTGAGGGGGCCAGGGTAAAACTGGGGTGGACTCTTTGGCTGTGACAGTAACATGACCTGCAGCAGCGTGCTTTACGATTTGCTTCTGAGCGGCCCTGCCTTTATCAGCTCAATTCCTGTCCCTCAGAAAAACTGTCCCCTATGTGCAAGCCCATGGGGCAAAGCAAAATTATCCACCCAGGCGGAAGCCCTGCACATGCTGCACTTTTCTGGCACAGTCCTGTCCCCCAATTCTAGATAGAAAGGGTCCCTTTTGTGTCAAAAGATGGCGAAGCAGGGATTAATGTCCATTTCTCAGCAACTGCTTGACAGTCACTTAGAGGTTATTTAGACTGGCAAGAAGCTGAGATGCAGACTTAACTGTACAGACAATATAGGTCACTCTTCTGTCAGAGTGAGTTTTCCTGCATTTCTTTTCCCTCTGAAGTTCCTCCAATTCTATTGCTTCACCCACAGACCAAGGAGGGTGCTAAAACCAGGAAAAAGACTGGTGTACCATGTAGTTTTTAAAGAATATGATGGCTGAGAATATAGAGAAGGTCCTAATAAAATATGAAGAACAGGAAATAATCAAATGTTACAAGGCTTTTCCAAGGACAACTTTAGTTCTGTCTACTGTACCCACATGGGTAAATAACATGCTCAAATCTAGATCCAGCTGCACATCTTTATATAGCAGCATCCTATGAACACCCATGTTAAAAAATTTACAAAATTAAATAGAAGCTGCATAGTGAAAGGCTTCACAGATAGGAGGTGCCAGGAGCACAGCTGCACTAGTCGCCTGAATTGCGCCTCTTCCACATGAGCACTTTGCAGGCCAAATGAGGCAGAGGCCTAATACAAAAAATGATGTGGTCAACAACAGGCACACAGGAGGCAAAACAGTTGTCACAACTAATCATAACATGCTGAGAGCGCCACACTTCTGTCTGTTTGACTTTGCATCCTAAAACAGCCTCTCTGCTAGTTTAGAATTCTTTCTGAGGAACTTCCTAATTTTTCAAAACAGGGAACTCGGGAATGAAACCAAGTTCTGCCATATACAGTTCCCACCACGTACACCTGCTAGTGTTTGGGCACCAACCTTTCAGTGCTGTGGGGCACACTGAGCTCTGAGCACGGCTAGCAAGACTGCAGCGAGACACTGCTGCGACTTTACATCTCATCCCTAACCTGAGTCCTGTCTTCCAGATTTCAAGAATTAAGCTGGGTCAAACTTCAGAAACCCAGCCTTGCTACGTGGCAGGGTCTGCACACTTGCACTCACGGGATAGCTGTACTGCACTCCAGACTTTGGCATGGGCATCCCTTTTTTTCCTGCTGTCAACAAAGCATCTGCTATATACTCAGCTAAATGGCATCAGGCAGTGGCAGTACACTCGGTCTTTGCCTGCATGCTTGTAAGACACTGCCTCCTCTTACAAACAGATCCCACCTCTTAACTCTTTGTAAGCCAGAACAGAGTAAGCACAGTACAAGAGCAGTAATCAAGGGAGAACCAGATATGGGTAAAAAGACATGGGAGTGAGTGGGGTCATGCTTTTGCTGGTCCAGGGGACAAAACAGAAAAGCACCTTCCCAAAACTGTCTGAAAAGCTGCTTCCCCCTCAGTGTGCAGACAGGAGGAAGGAGATCCAGTCTTACAGAAGGAACAAGAATATTTTCATGAGCTCCTCAATGCTGAATTCAGGATTCTATCTTGACATATTACAGCCCACAGGCTAAACTCCTTCATCATAGTTAACCAGGTAGTTAGCAGAGTCAATTCACTGCGGATTCCCTTACATCCTACCTGCTGTTTTCCTGCAGCAGTCTTTGTGGATACCCTGTGTTTGCCACTGACTACATAAAGCTGCAGTCAGGAAAGAAATGGGGTCAGAGAGGACCCGCAAGGCACTGGGACCTTGCTATCTCTCCCAGGTTTACCAGAAGTTCCACGTTTTTTTCATATATCTCTCAAAAGCCCTTGATTCTGAAACCAGAATAGAAGTTCTTCAAAAATGGCTTCAAACCCTTAATGATTTCAGAGAAAAGCTAAAAAGCATGGTTGGATGGAACCCATAAGGTGAAGAGCCAACCACCCATCCCAAAACCTTACCATGGAATCATTCCTGTATCTTAAAGAGAATCAGAACAGATGCTAAAGGAAAGGTGAGAATAAGAAGAACAGAGAACAAGGAGAACAGAGAATAGAAGGGATGCTACAGGGAAGGTGAGATGTAGAGAACTTTTCAAAAGACTGTTCCTGGCCATAGCATTTACCCTAAAACACCCACCCTGTTGCCCTGTGCATTACTGCGTGACTGATCATGACTGGAAAACCACTAGACACACGAATTGCAAAATACCCATAGTCCCTGCCTGCCCACAAAGCAGAGCAGAGAAGTATCTAGCAAGACTCCAGACAGCCCCAGGTTCAGACTCTGCCTGTAAGTCTGATTATTGTTCTAACAGTCAGATTACTGATCTAATACCCTTTTGGTACACCCTGCAGGGCGCTGAAAGCATCATCTGCTATCCCCAGAAAAGGAGGGTGCACTTGAGCAGATGAATTGCTTTTACCAGCGTAGCTGAGAGGGATACCTATGCTTTTCTAAGGCCAGAAACACTTCCCTGTTCAAACTCATTTTCCTCACCACCTTATCCAGAGTAATGTTGCATTCTTCAGACCCTGACCCCAGCACAGTGATCCACAGCTGTACATACACCATCACAGCCTCCAGACATCCCATACCCCATACCATCACAATTCTCTTTCCACCTTCCTCCTGCACCAGCATTTGCTGCTTGGACTCACCGAGCCCTGCACAGTATCTGTGATGAAGGTTCTTGAGGACAGTGGTCATGGTTCCTAGCAGATCAAAGTGCCTGTCTCACAGCTGGATAGGTAGAGGGATGATCAAGGCTGCCTGCAATGGCCTCTAAAGACACTGTTTTTTCAGCGTTTTCCTTTGTCCTCAGTCCTTCAATCACCTGCTGACCCTTTGCTGTATATGCCCAGGCAGTTCTGACCACTTTCTGAGGACCAGGTTCTGTGATTTGCTTTGGTTGAGAGCATGCTCACTAACTCAAACCAAAGGAGGACAAGGACACTCCTAAAGCAACAGCAGCCTTGCCTACTTCAGACTGCAGAAGATTTTTATCAGAAGGGAACACAAAGCACCTTGAACCTGCTGCTATGGAGAATGGCTCCTCCCAGCAGAACTGACTGAAGCCCTGGTTCAGGAAATCTGCTGTCCAGTAACAATTCAGTTCTTCCTATGTGACACTCTTTTCCCTTTCCCCTCAACATACCAGTGAGGATTTGACCCCGTTGAACTCTAGGTCCAGAGCTATTGTCCTGGTACGGCCCGAGCTGATAGCATTTGAAGTTATATTTAGCTCTCTAACTGGAGGGTGAGTGGCATACCTACTAAATGGTCTTTGGAGTCAGTGGTGGTTGTTTTTGAAACATTTGTCTTTAATTTTGACAGCATGACTTAAAAATCTGAGTTAAGTGGAATGAGGTGTCTCTGCCATACACATAAGATCGTCCTGTGCAGGAGCTTACACTCATGATGTTTTAAGTTATGAAGCATTTGGCCTACAATTGATGTCAAGGTGTGCTGTAGGTGTATGGTTGGTAGAAAAGGACCCTAGAGATCTGCTGTACACAAAGAGAAGCTCATCTTCTTCACCATTCATGCTATTTCAGCAAGGTCTCAGGACAAGTTGGAAATGGACTGAGTCGTAATTTCACTTAACTCACCACATCACTTTTATATCCAACAATGACTTTTCTTCGAAGAAGTTGTTGGGGAAATGTCTGTAACAGTAGATGTGTCATATCCTGTTGCTGCTTATTCCTATTCAATAAAACGGGGAAACAGAGGATGACAGAATTCCATTAAACAGACTTCCTCCTATAGCTGAAAGGTACCATGTGCTAACATGGTAACTAGCTAACATGTTAGTAGAGAAGAAACTTTTCCAGAACGTTATTTAATTATTTGGAATAGAGCACCATATTTATCACTTTTTCCTTGAAAATAGATTATTTGTACTACAGTAACTCCCTGGTGCCCCAATCACAGAATGGGATTCCACCATGTGACACAATGACAAATGTGGCGACAACAGAGACCCTGTTCCAAAGAGTTCACAGGATAAAGTATTTCGCAAAGGAGAACAAATAGATACTGACAGGGGAACCCTTAGGAAAATAATCACACAAAATGAATAAGGTTATTATGTGCCCATTCCCCATACAGATCTGTTCTCCTGTAAGGAAGGAAGCACAGAAACAAATTCCTGACTCTCTGTGCAAGGTACTGCAGATACTTCAAGAGACTAAACATGCAGCTGGAGTCCTGCCCTACTCTAGGTGAAGATCAATGTTTGGTGAAGTTGCTGAGATTCTCTGTGTTAGGGGCAAAAGAATTTTACATTCAAAGCTCAACTTCAGGCAGCTATTTTTAGGTAAATTATTCTGGCTGACAAGCTGTGAAGATAAAAGATGCTGCAGGCCCCACCTTAGCTGCTGTAAACTTAGTCTGCCTCAGTCTATCTGCGTTCCTCTGTTGCTGCAGAGGTAGGATCTCAGCAAGGAGCTCTCTCCCCAGGTTGGGAACCTAATTAAGACGGTTCTGTTCTTTCTAGCATTTTCTTAATTATCTCACTGATGAGCTTTCAGAACTGTCAGACCCCTATAAGACCACTCTCCTTTCAGTTAGCCTCTTCCAAAACTACAACACTAGTCTCCCAGGCAGTAGTTTGTATGTTGCTGTGGGTTGCATTCAAACTCTTCCCTGCACATTGAGAGCTGGTAACAGACATTTTGATCCACATATCAACTAATTTAGAGCGAACCTGACAGTGCTGAATGGAACGGCTCTCACCATGCCCACAGAATGGTATCTGGCTGCAGCAATGCAGAGCCTGTGGCAGCAGCAGCTGTTCACACCATGCTCTAAGGTATTAAAGGTTCTTGCACTTCAAGACAGTCTGATTTCAACCCTGTTCTACCTTGGCAACTCTCTCTCAAAAAAAAAAAAAAAAAATCAAGGAAAAAACCCCTCCCCTATTTAGTCATTCTCTAATGGTAGGATTTGATAGTTTGTATGACAAGATTCTAAACAAGAGGTCACTTTGTTCATGGCTCCTAAACGTGGTGATCATCAGGTTAGCGCACACAAACAGGAGTTCTTTATTTTTTTAAACAACAAGCAGAGGCTATTAACAGTGAGGCCTATTTGATCAAATAATGCTTTTTCTAAACATATCTTAAGAAGCAGTTACTGTTTATCAGCTCATTAACTCTGGAATCACATTTCCATGACCTTTATAGATTTCCATAAAAACTTACCTTTGTTCCTCGGCCCACAAAGCTAGAAAGTTGTTACAAATTGTTATATTCCTATCTAGACATTTTTCTTCTTAAAATAGTTTCAACTACCTTAAGAACTGAAAAACGTACAAGAAGTTTAATTTTTATTATTAGCAGCATTGGCCCTGCTCACCCCTAGCTTGACAGCTAGTGACGAAGCACTGCAAAGATCTCAAATAATTATTTGAAAAGTATTTAGTATCAGCACGTGTAACCATGATTTGGTGCCCAGGCATCAGATGAAGACTTTGACTTGCCCTACTTGTCAGTTTATGATACAAGCATTTTACTTGAACATAACCATATACTGTTATTTCATGGAAGTGATCTGCCATGACTACTTCAAATTCTAGAGTTATCTAAAGCAGCAGAATTACACTCTAGTCTACTCACTCAGCACATTAATTCTGGAAGTCTAAGCCATTTTGACTTGCTAGAGAACACGCAACTGTTCTCAATTGGTATTTTACTTTTAAAACCCATGTTGTATCCTAAAAATGAGAGATGTTTCTGAAAATTGGTAATAAATAAAACCTGACTCCAACAGTATTGTTGTTAGGTAACAATTCAAGCTGAGCATATTTTAATGGTCAAATCACATCTGCTAGATTCAGTGTATGCCAAGAATACCAAGCAAAACCCAAAAGACCACAAACCGCAATCATTACAGAGAAAGCAGGGCACGCTACGGTGGCACCCACCACCTCGCAACTTTGCTGCTGCGCAGTGCTAAAGCTTCCTTTAATGAACAACTTAAAAAACATGTAAAAGCCATGAGCGACTAAACACAGCTTTCCGGCACAGAATTGTTAATTCAGTCTTAACTCCAGCACTGACTATGCAAAAGTAACACACATACATGTAAACACACAGGATGCATATTACTGCGATCCTGATGATTCTTACCTATAACACTGCTGATGTACTCACTATAATTCACAATTGTGGAAAGTGATTAAAGTAGTGAAAACCTTAATCACAGGTCACCCTGTCTCTCTCTCCTTCGTGCTTGAATAACCTAAAAACTCTTGTGAGAATAAATAAATGAATCACCCAGGAGCACCCCTGTACATTAGCTTCTATCAGGATCTAGGTGTGTTTGACCTGAAAATTCAGGTGCCTCAATAAAACAATATGACGAGTCCAAGGAAAAACAGATCAGCTTAAAGGAAGACCCAGCATCATCCTCACCTTACATAAACTTACGTTCCATCTTTGGTGGGAACTGGAGACACCAACAGCGCGTCAGCCTTAATTTTACACTTCCAAAGGCCCTTTTAATTTATTTACCGTGACACACAGGCACAGCCTGCTGACGGGAGGACATCCTCACGACTGCACACCTGCGGAAACGCCCTGGGCAGCGCCGCGGCTCCGCCCCACGCTCCGCTCCCGGGAGGCCCTGCGAGGCGCCGGGAGCCGCCCAGGCCCAGGCCCAGGCCCCAGGCCCGGGCGGCCGAGCGGGCGGCGTTTTTCCCGGGGAAGCCTCGGCGGTGAGAGCCGCGCTGGGACTTGGGCGACCCGGGGCTCCCGGGTGCTCCGGCGCTGCCCGGAGGCTGCGGGGCCGCGCCCCTGGTTCTCCTGCCCGGAGCACTAACGGGGTGGGGGGGCTTCACACCCCCACAGCAGCCTTGTAAGGGCACAAGTCGAAACTCTGGAGCGATTGCACAAACAGAATCTGCTCAAAACCAGGTTACACACTTCGCTTAAGTTCCAGGCAGCCCTTGCAAAAAGGAACGTGAAGGTGATGATTTCTAAAGAAGCTTTCAAGTTTTTGGTTCTTCTACTTTTTAATCTTTCTCTGATGAGAAGCTGTAGATAAAAATTAACATGGACAGAGATCTCACAGGTAAATTCCAAGTACCACCTCTCTCCTAGGTCAAAAGGCCAACAGGGAATCACATTCCCAGGACCAAGGATCAGGGACAGAGTTCACTGCTCATAGGAAAGAAAAAAAAAAAAAAATCCACATGCACAACTGACATCCAAAATGGCTCAACATAATTTATTTTTTTTATGTTAAAATGTACAGAGTTCTTTTGAAAGTACTTGCTAGAAAGGGGAAAAAAAAGTGATATTACATACAAGGAGAGGAAGGGAGACCATCCAGCCAGGAGCGTATGACATGGAGAATTACAAAGGCATCTAGGCACCCCTTCCCCTTAGCTTACAAGTCACCATGAACAAAGTACAAAGAGGTTACAAAACAGGAAAAGCAAATATAAACAGACAGGAATAGACTCAGCTTCATTTGTACATGCGGCTTTTAGAGGCATCTGGAGCTCCTATTCACACACTCTAGAGATCTCTTTAAAGAGAATTTTTATCTTTCTTAAAATAGTTTTTAATATTCTACAACAAAGATAAAAAATTTTAAAGATGGAATGAAATGAAAAAGCTCTTATTTTTAAAAGGCATCAAAGTCACTAACAGTGAGATTTTTTTTTTTAATTTCTTTTAGAAGATTACCCAAGTTATCTTGCTAAAAATACATATTTTTTTTTTTTTTTTAAACAGAAGTGAAAAAATGGTAGGTACCAATATTACTGCGTTGGATAATTTCTTTTTATATATAGAAAAGAACATTTTTTTTTTTTTCTACAATAGTTCTACAGTCACAAAGGCTTGTGGAAAAGGGAGCTGCCCAATTGATAAAAAAAACATACAAAACCAAACCAAACATAACAGCAAACAAACTAAACTCACGGCCCTCATTGCAACAGCTTCTCCTCCTGTCTCAGACCCCGACCCACCCCCCTACCCGCCCCCCCAGCAATCAGGAAGCAGTGACACAGCTGAAGATCTAGGAAGGAGAGGGCAGCACAGTGCGCTTTCTACATGGGTTATTTGGAACTGGAATAGTATATACAGAGAAATGGGGTCCTACACAGCCTTGTACATGCTCAAAACTAAACAGAAATAAAAAGTGGAAGTCCTTTGAATTCTGCCTTTTATGGTTAGCAGTTATCGGAGAAAAGTCCATTTTAGTGCATCCGAAGAAACCCCAACTTTTAGACTCTTTTGGTTTAAAAACAAAAGAAATTAGTCTTATTAATGTGTCTGCATTTCTACTCCATATACAATTAAAAAAGAACTTTACATTAAAGGGTGTCCCTTTTTGTATTGGGTGACGTGCCAGCAGTGTAGCCAAAAAAAATGTAAATTGGATTATGCGGTAACAAACAGCAAAATCCTGCCGCCTGCATCCTACTATGGCGTTTGGACTGTTTCACTCTTGCAAAACAGGCCGATTCCCTTCTTTTCCCACATGAGATCAAAAGTGTGGCTATTCCTATAAAATGGGTCTCAAACACAGCGGGAGAATCAGGGAAAGCATCACTGATTCCCCCAGAAAGCGGCACACTCAGCAACTTCCTACCCCATACCAGGAATGAAAGAGTGACAAGGACACCACAGGGTTCTCGTCGAGTCACTTAAAACATACACTTTATCTTCCAAGATTACCTAAGTAAAGAGATTAAGAGGCAGACCACTGGAAACAGCTGCTTTTGAGCTCAGCCTGACTCAAAGGCTTAGAACCAAGACCCTCAGCATTTCGAAGTACATACTAAAGCAGAGTTTGGGATCTCAAGAGTTGTGGCTGACTTGCAGTTCACCAGAAGAGCCTGCAACCATTTTCTTGTTCTAACAGACTGTTAACCACCCTGTCCTCCTCATGACTGCATAAGGGATACACAGATAGTTCTCTCTTGAGAGGCTTCCAGTAGTTCAGTGACAGAACATGTGTGCATGCACGCACGTGTGCGTGCACATGCATGTCTGGGTGGTGAATGGGATCATTTAAAAGTTACATTATACTTTCAGCATGAAACATACAATTTCAATTAACTCATCTACAAAACACCAATGTGAATACTTTATCGTTTACACATAACTCCAAATTTTACTGAGGGCAAGGGAGTCAGGGAAAATTAAAGATTAAAAATTTTTCCTGACTTGCAGAAATAAAAAGCTTCATTTATCCTCTGTGTCCCCTTCCAAGTCTCCCAGTAAGTGCCTCCTGCTAGCAGTAGGAAATGCCAGATGGGGTGTAAAGGGAAGGTTTGTTATTCTTTGAGATGTCAAACATTTTATATGACTGCAGCACTAGAAACTGCATACAGAGGGGCACAGGGAAGGGAGAAGGACATACAGTTGAAAAAAAATTTAGAAAAAATGATTTTACTGTTACACATATTCTGTCCACATTGTCAGCAAAGTAAGGCTCTTTTTAAATTATGAAAAGATTTTGTGCATGTTTTCCCCTCTAAAAAACATCTGTAAATGATTTTAGCTGTAAAATGTTTCAGGATTGTGAAGAAAACAAAAACACAAAACAAACAAACAAAAAAAATCCAAAAAATAAAGACCAGGCTTCCTAAAAAATAAAATAAACCAAAGAAAATCCCTCTAAATCTACAGCAATATTTTAACTGGAAAAAGGTCCATTTTCTCTGGCTCGTCAGTATAAAAGGTTCCTTTATTTATATATATTTCAGTTTTTAGGATGCAAGTTCATCTTGCTCATCTTCTCATGTATGGTCCATTGAGAGACTGCTTGGGCACCCCAGCAGCATTCATGTAGCTGTGATGGGAGGGGCCAGTGTACATCATGTTTCCATGAGGATTTGGCTGCATAGGCTGCTGGGTATAGGCCTGGCTCCCCATCATTCCCATCTGCATCTGCATAGGATACTGTGCTGTCTGGTTCATGTAGGCAGGGTTACTATGGTAACTGCTGTTCATCATAGGCTGTGTCATTCTGTAGCTGTTCATGGCATTCAGGGTGTTCATATTCATGGAGTTAACATTGTAAGGGGTGGTTGGCATGAGGTTGACTCCCATGTTCATACCACGCTGAACAGCTAACGTACGTGGACCAGCCTGCATGGCAACTGCGGGTGGGCTGCGGCCGTAGAGCTGCTGCTGGTGTGCAGTTGCAGAGGGCAGTGGTGCTGACTTCGAGCGAATGGAGATATGCCCCTTGACGGGCATCTGCCCCTGCAACCTCTGCGTGTGGGGAATACCAATATTGGTAGCAGACATATTACACTGAAGCAGAGGTGACGTGAGGTTCATGGTGGTGGACGCCAGGTTTGGTGGGGGTGTCATAGTGGCTTGTGCTTGTGGTGTGCCTGCTAATGGATGAGAGGGAGCTAGCTGAGCCAATCCTGTGTTGGACAGAGAAACGCTGGTTGCATAGGAAGTCACAGCAGGAGAATGGCTATAAGGCATGGCATGAGGGTCCATAATGGTGTTTGTCAGCTGCTGCAACTTGGCTAAACTGAATGTGGCTGATGGTTGCGAATAGCTCCCGGCACCAAAATCCCCTGGAATCCTCTCATAGATACTTATGTTACCGGTGCTTCCTGATTCAGGTATCTCCATGATCATGGGTGCTGGAGTAAAGCTGTTGTTCATGCTACACTGAGACAGTGGAGGTTGCTGCTGGGGTGGAGGTGGGGGCTGTGGCTGCTGTGACTGAGGCTGCTGCTGTTGTGGCTGCGCTGTTGGCTGCTGGTTACTTGGAGGCCTTTCCACTACACAGCTCTGAGGTGACTTGATATTGCAGTTTGCTGCAGGCTGGACAGTGTTTTGCTGCATCATGCTGCAACTGCTGCCAATGTTTGCCATTTGCTGTGTGACAACACAACTGTTCTGAGTGAGGCTGCTAGAAGAGGACAGTCCTCCATACGAACAGCTGCTCTGGGAAGAGTTATTTCCACAAATGCTGCCTCCCATAGTGGAGTCATAGCTGCTGGGGTTTTCATAATTCTCTGTAGTGCTCTCAATGCTGCCAAGGTCACTGAAGCCACTATCCACCACCTGCTGAGAGTGGTCCGATACTGAAGGCACATCCATCATGGGGCTGGTCTCCATGTTCTGCATAGAGGGTGCGGACAGAGATCCTTGTTCAGGACTGATCTGGGTGTAACTGCTCTCCAGAGCAGGCACATTTGGGCTGCTGACAGAACGTACAGACTGGCTGGGGTGGGACTGAACAGAGGATATTGGACTGTTGTGTTCTGAGGCCTGGCAATCTTCAACCATTGATATCTGAGGATCCTCCTCAGTCTGGGTGTAACTCTGCAAAGTCTGACAAGCCGCGAGAGTTTCTTCACAGTCCTGGTAAGCTACATCATGCTCATTGCTTTCCTCCTGGGTCAAGGACTGGACTGCTTGAACAGTTTCAAGGTCTAGTTCACTATGAGGAATCTCCTCCTCTTCCTTTAATTCAATTAACCCTTCTTTATTACTTTGTTCTTCTTCGTGATCATCTTCAGACCCAGGGACATGCTCTGAGCCCACCGATGTCTCATTGGAAGCCTGCTCTTCCTCAGAATCTGCCTCTGCTTCATCTTTTTCTTTTGCATCTTCTCTACTGCTTGGTATGCTTGTTTCTAAAAAACATTCTTGCACCTGAGGCTCCTCCTTCACCCCTTCTCTAACAGGCTGTTCCTCCAATTCTTTTTTCTTCACAGACTCCAGATGACCGTCATCTTCGTCATCAGCATCATGATCTTCATTTTGATTTGTCATTACTGCAACTTCCTCTTCTTCCTCATGGTCATGCTCGGGTTCATCTAGTTCTTGCTGTTCTTCTTCTGATTGCCTCTGCTCTTCTAAAACCCGTGGCTTCTCCTCTACCTCCTCTTCTATCTCAGCCTCTTTTACTTCTGACACTGGACTGCTGTTGCTGTCCACAGGAGAAACTGCTCTTACTTCACTGCTGGCTATATCTTCCTCTTCTCCCTCTCCTACCTCTTCTGCTTCCATATTCACACCTTCCTCTTTCCTTTCCTCAATAAGAGGCAGCTCTTCTTTCTGCTCAACACTTTCTTCTTTATCTGAAATTCTGGGCTTACGCCCTGGTTTTGAATTAGCTACCACTGCATCATCTCCTTCATCCTGAACTGATGGTGGCACCTTTTCCTGGTTCAATTTAAAACCTGGTTTTCGACCAGGTCTTTTCTTCCAGTGGACCGGTTTTCGGCTTTTCCCTTTTGGCCATCCCTTCTTCTTTTTCATGGGTGTAGAAGTATCTGGCTCAAGTGAAGAATCCTTTGCTTCACCTTTTCTCAGCATAGATAATGGTTTCAAAGTTGGGTTACCTGAAAACACAAATTAAAAGATACTGTTCAAACGTTTTTGTTTGACCTGAGCATTCACGGAAGCTTTCCCAAGCATTCCCATCATGTTTATCAACTTTACGTATCAATATTAGCTTAGAGATTAATTGCGAAGGGTAACAAGAAGGATCAAGGTCTGCTCATCAGCAATCACATTGCACATTACATTTTTCAAAGAACAGAAATGCTTTCAAGATTTTGCATGGTCAAAGCTCTGAGCCTTTAATACACAATTCAAATTAAACACTAGGCTATACGATAAAGCCCTGGAAAGACTCACCACCCTTTACAAATTTTATTTATACAGTATGTTCACAAATGAAAATGTTCCAGCGTAGGGGAACACATGAAGTTGCAATAAAAGCATGTTTCCATTTAGATCTGTATTTTCTGCATCTGTTGAAGATATAAAATATTTCCATTTTTTTCATGGCTTATGCTTTTAAATGCCAATAGAAATACACAGATAACTGAATTTGGCCAAATTTTTTTCTTTTTTTCTTTTTATTCTGAAAATTCATTAAAAGTAAGCTGAATTTCTCTCTCCTCAGACTTTTTTTTTTGATGCAGCAAGTTTTGTATTTCGGTGACTTTCCAAACACTAAAGTAGGTTTAGACCTTATACAGACAGAAAGGAACATCATCATTTACTGAGAACTTACTGAATACTGTAAGGCATTCCCTGAATTAATTTTGGTTTTAACCTACCAATTGGGATAGTCAGCGACATTTTACACATCTGTTGGTAAACTACTGCAACAGTTAATCATTGACACTAGTTGATATTCACACTTTACCATCTGAATTTCTGTCTCCAGACACTGAATTTACTTAATCTGCTTTTGTATTAGTTTTCCTTTTACCTGCTAGGCAGGAAAATCTCTCTTACCAGATAACAGTTCTCACCTAAGTAATTTGTAAATTTATCCAGTCACTCTTTTGCCTCTGCTTTCTTTGAATCTATCATTATAGAACTTTTGTTCCAGTGTCTTAATCAGCCCACGACTGTTCTTTGAACAATACCAGTTTATCGATACTCTTACCAAGTGTGAATAACTGAGAAAGATGGTGTAGTATTTTCACCAAAGCTAAATAAAGAGATGACAGAATGTCTCTACTCCCCTTGAGATGCCCCTGTTTATATATTTAAGGACCATCTGAATCTCTCTGGCTTTGAGCTAGAAAACCATGCTAATTACTGGAGAGGACCTTCAAATACTCTCCCAGTGTGAGTCACTGTCACTGACAGTGAACTGCCCTTCAATTCATTTACCAAATACCCTCTTTTTCTGTCAGCTGCTACGTTATTTTTTAATCTATTCATAAAATAGCGGTACAGAAAGACACACAACCCAGACCAATCTCCCTTAGAATAGTTCTGTAGGAAGGGACCTACAATGATCACCTAGTCCAACTGCCTTGCACCCCCTAATAACAAAGCTGCTTAATTACTCCTTGTTTGCAGCTTGATTTATTCCACGTGTATTAGCTTGATTTTGTAACATTTCAGCTTAAGCAAATGGCTTTAAGTCAAATACCTCTCAAAACTCTAAGTAGGTAACATCAATTACCCTTATTAACCAAGCTGTAGTCTTGTAAAAATATATCATCTGACACACGTTTTTCACGTACCAGTGTTCATTTGTACTGAGCAAATAACTCTCCCTGGACTTTCTACTGAGTAATAAGCCAGTCACCCTACTATTTAAGTCAGGATGATTGTCACACTAATGGGCCTGCAATTAGGTTGGTCATCCCACTATATGGATATAAGATCAATTTCCCCCCCATATTCAGAGTACATTTATTCACATTTCTGCCCTTTCTACCATCTTAAAAAATGTTATTGATTCCATGCTATGAATTTCCCAGGAAGAGCTGTTTTAAGTCCACAGTTATGCAACAAAGGTAAAACTAAATAATGTGCTCCCAGTTGTTCGCAAATGCTGCTTAAAACCTAATCACAGGTCAGCTGAGTTACTCTTGCCCTTTGCTCAGACAGGCATTTACCCTAAACATCTCTGACGAGGAGCATTCTGAAAAAATTCTGGGTATTAAAAAAATTAATTTAAAACAAATACTGAATTCAAAATTCAACAACTCCTTAAAGTCATCCGTAAAACAAGTATTTGAGATGCAAGTAAAGGAAAGAAAGGATCTTCCACAGTCGGCAGATCATCAGGCAGAGAAATGGAAACACTACTTTCATAGCATTTGTTAAAGCATTAACACTTAAGCCCTTCAAAAAAAAAAAAAATCCACCTCTTCCAAAAAAATAATTAATAAAAAAAAAAAATCACTATTTCTCTTCCTCTTCTTTCACATTTCCTGTCTACTACAGAGGATTTGATTTACCACCTCTTAGCTAAAGACCCTTTGCTTTTATCTGTACTGTCATGGATTTAATATTTTTAGGAATACAGTTAAAAAAAAGTAAATGATCTTATCATGGCAGGCTCTCCTTATAATAAAGTAATATTAAAGGTGTCCAGTCTGGGCTCCCCAGCACAAGACAGACATGGAGCTACTGGAGAGAGCCCAGGAAAGGGCTACTAAGATGCCTAACAGACTGGAGCATCTCTCTGATGAAGAAAGGCTGAGAGAGCTGGGACTAGAGAAGAGAAGGCTTGGGGAGTAATCTTACCGATCTGTACAAATATCTTAAGGAAGAGTGTAAAGAAGATGGAGCCAGGCTCTTTTCAGTGGTGCCCAGTGCCAGGACCAGAAGCAATGGGCACAAACTGAAACAAAGGAGGTTCCATCCGAGCACCAGGAAACACTTCTTTACTGTGACTGAACACTGGAACAGGCTTTCCAGAGAGGTTGTGGAGTCTCCCTCCCTGGAGATATTCAAAAGCTATCTGGACATGTTCCTGAGCAACTGGCTCTTGGTGGCCTTGTTTAAGCAGTGAGGCTGGACAAGATGACCTCCAGAGGTCCTTTCCAACCTCAAGGGACTGTGATTCTATGATTTTTACCACATGCACCTGACAGCGTCTTTGCAAAAGAATACGGGTTTGATGATCACTCAAGATTTCACAGGCATCATTTTTTAGGATACTGACAATCATGTGTATGTGCTCATTCAGCACTTAAGTTAAACATCAGCATGCAGGCAAGCTTGAACAGAAGATCCTTACAGTATTCACTTTCACAGTAAAACTGGAAGGTAGAACTAGGAAAAGCAAAATAATACAGCCCAACCTATTACAGAGCTCCATCTTCCCACACAAACTAATCAAGTTGCACAGAATTGGTAGAATATAGAGACAAGCTTTATTTGTTTTCTACACCACAGGACACACTCAGTCTTCCAGAATGCCTAACCCTTATTAAATACTGGCCTCAAATCACCACAGCACACTATCCATTCTCACTATAGCCCTGACAGCAAACAGAACCAATTCAAATTCTCATCAGACACCAAATTTTAGAGAGTGCAATGTTACATTTCAAGGAAAACATAAAACACTTTCAATGCATTGCCTCACCTAGAGATTAAGTTCTCAGGGAAAAAACTAACCCAAACCACCTTGGTTTTGGTTTGGGTTTTTTTTGTTGTTGTTTTCGGGTTTGTTTTTTGTTTGGTTTGTTCTTTTAAAGAAAGGAAATGACAAGCAGGTTTCTGTAGTGATGGGAAAACTTCCAAAAAAAATCTAAGCTTCCTATAAACATTCCTCACTCATAGTTATGATTAAAATGTGTAAATCTGAACCAAGTATTAATGACTGCAATACAAATTGTCATAGGTAGTGCTGCCTCTCTCCACCCAGCTTAATTTTTTAATCGAAAAAGGCCAGCTGTTTATGACAACTCATTATCCCCATGGGCTAACACGTTTAGGTAACTGAAAGTACACTGTATTTTCTCTAAGATCATTACAGTTTTACTATCTATATGCAAAGGCACCTGCATTAAAGGCACAAGCAGCCAAAAGATACCATTTGATGTCAGGAGCAGCAATACCCTAAAATAGTGTGCTTACTACTTTATTACTTCAGGAGGTTCCGACAAATTTGCAGAAGTTCAGCAAAAAAAAGCAACAGAAGTGACATAAGGGAACAGCAAGCACTAAATTACAAGTGGAGAGTAAGAAAGTAAAGTATTTATAAAGTAGGTGAGCAAGAAATTTATCATTGTAGTATGTAATGGCCGTGAGTTAAAACAGTGGCTTTCCAAATAACATTTTTGATCCCTGGGCACTCTACGGACTCTATTTGCAGTCTGCAAAAGATAGTTAAAAATCACTGTTGTATTTTATAAAGCAACATATGTGTGTGGAATCTCTAAAGGTATCTGCATCTCCACCAGAAGACATTCAGAAGAGCACAAATGAAAAAGACTGAAAATCACTTATCTAACAGATCTTCTCCCCACTCTATAGTCTTATTAACCATGCTGAAGTACCATAAAAATGTATTTCATGAGTAATCTGATCAGAATAAAATTAAAAACCCAATGGTATAAGCTCACTGTGCGTATATTGCCACTAAGTAAACAATGCTGCAGCTGCATCAATGTGTGTTTGCACTAAATTTACATCATTATGTGCTGCTGTAAGGATTCAAGGGTAACTAATGCTAAATGGATAGCATACATGGCTATAACCATATTGATGCTTTCAGTATTTAAGTACTTTTAAAGAAAAATTCTCCTCTGCTAACTACAGGCTAGTTGAAAGCCATAAATTGATGACTTCATTCCAGTAACAACTTTTTATTGTGGGATAACAGCACCATACTTCTCTCTCACACAGTTCTTAGTTTTTATTTGGTTGACTGCCTTGCACTATGTAGACCATCAAGAGAACAGAAATATAACAACCATAATGAAGATTACTAATGGAGCATCTGAATGACAGATTTTTCTTTTGAATTGTCAGTGCTCTCTAAGTTACTCTAAGTAACCAGTTCCAACCAAAAAATTTTGTTTTACAAACTGAAATCGGAGAACTTTAAGGAGATATGAGAAGCTGAGAGGCAGGACATGCAATGTGATGAAGAACAGGATCTCAAAAGAGACAATTTATTATTTCTCTTTGTTACAGAAAACTGAGAGCTCTTCAATTCATTTCTGTTTTATTTCTGTAAGCAACCCTGATGAATAGGTTCTTCCACAATCACAGATACCAATTCCACTAGGAACGCTGAATCAAAAGGATACCCTGTGATCAGGTCATTGCTAATAAGACAGTTAGAAGCATGCACCACATTTTCATAAGGCTTGTGAATGTTTGAGGTGGCTTTGACTGGTAATTTACACCTAACCCTGCATTTTAGCTAGATGTTATAAGACAAGGTAAGCAGCTTGTTCCGTCATGAGCTACTGTCACCTGACACTCACTGACACGCTATCTATATCAAATTTTCAACAGCATACCACCAAACATACCATTAGTGTCATCAGACTCCTCCTCATCTTTGGACTTCCTCTTAGAAGAGGGTCTATGCCTGAGTGTGTCTGGTGGGGCTAAGTGCCGAAAGTATCCACTGGGCAAAAGTTCATTCTCCTCTTCCTCATCCTCCTCCTCTTCTTCCTCCTCCTCGATCTCGAATGTAGGCTCTAGTCGAGGCATAGGTCGTTCAGAGTCCGAGTCCTCAAACGGTTCATCCAGCACTTCTGTGGTCTCTGAGATTGTTTCAGTGACAACACTGCTGTTGTGGTGCTTACGCTTGCGGACTCGCCTCTTCCGATGAAGAATTGGTTTCTGAAAGTGGACAGTGGGAGAAGAGAGAAGACATTTCATGACTTGCAGTAGAAATAACACACTGATAAACAGAAAACGTGAACAGCAGAGTTCAACAGCCTAAGCAGGACCAGAGGGCTCCCTTCTGGAATCCAAACTTCACTAGAAATAGTGACCGGCACCTGCCTTCAGTCAAGACAGATGTCAAATACAAGGCAAGAATATTGACTTACATGAAGATTGCTATATTGACGCTTGTATAATAGTATAAATCATTTAAACAGCTGAGCTAACAGCCCATCCTTAACAGCTGAAAGTTCAGAGACACTACAATATAGATGTGAATAGTTTAGAATAAGCTGCAAAGACGATATAGAAGAGAGCTTTTAGTACAGCAACCCACAGAGAGAGGATTTTCTTGGTCATGTTGACAGAATTCACATCTCCGTGATAAATCATTCCAAAGATTTTATGCTGTGATTTTAGTTGTTTAGACAGCATTTGTATTTTGCAAGTTTCTTTTAAAAGCAGGACTGTATCTGTTTCTGTTTTGTGTGACTGAGCACTGTAATAACCAAGGTGGAAAAAAAAATCAAAAGCACATGACAGAAGTTAGAATTAATACACACACACACACACCCCCCACCCCCACCCGCCCCAATCCAACAAAAACCACCACTACAAAAGGGTAGCAGAAATTACCCCCCCAGACAGAGCTCTGGAACACTGAGCAGATACTACTTGTACACTTTACACATACCTCATGAATTGCACAATCCTTCAGAAAACACCAACATACTGACAAAACAGACGGCACGATATAGTCAAGGACAACAAGAAATAAGGCACACACCTTTCGTTTTAATGTTGGCTTGGTGAGAACAGGTGGAGAGCTTGATCGAGGACTCACAGGCTCATCATCATCTTCTTCACTACTCTCACTAAAACACCTCAGAAGTGCCCTATCACTATCACTGTAGCGGCGGGGTAATCTGTCGCAATCCTCCGGGAATCTACACTTCAGTGGCTCAGTGTTCTTTTTCAACTGCCCTCTCCACCTTTCCATACCTTCACTGTACCGCCGACGGGGAATTGCAGATTTTTCACCTTTGCCATACTGTCCCTGGGAAACTGCTGATTTTTCCTCATCTTCAGCATACCGGCCTCTTGGGGCTGGAGACTTCTCCTCACATTCACCACATCTTCCTTGCAAGGCCGCTGACTTCTCCTCACAGTCACTGCACCGCCCTCGCGAGGCTGCTGATTTCTCCTCACACTCGCTGCATCGTCCACTGGGAACTGCTGTTTTGTCCTCAGTGGGCAATATTGACTCCTCACAAAATGACTCCCGAAGTTTTTTGCCCTTACGATTCCATCGACCTCTTCGAGATGGCTGACTGTTTGCAGGAAGACTATCCAGGGCAAAAATGTGCTTGTTTGGCCGTGCAGAATTGGCCGGAGCGACAATGTCTGGCTTTTTTTCACTCTCTGCAGGTGAGTAAGGCTCCTGCTCTCTCTTCTCCCATGACACAGATTTTACCATCTGATTTAAATAAAAACAAATAGATTTCACATTTCCTATTGAAGCATGCATGTCTGTCCTGAATTCAAGACCACAAAAGCTTTTGAGCAAGAAGTCAGAAAAGTTTAACAAGAGTGACTTTTAAGAATCTAAGAAAAACAAAACAATAGACCTTTATGAGATTCTAATAGTGCTAACTGCTACTCCTTTCCTCCCAGCTGATAATGTACCTCAGCTGTCTTCCTAACAAGTGACTTCAGTCAGCAGCAGCCATCCAGTGGCCTGCTGGAATGCAAATATCATCTTGCTACATTCAAACACAGTGTTTGTGTAATTTTCAATAAAAAAGTAACACACACTTGAAGCTCTTTTTCCATTAAAATGCACAGTTAGTTTAATGTAAATACGGTAACAGCATGTAATTTGCCTTAGTATTCTAGTCAGTGCTCATCACCTGATGTGACAGTGCAATCCTTCAAGGACAGCAGTCTAAGTTTCAGAAACCTTCACTGCTCTGTGGGTAGTAATTCTAAAGCTATTAGTAGTTTTGCAAAAGAACACAGCAAAAAACTTTGGTGAAAAATGTTAAAAGTTTTTGTTGATTCATTTCCATTTATGCTATTTGTCACTTACAGAAATTCTGGGTCCTTCAAACTTAAATACATTTCAATAATTTGATGACAGATCAGGTTGCTTGAGAGTGGGAGGCAGGCTGGTTGGTTTTGGGTTTGTTTGTTTTGGTGTGTTTTAGGGTTTGTTTGTTTGTTTTTTAACACCGTCCCCTCCCCCATCACATACTGCAAAAATCATTAAGGGTAGAAATAGCCTTAACTCTTTTCAGAGATAGTCCTTAACCTTTCTCTAGACTACGTTGCAATGCTTTTCCTATTTTTAGTCTCTCATCTGAAACTATAAAGTTACTAATCATGACTGCATTGCTTTTTAAAATTATGCCAAATACCCAAGCCTGGCATTTGAAATGTTAGCATTGCCTTCAAAAGCGTTGACTGTAAACCAGATGCCACACAGAAGTAACAGATGCATTCTTACGCTGGTCTCTGGATCCTTTTCTTTCTGCTGTTGTTGCTCTTCATTTTCCCCATCTTCTGTCTCCTCCTCTTCGTCTTCAGAGACAACCGAGTTGGAAACTATAACAGGTGTCCAACGCAGACATTCTGCATCCACATCTATAGGTCGGACATTAGTTCTAAGCTTTGCCATGTGTTCCTGGATAAGTTTCTCCCGACGAATGATCACAAATCTAAACAGTAATAGTACTCTGATCAACAACAGGCTACATACTGTACATGTTGTCACGTGAAACAGGTATAAGACATTACAGAAAAATCTGTGTACTCTATCAGTGCTGCTGTGAACAACTTCAGAGAAGACAGAAAGCTCATTAAAATTGTACAGTTTCCAGTACTGACAGTTTACCAGAGAAAGCATCCTAAAACTGAGGAAATGTTATTAAATTCTTTCCACTTCTTGTTAGTGGTGAAGCCATCATCCTTCCATGGATAACATTCAGCTGCGGAGTATCACTTTTATTATCTGTTAAATGGATGAGGCATATGCCAACTGGGGAACAGCCAACACAAGGTGAAAGATACAAGGTGAATGGTAATGCAAGGACTGCTTTAAAAAGTTACAGTCCCACTACCAGAGTGGATTTTATTCAGAGGGTTGTGAGTAATATCTCTGATTAAAGTATCTTGTGAAATGAGGACATAAAACTGTTCTCAAATAGCTTCAAGTTTTCCAAATATGTTCCAAGTTTAACAGAAAACACAACAGAATACAACCCCACTTCCAAAACTGCTACGGTCTGAATCAAGAATAGTTCCCAGTATTTCACTTGAGTTGTACGCTCAGTTGGGCAAGCAGACTACCTCTATTCTACATCCACACACCTAATTTCTCCCAGTGATCTATCCCACTGTTCAAGCATCCCATGTTAATTCACACAGTTAATGGCATCTTTGAGGCACAGAGAATAGAGCAGAAAAAAAATGTCTGCTCAGTGACTGGAAAAAGGAACAGATTTCCCTCTGGAGAAGGGAAGTTGCTGTTGTTTGCTCTGTTTTGCAAGTATGTTAGACTGATTGTGCTGAGGGACCCGAAGAGAACGAGGCCAAGAGACCAGCTTGATTTCTTGCACAGCTGCAAATTACTCAGAAGTTCCACAGCTGCAGAGCTACACAGCTGGAAATCTGTTCCAGCTTTGGTACCGAACAATTCATCATCACACATGAGCATCATAAATCTCTACAGACAGTATTTGGATGCTTAAGTCTTAAATAAAACCAAGCTTACTAGATGTGACTTGTCTCCAAACACCATTAAGTTTCATTCAAATATATCTCCAGCTATTTGGAAATACAACAGGACTTCTGTACTCACTGATCACTACGGAAGTCAAGCATTCGTAGGTGATGTAGAGTGGAAGTGATATCTTGAGGGCAGATTCCAGTCAGCTTACTCAATTTCTTGATGCTTAATTGCTTGTCGCGTTGATGATAAAGGCACTCCAATATTACACTTTTCCAATAAGCCATATATGAGAGGCGCCCCAGGTCTGACAGGGGCTTCTCTGGTGATCCTGCTTGACCCTCACGCTTTGAAAGCAAATAGCCTAAAGATATACAAGAAAAAAATATTTAAAAAATTAGCACACACTGCTTCTGTTTCCACTCCAATTTCTACAAAGGCATTTTTCCAGGAAGTAGCTAAATGCTGACTACAAGATATAGATTATAATTTTGAAGGATACACTGAGTGGTTTGTTTGTTTGTTTAAACTCCTGTTACTCAATGATAGAGTAAAATTTCTAAACTACACTTCCATCAGACATTGGCTATGGGCAATGCCACGAGATGGCAGCAGTTGCCTACCTAGAAACTATACTGAGCCTGAAGTATACAAACAGTCTGCTGACTATTCTCCCACTGCAATAGCAATTTTGAATACAACAGAGGGAAAACATATTTTAGCCATTTAAAACTAATACAGGAAACAATTTTCTTGAAAATACTGTCAAACTTCAAGGCCATACTGGAGAGTACCAAGCTCTATCTGCAGCGACTTAATTTAAGTCTGTGATACACTGCACGGGTTCAATGAAGACCGAGAGGTTATATCCTCCCCAGTATGACAAAGGAGGGAGGGGGAAACCAGCTGACAAATATGTCTTCTCACCACTGCTCTAATAGAGCCCACATTTGTTGATTTCTCAAGATGCATCGAGTTCCTTTGTTTCACTAATATTTTCAGAGAACAACATCTCATCTACAGAAGGATATTTACCAGAAAAATAATTCTAATACAATTATACCAGCAGGGTTTTTCCTCTGGACATTAACTCCAAAATTAGCATGTCTACAGGGAGGGATATATTAGATTGCACTCAACATAATAAGAGAGAGATGGTTACAGTGGCAAGCTGCCCTGTGAACTTGCTGAGAACTTACTGAGATGTATGAATCTGAGGATTGCTTGAATATTCATTCAGAACCTAAGTATGTCTGGTTTTGTTGCTCTCAAAGCTAAATTTCAATGTAACTACGACTACCTTTTTCTTAAGACACTCATTCACTTAAGCTGCTGAAGGTTTCAACAGACCATGCAGTTTTAGGGTTGCCTTTCTGTAGAAAGAACTACACACACAAGGTAAGCTTCTGCTAAAAACACTACACTGACACGCGCCTATGGTTTCCACCGTAAGTTGCTTAGGGGGGGAAACAATCAATTTGTCTTTAGAGTTGAAGCCTTCCAGTGGTAAGAGTAAACTGTGAAGTTCAGATGATTTTGTAAGCTTTAGAATTCTTTATCCCAAGATGATTTTTAATCTGAAAAATATCCTCTTCCACAGTGAAGCCTTTCTTTAAAATATGAAAGCACAAAGACGAAAAAAAGTGAATAAAAAGTTCCTTACTGAAGTCAATCAGGAACCTGCCATAGCCCTTACGCTGGTATTGTGGAAGAATCATTATACAGGAAACATTGTACTTCTGTTGGCAGTGTTTTTCCTGTTGGGAATAAAAAGCAGCAAATAAAAAAAATAAAAAAAAAAAGACAAAAAATAAAGACCAGTGAGAAATAGCAGGAGTTGTTCTGGACAAGTCCCTAATTACTTCTATAGCAAAAACTGAAATAGAAAGCCAGTCAAAGTTTCTTAGGAACAAGAACGTACATGAGTGAAGGAAAGACTTTAAAAGACAGAATAATATTAAAACTCTATTACCATCATTTCAGTTCAGAAAAACAAAAAGAGTGAAACCTTGACATAACTACCACCCTTCTGCTTAGACACAATAAAGAACATGGTCTGCATAGCAGATAAAGTTCAAAGCATAAGTCTGAAGCCATCTGAATCCACTGAAAAAGCCTGCAGTATTCCAGTGAATCTTTAAACGTTGCAACTGTAGCATACTAAAATGCAATCTCAAATCTGCTGTTCTGAAGACTGAAAGGAAATGCTTCAATTAAAGCTATTTAAAAGTAAGGAAAACCATTACAGATAAAAATCTTAAGAAAAGGCCTATCTGAAATCTTGGCCATTCTGTCAAAAAAAATAAAAGGTTTGAAATGAGGTGCAAAATTGTCAGCCTTGTTTGGAAAACAATGTATTTACAGAAGGAAACAGAGAGAGAACTACTTAGTAATGATGTCTTTCTCACAAACAGTACTACCCATCACCACCAAGAGCAGGAAGTCATTTGAAGAGTTGGGTTTTTTTTCACTGCTAGCTGCAGTACATGTTCCGTAGAGAATATATGCTATTCACCAGTATGAGGAAACATGGTTTTAGTAGCTGGTGGTCTCTGAAAGTAACCTAAATAAAATCTGGTTGCAACAGATGTCTCTACCCGTATTACATAATGCAAGGGCCTAAATTACAACAATTTAAAGACTCCTTAGCAGCGTTTCTCACCACAGCAAATGCAGTTCCACCTCTGAAGTACTCCAATACTTGCCTTGGAAAAGTAGCCAACAAGGTGACAGCCCTTGACATCATTCTGTGTCAGCACGTAGAAAAGAAATGGCTCCACATCATAATAGAGAGTCTTATGGTCCAGGAAGAGCTTGGCTAACAAGCACAAATTCTGGCAGTAGATAGTGCTGACGTTGCCATCAACCTTACAGAAATGAGGAAAAGTTTTGTCACTCCATTTGCTGTCATGCAAGGATATGCTTCAGTTGGGTATTGCTGTACATTTGAAATATCTAACATGAGAGGAAGACTTCTCTGTCACAGGCAGCATCTCAAAACTTCCACAGCATAAAGGCCATGGACAAGTCACCGTTATATTTGTTAGCTTAAAAGAGAAGTTAAGATTAATTTTCCTAAAATGAAAAAGCATTTTTACAAAACCAGCCTTCTCATATGTTTTATGGATGACTAACCTATACATGAGATCAGCTCCCACCGCTTACTCGTAGTTCTTCACTTTTAGCAACTCTGCATTTCAAGAATGAACATTTTTAGGACTATGGAAAACTTCTCACACGATTCAGTGCTAAAGGCCCTATTTTATAGAGAAAAGTGAGTGGCTTAGTTTTCTAACTTACCTCAAAGACTGAAATATTGTTTTTTCTGTAAATTTCATTGGCTGGAGGATGAAACCAGCCACATTTTTTCATATGCTGTTGGAGAATAGTTCTGCTTTTCATATACTTTAGACAGAATTCACAAAGGTACAACTTAGGTAGCCTGTAAGCAAAGATAAAGAGAGATCGGAGACTGAAAATACAGACTGAAGATAAAATTTCTCACTCCTGCAGATAGAGAACTTGATGAAAACAAACCCAGTACATACTGACCTTGTGTATGTGCTAATCAGGCAAAAACCACCTTACTATGGTGTCATGGCACTCACTTATTCTGTAATGAATGCATGGTGTCATGGCACTCACTTACTTATTCTGTAATGAATGCATATCAAAAAAATGTATTTAATGCCCTGCATAAATACTTCCCCGTTATTAAGTTATGTCAGAAGAAATACATGCATCGATTAGAATCCTAGAAAAAATAGCAAAAAACCCCCCAGTTTTGCATTAGTGATGCTAGGATGCATTAGATAAATAGTTCCTATTCTCTCACTTCCCTCCTCATAACAGACAGCTGTATGTACCCCTGAGCAATGGGTCACAACACCATCTACCTGTTTGCTTTAAAACCATTTTACATACTACACTGACAGGAACAATTTGAATGCAAGTGTCTCAATACTGTTGTGATTTATCTCCATTTACATACTCTAGCTTGGGCAGGAATGCTATTTTCAGTTACCTTCAATGCCTATAGCAGAGCTAGCATAATTCCTTATAACAGACCACACACTCTTATTAAATGGTAGAATAAAGAGTTTTATTTAAGTTTCTCTCTCTAGCTATGGCCCTTAGAAGTTAGTTCTCTTTCTGAATCCAGTTAAAGTTCGGAGAGTTTGCAGTTTTAGACAGCTTGCAAAGTTCTTAAGCAAGAGAACATCAAACAACGATATGCGCACCACAGCAGAACAATCTTTCAGACGCCAAAGTGTGCAACATTAGACATTTCTTCTTCAACTGTGTTGAACTACATACAGCATAAAAATAATACATCATGGCAATTCCTGTGAAATTTCTATTTATTTTTCTCTTTCAACTCCCATAGATAGCACACAGTGATTTCTAATCAAATCATTTAATACACAGTTAACATCCTATTCCCTAAACAAATTTATTATTTTTTATCATGAGGAGTGCTGCAGTTGATTCGCTGGAGGCATCCAGAGGGACCTTGACAGGCTGGAGGACTGGGCCCATGCAAAACTCATGAAGTTCAACAAGGCAAAGTCTAAGGTCCTGCACCTGGGTTGGGACAATCCCCAGTATCAACACAGACTGTGATGAACGGGTTGAGAGCAGCCCTGCAGAGAAGGACTTGGAGATACTGGCGGATGCAAAATTGGATATGACCCAGCAATGTGTGCTTGCAGCCCAGAAGGCCAACTGTATCCTTGGTGGTGTCCAAAGAAGCGTGGCCAGAAGGTTGAGGGAGGCGATTCTCCCTTTCTATTCCACTCTAGTGAGACCCCACATAGAGCACTGCATCCAGCTCTGGGGTCCTCAGCACAAGAAAGAAATGGACCTGTTGAAGCAGGTCCAGAGCAGGGACACAAAAGTGATCCAAAGGCTGAAATACCTCTCCTATAAGGAAAGCTTGAGACAGTTGGAGTTGCTCGGCCTGGAGAAGAAAAGGCACCAGGGAGACCTTATTGCAGTCTTTCAATGTATAAAGGGGACTTACAAGAAAGACCAAGAGAGACTTTTTACTGGGGCCTGTGGTGATGGGACACGGGGCAACGGTTCTAAACTGAAAGGATGTAGATTTAGATGGGACAGAAGAAAGACATTTTTTATGATAAGGGTGGTCAGACACTGGAACAGGTTGCCCAGACAAACTGCAGATGTCCCATCATTAGAAGTGTTCTAGGTCAGGCTGGACAGGGTTATGAGCAACCTGATCTAGTGAAAAGATATCCCTGCCCATGGCAGGGGTGTTAGACTAGATAGTCTTTAAAGGTCTGTTCCAACCCAACCCATTCTACGATACCACATGTAAAGAACCAATGTACTCTGAGAGTACACTTACATGCTTAATAACAGCCCAGTACCAGGTCATTTAGCTGAGACTGTTCCCTCTTCAGAGTGTGTCAGTTCTTTGGGAATCCATCTAATCATATATTCCTGTGGCAGTTCGAATGCTCACAGCATATGCAGGTTGTTGCAGAGTGCTTATCAACTTTTTGACTCAGCCTAAAAAGACCTTAAGACATCTATTAACTACCATGAGAAGTATCTGGATTATGTGTACTTTGCTTCTGTCCCACATTCAGATAGAATCTTCTTAAGATTTCTACGCCTGCTGCAGTACAGCTTTCCCATAAACACTGAAGCAGAACAAAAGGAGAACGTTCAGTCATACCTCGAGTATTCCTGTGGATATGGGGAGGAGTACCAGGTCTGGATTTCATACTTGCCAAATTCAATGACAGAAGGGCATCGGACTTGTGGATCAGGAGGCCCAGTCACCCCTACTTTCTATGCAAGGGGGAAAAAAAGTTTTTGTGAATTTCCAAGTGAAAGACTTCTAAACTGAAATAAATTAAAACATTATTGTCTGCACAGCCCATCCCACTTGAACTCTCAGAGTATGAGAAGATGCAGATGTTGCCTTCAGACACTAAAACCCAGCACCAGTCACACTTCAAGCAAGCATGTGATTCACAAAAAGAATTAGTAAGCAATGTTATACCACATACCTCCACTACCTTTCACACTATTGCATGTCATGGTTTTAAATACAAACTAGTACACAACAAGATTCAATAAATCTTTTTTTTCAGTCCCACTGCTATTTCCTTTCTTGTTATTTCAATAGTCAGAACAGAAACACATAAACTGCTCCTGAGGTTAAGATCTAGAATATTCAAGTATCTATCATAACACATCAGTGTCTTCCCAGCTCCGAGACTATGTACTACTGTGAATGCAGTATCTACCAAAACAATATTCAGGGTATGGCTACCTGCTTCTCATCATAAGTACACAAGACTTAAAGAAAAACCTCAAATTATTTATTAGAAAAAAAAAAAAAATTATTACTTACACAACCTTTATTTCCCCTGTCTCTCTGATAGTAACTGTGTATTTTATGTGAACTAAAAAAAAGCAACTAAATGCTCTGCTTTCAAAGAAAACAAATGTTTTGCCAATTCATGAAGGTCTTCTCTCAAAAGACTGTCACTCACCCAGTTAGAAATCCAAATGTTCCCACTGCCATTGCATTATCATATGAACCACCTGGACTGCAAAACTATGAATAAACGTGACTATGTTTCATGTAGGAGGTCAGAAACTGATGTGAATAGTTCCAGTGAATCACCTACATGTGAATTTATGCTAGCAGAATGAAACTGCTACACCCATGACAACAGTTTGGGGTTTGAAAGCCTAACATTCAACATTAACATTTTTCCAAGTATCCTCAGTGGGACTGGTATAGGCAGAAGTCACCTCAGGATCTAACCCTAGGCATACACATCTTAAGGAGCTCTACCTAGATGAAAAAGGACAGTAATCTCCTATGAAAATATTTAATCCAAGAGCTCCAAATAGAGCCATCAGTAACTGATTCGTGTTTCCTTTCATTCTTACTCAGAAAATAAACAGAATATTTCAGTAGTCACCCAAATAAGGTCTTAGAGCTTGCTACCTGCATATGATTCACAACCACTTCTCCCCATCCTCCCATCAGTTTACAGATTTATTCCTTAGGTTTCTCCTTTCATCTTAGGCTACCTACTAGGATGGAAACTCAAAAGCTAAATTTAATAACAAACGTGCTATTTAAGAAAATTTTTTAAAGTATTTAAGTATTAGATATTATTATTATTATTATTATATATATCATATATGTTCAGTATTTAAGAAAAAGAATTAAGATGATACTATTAAGGGTGCATTAAGATGAGTGTGGCCAGCAGGTCAAGGGAGGTTCTCCTCCCCCTCTACTCTGCCCTGGCGAGGCCACATCTGGAGTATTGTGTCCAGTTCTAGGCTCCCAGTTCAAGAGGGACACGGAACTACTGGTGAGAGTCAAGCGGAGGGCTACAAAGAGGATGAGGGGACTGGAGCATCTTTCCTACAAGGAAAGGCTGAGAGACATGGAACTTTAGCCTGGAGAAGAGAAGGCTGAGAGGGGACCTTACCAACGCTTGTAAATATCTAAAGGGTGGGTGTCAAGAGGATGAGGCCAAGCTCTTTTCAGTGGTGCCCTGCGACAGGACAAGGGGCAACTGGAGCACAGACAGTTCCGTCTGAATATGGAGAAAAACTTCTGTACATTGAGGGTGGCAGAGCACTGGAACAGGCTGCCCAGAGAGGTTGTGGAGTCTCCTTCTCTGGAGACATTCAAAACCTGCCTGGCCACGATCCTGTGCGACCTGCTCTGGGTGAACTTGCTTTAAGCAGGGGGGTTGGACTAGATGGTCTCCAGAGGTCCCTTCCAACCCCTACCATTCTGTGATTCTGTAAATAAGCACAATCTTGGGTGCTAAAAGCTTTTCCTATTTGTGAGGATTCCATGAGAAAAAGAAAGCACAGCCTCTGCATTTTTCATAGCTGATATAAGGTTGCATGCAACACAAGAATTTCAGAGCAGTTTATGAAGGCAGCTCTTTATAGCTATGATAATCTATAGTTAAGCACTTCCTGCACTGTAGTTTCAAAGGAATCGCTATTATCACCCAATACAATAGGTCAATAACAAACAATTATCACAAGCATCTGACAAGTCTTAAGGAAAACAGAGTAACATGTACCTGCAACAATGAATCCTGCACCTGGGCCTTCTTTCCAGCAACAAACCCCTCCTCCTTCAAATGAATGCCCAACAAAAATGTAGAAACTCATCTCCCATACAACTATTTACACATCACAGCCATTAGAATTAAGTCTTCAATAGCAGACTACTGCTTCAGCCTCTATGCTAGCTGCAGATAGCTCTGAGTGACTTTCTTCTTCAACATTTCATATGCAGGATCTTTGCCTCGGCTCACTCAAAAGCCTTTGATACATCACTCTGTATTTCTATTTCCTTTGGTGAGGCAGTTAGCTCAGTGTACATGCACAGGGTCCCTGTATCAGCTGCATCACAACCCGGTCATCCCTTTGCTCACCAAAACGAACCAACTAGCTGCCTTAAATTTAAGGCATATAATCTACAACAAGTATTTTCCCCACACAGGGGAAAAACCAAACAAAACCAACCAAACTCTTGAAAATTTGCTTCTTTTTCTAAGCAGATGCTTGGAGATTAGCATTTTCTCTATTCTGGGTATATTTCCATAGGTTTCGTTTCAGATCTTCAGTTATTTTTCTAAAACACAATTAAAGTCACAAGCTGCAGTCTCATGTGCAATTTGCTCAATGTTGCACACGCTGAGTTGTTTGTTTTTTTTTTAAATCAATCCTGTAACGAAGTTTGAAATCACAGAATCATAGAATGTATTGGGTTGGAAGGGATCTCTAAAGGTCATCTAGTCCAAACCCCCTACAATAAGCAGGGACATCTCTAACTAGGTCAGGTTGCTCAGAGCCCCATCAAGCCTGACCTTTAATGTCTCCAGGGATGGGGCTTCCACAACCTCTCTGGGCAACCTGTTCCAGTGATCCACCACCCTCATATTAAAGAACTTTTTCCTATGCAGTAGCGTTGTATTTGCACCTCAATAAAAGAGTTAACTGCACTTCACCTTAGTCTGCTACTAAGTCTACACATAGCGTAGTTCAGTCTTATCACAATTCATTGTTCATTAACTCTTCTGGTACAGAGTCTATATTTAGCGTAGTGGAATTAAACCAGCCTATGACAGAATCATAGGTAAATAAACAGAAGTCAAATACCTGGAGAAGTTTAAAAGAACAGTTATACTTAGTGAAGCACTGTTCAGGGAAGTCACTGCATAAATTCAATTGACCCCTTTGGCTTCAGAAGGAGTTAAGTCGTAAGGCCATTCAGGTTATTGAAATGTACAGGTAGAGAGATACACACACATATTGCACACACATGTATATGTACATATACATGCATATAGACACACGCAGTAATGCCCTATCCTGTTCTATAAGGAGCTGAAGTATCTAGAAAAAGAATGTTTTAACTAGCCAGAGGGCCTGTGACCCAAACTGCTAGCAGAGCCCCATATTTTATTGCCTCAATTGTGCACATGTTTTACCAGCTGTTTAACAGCTTTACGTTCTGACACAATGGCTTTTTAGATGCCCACCCTAACCTCTTACGCTCACTTTTATATTATCATTCAGCCCTTTTGAGGTCAGTTCCCCATTACCCTCAAGCAGCAGAAATCAAGCACGTTAGCTTCTATGACAGGCTGACTCATCCGGAGTCTGTATTTCTTGTTGGTTTTTGTTGTTTGGGTGGGGTAGGGTTTTTGGGTTCGTTTAAATTTCTTTTACAGATTCAGTACTTACTGCCAGACACCAAAAATTTAACTTTACCTGCAGTGCTTGTTCCTGAATATCTCTAAATAACTCCATGTCTTTTTCAGTTAAGATATCCTGGCTCCCAAAAAAACGCTCCTCATTTTCCTGTTTTCCATCCCAGCCATCCTGATTGTCTGTAAATAAGAGAGAAAATTGTCTTCACCTACATTTACAGAGCAGTACTTGCTTTTTAGTGCAGTGACAAACATCCGGCTGTATTCAGACACTGTGCCAAGTTTTTTTGATGGGATTTTCTATTCAGATTTGGGACCACAAAGGAAGAACCAGTTCTGGATTTGCAACCATGTAAGAAGTATTGTCATATATTTAACCAGGTCCAAAACTCACCACGTAGACATTCATAGTATCATGAAGGCATCTGTAATAATGAGACAGTTTTGGATAAATGGCTTACCACTATGCCTGTTTCTCACAAACAAGGATCACAACTATTTAAATGCCCTATCTGGTGCAACCGAAACAAGAACACTTACATTCAACACCCAAGAAACACCCCTTCCACAAAAAAAGCAAACAAAATCCACACAACACTTCATCTTAACCCCCAAAGCATTAAGATACATTATTGTTCTTCCAGCACCAGCCAAGCTAATGCAGATAACTATTCTAAAGCTGTAAAGCTTGTATGTTATTGTGGAATATTTTCCACTGCTCGCTTAGGAACAAGTCACACTACAAAACTATTCAACAAGACCGTAAAGATCTGAACATAGAGATTAAATGAAGGCCCAGTCATAAATTAATGTTTTCAGCTAGAAAAGAAAACAAGGAAAGCAGAACTGCTTTCAAAAGAAGGGATGTTCTCCAGCAAGAAGGTGCCAAAATGCACAAAACAGGCTTCTCTATGGCTGAAAATTAAGAAACATTTGTGTGCAAGCCTATACCATAGACCAGAAACTCAATGGTCTGTCAGACTGCTTTTAATTATCTGTTTCCCATTTCACACTTCTACCTTGCTGTTCTTATTCTCATTAACCAGTCCCTACATTATGTCTTTCAAATGTGACATTCTTTAGCATATTTCGTAAGGCTACCTGCGAGCCCCTCATTACCAAAGCGCATTTTGCCTCACAGTAATCATTTGATTCCTCATTACACATTGCGATTATATATAGAGAGGCAAAGGTATCTAGGATCACTCCCCTTCTCCAACTGGTATTCTACCTCAATGCCCCAAAGATAATTGCATTTGAGCGTTAACTTTCAGCTCAAGGTTTCCAGCCTCTAACAATTCTAGTCACTTCAACATCCTAGCCTTTGAACATTTTCTTCATGTGCAGGATACTTACATTGGCAGGGTGAAAAATCTTTACCTGTGGGCCATTCTGAAGTGCTAGATTTCCTGGTACCCTTTTTCCTGATCCTATACTGCTGAGAATAATCTACCACTTCCCCTCGAGCTTTTCGTCCATCAGGGGAGGGAGTGAAGAATTTAGTAAGGCCATCTATAAGCCCTTTGGTTTTCTTGTTAAACTTCAAGGTGGTGCTGCCATCTCTGCAGAAATCCAAGATGTCTGCCTGCTCCAGGTATCCTCCTTCTGACGATGCTGACTGGCTAGACAGAGCTATCTTACGCTTCCGACCCCGACCAGGGCCAGTTCGAACTTTGCTGAAAGGGCCTTTTGATCTAAAGACGAGAAAGGGAAAGATGTGGTCAGAAGATCTGGTAAGGTCGTTTGTTTTGGGTTGCAAAGTGGACCACCACCTAAAATACTTATTTATCAATCACACAGAAGCTAAACATGAACTTAAGAATTTAATAATAAAGGAGTAGTCAAGAGCCTGCGTACCCTAGAGGAGGCAGGATTCTAAACATCTCAGTAGAAGTACTGTACTATTTTTCTCCACACTGAACATTAGGTACAATTAATTTCAGTATAAACAATAGATTTTCACCAAATTTAATACATTAAATTTTAAAACAGTAGTCAGAATGAATCCATTGCACAGAAAGTTTCAATTTATGCAGTCATTAAACATTTACACCTGTCATTTGTCAAAGTTGTCGTAGTGATAGGAAACTGTCTTAAAAGCTACACAGAAAGCTAATGCACACATGACACATGCATCAGCTAAGAAGCTATACCACTGATGGTCATCTTAGCAGAAAACAGTGTTGATCTCCAAACGGCTGCCATCTTTCAGGACGGAAATTTTAAAACTATTGAGATAACTGAGTATTTAGCACTTCTCAGAGGGATTGCCCTAGATTGACTGCTGTTTCAGGAAGTTGACTATTTTTAGCTACAATCTTCGCAGCTACAGAGGATAGAAATAGGCTGCTTTTTCCTAAAAAGACCAACTAAGCATCTGTACATAATTCTGTGGATATTTTTTGCAAGTGAGATGACAGAACAAAGGCAAAAAAAAAGTGACTAAATGATCAAATAAAAATTAAGAGAGACAAAACAGGAATAGCAGATAGCTAGCTTTCCTTTTGCCCCTCTGAATTATAGCACGAGTTCCTCTAAACAAAGGTATCACACAAACTGAAAAAAAAAGTAGGATGTTTAAGAGAGACATTCCCTCTACATTTTTAGAAGCATTAAACTTCGCAAGGTTTTTTTTTTTTTCCAGAACGTCCTTTGGTGCTATTGGTTAGAATCAAGTTCAACTTTTTTTTTTTTTTAAGCTCATCTGATGCTTAAAACAGAAGTTCTTGTCCCCTGCACAGTCAATAGCGCTGCATCACGACAAGCACTGACCAGCAACCTTAACTCAAGGAAATTGCTCTGGCTGAAAAGTTTTCCAAAGAATTCCTACCCAGCCAAATCCAATTCCCTGATAACTGGCTGCCCCACAACAACCATGACAAGGCCACACAATCCGTCCCAACACAACAGAGTGCTCCACAAATGTAGAAACATGTGGAATGGAAGTAGAAAAGGGCCACATATTTTCTGTCAGCAGTGTCAGAGTAAATATACGTTAAACAGCAACCACCTCACATGCTTTATTGTAGATTACTTAGTTTTTCTAAACATCAGAAAGCGTTCTTGAGAAAAGCAAAGCAAAACAATTATGCTGGAAGAAGCAGCCATCCAGCAAAACAGACTTGACACAAACAGGAAAATTCAACTATGACTATAAGGAATAGTTCAAAACTAAACAGTAAGTTATTACAAAGAGTCAAAAATATAGGCAAAAAGAAGCACTAAGATTACTTGTAGTCTTTCAGAGCACTCTTCAGAAATTCTGTATTAAAGAACAATGAAAAGCTTTTCATGGTGAAAGAAATCTCACAGAGTAGACCAGAGACTTCCAAAAAACCTACTGCCCTATAGAATCTCACACCTTACTTCTCCTTATAGAGACACTTACGTTGCATTTTGATTCTTTAACCTGTTTTTGGGACGTCCTATGGGGTTAGCATAGCGTCGTTTTATCTGTGCTGCCTTCTTGTGTAAAAGTTTTCTTCCTTTCTTCCGTGGCCGACATATTTGACATATCCACATACCTACAAGACACAAGTCCCCACCACTGAATGCAAGGGACATCTACATAGGACAAAAAGGGGAATTACAGGCCCCAGGCCTTCTGACAGAAAGGGCAGGAACAGTACCAAGGGCCCCAATTATCACATAGACATGTAAGAAAAATTATGTATATGTTCCAGCAATCTAAACCCAAGTCCAGTTACTTTCTCACAGCCTACTCCCCTGTTCCAGATACACTTCCCACAGCCATACAGGAATTCTCTTTAATTCGTAGCACATCATCAGTAAACCATAAAAAAGTATCACATTTAATTATCCTACATTCTGCTTACGACTATAGGACTTCCAACCATCTTCTATAGAAAAATTTTCTTCTAACTACCAAGGAAAAATCTTTCATAGATAATCTGCTTTCTGATAGAAAAGAGAAGTTTGTTTGTACTCCAGGATTCTCTACTGTCCAAACGGATAAGACTTCAAAAACTTACAAGCCCTCTCTTTCTTTCGTACAAGGCCATTCATTCAAATAGAAGCTGATAACTATAATCTGCAAGGATCACTTCTATTTCCTCAAACCTCAAAGATTTTTTTCAAAACCCTTCACACACAGTAATGTACAGGAAGCAAGAGACAGTGGAAAATCCGGATGTGAAGCTCTGACCCTTCTCTAGTTTCTAATACCTGAATAGCAATGCTCTAAAGAACAAGTTAAATGTAGCTAAAAGAGGACCAAATACACGGAAGCACTTTCTACCCCCGATCTCTTCTAACACCATCTTAAATCACCCTTTTCATCACAAAGTCCTCACCTTTTGGCATCCTGGTAAGAGGGGGATCACAGCATTCCATGTGAAAGCCACGGTCACATGAATCACAAAATAGCATGTTATCCTGTTGAAGACAGATAAAGTTAATCTATTTTAGATGTGCATCAGCATCAAGCCCTCCATCAATTTGTCACTATCTCAGGCAACATGCACGTAGTTTTCAACTACAGACATATCATGGTATTTCATAGGTCTCAGAAAAACTACCAGACTCAAACAAAAGCTGCAAATATTCGACTTCAGAATTATTTTATTTTGTCGTTTAACAGAACATCCACAAGACTGATTATCTCCTAATTCAGTCCACATTCCACTGTACTCACAGCATTTTTGCCCTGATCTCGACAGGAACTGCATGTTTTGCACTCAATACACTGCCATCGCAAGGCTTTCACTCGAACTGTCAACTCTGGAGAGAACTTCAAACAGGACGGATGACCTACAGAAAAAGGAAAAAATTATACCAGTAAAACAATTCCACTGCTGTTAATGCTCACAGATAGGTCACAGAGAGATTAGTTTATCAATTACATATTTCCATGCAGAATTTTGGTTATCCTGATACTCCTATTTTTAGGTCCTTCTATTCTTATCTACTTATAACACAAACCCAATACCCTAGATAGCAAGCGGCAGGCCCACATACGAAAGAACACCAAGATAATTTTTCATAACTGAATTGACAAACACAGTAAACCTGGTCATTATTAGCACATTTTGATAGGACAAGGAGTAATGCTTTTTAACTAAAGAGAGTAGATTTAGACTAGACATAAGGAAGAAATTTTTTACAGCGAGTGTGGTAAAACACTGGCACGGGCTGCCCAGAGAAGTGGTAGAAGCCCCATCCCTGGGAACACTCAAGGTCAGGCTGGACGGGGCTCTGAGCAACCTGATCCAGCTAAAGATGTCCCTGCTCACTGCAGAGGGTTGGACAAGATGACCTTTAAAGGTCCCTTCCAGCCCAAACTACTCTGTAATTCTATGATTTTTAAAGAAACCTTCCAGGAGCCAAATTAATTATTTGTGTTAATTTAACTGTCTCCCCTACGGGAGCATAAGATTCAGCTGAACTAACTGTATTATATGCCATAGATGCATAGTCCTCATATGTATGGGTCAGGAGTAGTCACTACACTAGACTGTCTCAAGTGGCAAGGTTATTATTAGATGCACACTCCTCATATGTACGGGTCAGTAGCAGTCATTAAACGAAGCTCTTCTGTCTCAAGTGGATGTGTTATTACTAGCAGCACTGTAAATGGTCACCTACCACTGTTGCCACAGTCAGCACAAGAGATGAGCTCTTCAGGTTTCTTCTCCCGATTTTGCTCTTTTGTACCAAGGCAGAAACTGCAGATTGGAATTGGTTCAGCAACCGGCTGTGAGGAAAACAGACAATAAAACACTAAGTATATCAAGGGAGCAAATCATAACACACAAAATCACACAGACATACATATCACATGTAAACAGTACGTAAAACGCACAATGATTCACAGATTTTTAGTTGGTTCTCACCATACAGTACTGCATTAACTGTAACCTGAATAGAAGTTAGAATTCCAAAGACAAGAGACATAATCCCAGGGACTAAGCAAAAGAGAACGGAATTCCAGGGCTAGGGGAAACTTGGAAAAACAAACTGGGAAAGAGGGCTATAAATGAATACATAACTGAATGCAAAGTTAGAGAGAGTTGGTGCCTTAATCTGTCAAGAAATGAATGAGCTATGAGATGATGCAGTGGTAGAAAAAAGGCACAGATGACCACAGAACACAGCAGTCTTCAAAATTCCCATCAGGTATCCAGAAAGCGGTAGTGCAATCATCAAAAGCACTTGCAATACATCACCTAGAACAAATACAACAACTGTACAACTATTAACATGGTTATGAAAAATGAAAAAAATTCTCTTGTATGAAGTTCAGCAAGTAAGCTTTCAGCACTCAAAAGCAGCAGATGAAATGGTTTGCTCTCTGAAAAAGTTCAGGGGCGTTAAAGATTATGTAGGGAAAAAGATGTATTTAAGATCAGCCACAACACTAGCAAAATAAAAAACATATTAACTAGCCAAGAAAACACTTGGCCTGGAATAAAGAGGACGTTTTTAAACCAAAGGACTGACATTCTAGAACAGCTACTCAAAGAAGTAGCAAGTGCAATAACTGTTTTGAAGTGGCACTTGATCAACTAATGAGAGGGAAAGGATAACCTTATCTCCAGTAACATTAAGTGCTAGATTTCATAATCTAGCAAATTCTTTCTAATTCAATTCTGCTTTTTCCAAGACAAGTCTGTGTTTTATAGTTTTCAAAGGAAAGATGTAAGCAAAATTTAATTTTAAAATATAACAAAAATATGCTAAAACCATTTTAAACACTGGAAACACAAAAAAATGTTAGATTATGGTAAGTTTTGAGACACGTTTTTTTATGTAGTATCACATTAAAGTTAATTATTTCACACATACCTTTTTCAAAGTATATTATGCAGCTACATGTGCACATACTGTTAATTATTGTATGGAAGCATATGCCAGAAGAACTTCAAGGAATCTTTACTCTGGCTAAGCCAAAGCAACAGCTATATCCAGAACAGTTTCTTGCAGAGATCAGGTTGGTTTATATTACAGTAATATAGAAACTTGAAGTTTCAAGCTCTATCTTTACTCCAGTGTACAGATCCAGTATACTTACAGACTGAGGTGTGTTCCTTAAAACATCTACTAGATGGAAACAACCAGAACACCTTAGGAAATTTGCTATTTCAGAACTAAGCCACACAATGTGGAATGACTACTTCGGAATGAAAGCCTAACATTCCTCAGTCTGAATGCAAGCATTTATCTTAGCCTTTGGGTAAATCCCAGACGATGTTGAAGAGTAAACTAATATGAAACCATCTGCCCATCAAACTATTTGTCTGAAACACATTCACAGGTTTAGTTAATTGAAGGATTCCAGTTTCCGGTCCTTTTGAGAAAGGGAAAAAACAAGACAACTGTAGATAGTTATGTCAAGCACACAAATCGTTAATAACCAAGTGGGAGGGGAAAACTAGCATCTTCCACAAGAAGTACCTTTCCAGCCATAGTCACCATAGCGGTGCTGGCTAAAATTGGCTAGGTAGGAATCCTCCTACATGGATCCCCTGTCCTCTTTTATCCTCTCCCACAGAGAGGGGACTGACTGTACACAAATTGTTGTCTTTTTGTTCATGACTGGACTCCAGGTGCCACGCAGCTAGCTGCTAACAGTCAGTATGAGGCTTACTAGGGGGAAAAACTGCATATTAAGGGTCTGTCAGTGCTTTAATTTCTTTGGAATCAAGATTTCAGGAATTACTTTTACCCTTTACCTTCTGAGAAGAATAACAACTGGTTCTTCTTTTTTTGCTATTTTATTCACATTTCAATACAACACAAAGTAGGTAAGCACCATTATTGCCTTTTTTTGAGACAAGAAAATGCTCAGAAAAAAATCCCTTGCATAATGTTAGCGAGCAGACCAGCATGAGAACTAAAGAATGCAGCGAGCCCTGTCTAGACATCTGCTGGTCCTCTCTGAAAGAAATGCAATGATCTCGATCTACCACAAAGTTGCAGTAAAAAGGTTTAGAATCCTTTAGAATCCAATTTGACATGTTCATTCATCCACTATATTTGGTCATATATTAGGTCAGTCAGTTAAAATAAAAATTCATTTAAAAAAAAAAAATTTACAAAACTCTTAGGCTTCTTTTATATAAAGCAAATTGTAACTTCCACAAAGTGTGGTTTTGCCAGAAATGGACTCAGTGAACATAATTTCACATCCCAGAATAATTTGTTTTCCTCTCATTTCAGTCTGAGGTTATACAAAGTTTCATAAAGAATCTCAACTACATTGTAACAGTCTTTCACACAGAAGCTAAAAAGGGGCACTCATCCTTTCTAATAGTTAAACTTCAACATGACCAAACATTCGACAGCATCAATTTTGCTGCATGTATGGCTAATTCTTACTTTCTGACACAGTCTACTGATTTTTAACTCATAATTAAGAGCCAATGCCACATTGAAGTTGCAGTATTGAATGCTGAGGTTTACGTTGGGTATTAAAAAAATTAAAAAGGCAATGAAACAGAGGAAGGGTTAAGAATGACAACCAAGCTATTCCAAAAACATTTATATTACTCTACACGCTTCCATTTGCTTTGACGTTACCAATTCAAAGCAGAAATAATTAAGCAAATGAAGACTGACAACAATACAAAAAGAAACCATGATCTAAAATCCCAGCACTTCCTTGCTCTGAATATAGAATATTCTCACTGATACTGTAATAGAAGAGAACAAGCACAAAACATTTTTTTTCTTAATACAAAATGGACAATATACTTTCAGAACTGAAATCTGCACTAAATTTCAATCTAAATTGCTTACATATTTCAAGAAAACATTTATGGCTTTAGTTCAAAGGGCTGTAAAATGATGAGTTAATTCAGAGACCAAAATTGAGTTAATTCGGTAGCTGAATATGCCTACTCCGCAAATCTGGATATACAGAACTGAACTGCTAAAGATAAGTTCACAGAAATGCTGTCCACTTATGGTTACAATTAAACAATCAGAAGAATTTCATTTTTCCACTATATATGTGATCACAGTAGCACTTGGGAGAGACTATTTATTCATGGAGAAGGGCTGTACCCCAATATCAGAAGAAAAAGAAACCAGGCAAATTGTATTTGCAATGTTTTTACCACCTCTTACAGATTACATCAAGAATGCATTTGGTCTAACATCTGCAAGTGTAGTGAAATTGACTTAATTACATGGTCACACCTTACTAACTGTGTTACTGAACTGCAATATAACCACAGACATTAAAACTTTTGGCACCATTTAAAGAGCATATAACCACCATTTGGTAATTATGTTTCTTCGGGTTCTTTGGGGGGTTTTTTTGAGAAATGAAGGAGAAGAGCTTTACTACTTCTGAAGGAGTCATACACTACGGCCCCTGACAAAGTGATGTAGTTTGAAAAATTGAACCCCTCACAAAGCATGAAGTGCAGATGGGAATTTCTTCCCTCTAGTCAATGTCACAAGAGACACCATAGAATGAGATAAATCACGTGAAAGAAAACAAGAAGACTGCAAGACTTCTGCGAGCAGTATTAGGTGTACATGAAAGATACGGTAAGAATTAACAAATTATTATTGGGCAGCAAGTGAGAAAAATAAAGAGAACAGAAAAACCTACAAGAAGGGGAAGGGAGAAACAAATGATAAAAGGCTCCTTGCAGGGAGCAGATGATAAAACCGTAAATTATTCAAAAAAGGAGTGTTTCCTATCTATTATTGCTTTATGTTTTTAAATATTACAGACAAATACAAGAAGAATGTAAAATAGAAATTAGATTATCGAGACTATTATTAGGATTGTATGTCTAGTTCCAATATTCAACTAACAGCAGGATATGGACATTATTTTCAAAGGACAGATAATAAAATCACTTAAGAATAGATGACCTACAGAAATTAATATATTCAAGAATGACTGAGAAATGAATTGCAGACTAAATGTAAGTATTTATACATGAAAGAAATATAAACATATTAACATACATAGAGAGAACAACCTTTCTGACAAAGTAATAGCAGATGAACCAATTCCTGACTGTTAGATAGGCACAATCCTAAAATAAACTATTACTTTCAATATGCAAGTCAAGTAACAAAGATAAAACAAGAGAAACCCATAACCAGGAGATGTTTAGATAATGATAAGCTCTTTTAAAGGTATTATGGGTAAAGAATCCTAAGGACAGCTTTTCTTACAAAAGATCACAGAATTATTACTGAAAACATAAGAAAAGCAGAAATATTCCACAAATACTTGTTCTTTGTTTTGGGAAAAAGCTACTGAGGTAATCCTTTGCATGATGACAACAAGATGCCCTCCCTGGCAAGCCTAAGCAGTTCCGATTTAAAAATCCCCCAAAGTCACAGTTCATATGCCAACAGCTGATGCTACTTCAAGCCATTATGATGCTTACTAAAGATGTCTTTCTGTACATCTCCCTAAGAAACATGAATTAACAGCTTAGATGCATTAAATACATCCTTTCTGCCAATGCCTTCTTACCTAGTGGGAAACCTTGTGGCACTGAACACTGCAGTCCTATATACTTACTGATCAAAGAACGATAGGACAGTAAAATGAACTAAAAAAAAAAAAAAATCAACTGTTTAAAGGTATTATAAAGAGATAATGTACATTTAAACCTATCATATACCTTGAGCAATATTTACTACACTATACCAAAATTCACTTGTTGGCCCAAACTTGCATTTAAATTCTAGGTTAGCCTCTACCTTGAGCTCTGGTTGATACAGTTTTAGATGACTTGCACATGCCCACATATTTGAATCTCTTAACAAGCGCGTGCAATTCATTCATATAAGAACGGACATTTCACACATGACAGCAGCTGTTTCTAGATACCAGTGATACTGTTACCCACTGAAGGTATCAATCCCTTTGACATCAACTGCATATTCTGCACATCTTGGTGGGCCCAACGCTGTGGTTAGTAGAAGTCATCCTGAATTATTAACTTGCTAAACTGCATACAAAGCATATTGGAATAGTTTTGCAGAGCAGAGTAAGACTGATGGCAATTTCACACCTTTTGGCACAGAAAAGCCAGCAGCAATGAACAGCAGTATCACCCACTACATTGGAGTATATCCACTACATTGGAACATATAAGTGACACGTCAGTCAATGTCATTTCTTGAAGCAATCTGATCAAAGGTCTGACAGACATCCAAGCTCAGAAGAGACTATAGATGGCTATGCCCCTCTGAGCAGTATTTGGAGCTACCACCTTCCTCCTGATGGCACAAACCACTAATGCCATCATACCCCAAAAAGAGCACCAAGCAAGTATCAATTCATCAGTGCAGGCTACATTATTAGCATCAGTGAACATTGTTGGGACCTCCACTCTGACTTTTTGATCTGCGAGACTACAATTTTTTTTTTCCTCAGGAGGAAACCATACACTTTGACCCACTGTTTCTTTTTATCTGTCTTGAACTCCGAGTGCTTCTTCCCCTGTAAGAAACTGCCACAGTTCTTAGAAATCAAAGCCTAGGCGTTAAACCACTTACATAACCTGACACACTTTAAAGAAGTCTGAAGGAGACAGTTTGTCTTCAGGAAAAAAAAAAAAAAAAACCCACAAAAAAACCCCCAACTACCATACCTATTTGTAAAAGTATCTGGACATGGATACTTTGGAACAATGGATTGCTGTCAGAATGAAATCTTCCTGAGCTGCAGTCCTCCATTTTTTTTAAAGTACATAAACCACTTGCTACTCTCCAAGCCTTTTAGCTGAAGGTTTTACAACTGCATCCTAAAAAGCATGTTAGTTTCCTGCTCCTTTAATTTTCTCCCTCACCTTCCCTGAGAAAGGCTAGTACAGAAAGAGACATAGCAGAAAAAATAACCCAGAACTTTAAGCAGAGGTCAAGTCCTTGTGTTTTGTTTTTGTTTTAAATAAGAAGTGCTTCACAAAGTTAGTATTTTATATTATACAGTCAGCAACATGGCAATCTCAGAGACGCCCCCTGACAAAAGTCTGCCAGAGCACAAATTATGTAATTTACTAACCAAGAAATTATATTTTCCTTTGGAGCAAGAGCTTACTCCAGGCATCAGTACCCCAAAGCGTACTCACTCTTTTTCCTGGCCAACACAGATAGCTCCGCCTTACCACAATGATGACAACAATAATCTCTGCTTGTCTTTGCTTTGATTTACTTGGCTGTAAAAAGGAAACAGTATTTCCCTTTCTCAAATTCTGATATGAGAGCTCAATTTCAGCACGGCAGTTACACTGAAACTGAACAACTCCAATGTTTTCATTGTCATTTCAGTTACTTTCATTCAGCTGTGTCTACGCACTACTACTGGATATTAACTGGTATTTTTCTTTTAACTGTCTGACTTGAAGGGAAAACTGTGTCATCCAGGGGAGCCAATCATTTCACCGAAATGATACAGAATTTTATTATAATGTAACAATATGGCACAAAAGAGCAGTGAGCATGAAAAATAGGTACAACCAAGTAAGCTTTTGTTTGATGTGTTTCAGACTGCCATCCTGCTTCAATAAGGATAAGCCTCAAATTACTAGTCTACGCACTTTCACTTGCATGCTTTCCTTTCGCTCATGTCTACACTCCATTTGTATTTGCAAGTCACTTACTAAACTGCACTTAATTATTTTTCTATTCTCCTTGTACATGCTTCTATCCAACTTCACCTCCAAAATCATCACGTAGCTGCAGCAAAGTATGACATTAGCCAGGAGAAACCTAATTTGTAGGAAAAGATGACTTACAAATAAAGCTCATTCAAGTAATCACGTAACCAAACTTTACTGATACTCCCATGACTGCCATACAGCGTTGCATCAAGGAGTCTGCTACAACTCTGTTTCACTAGTTGTAGTAATATACTTTGTTCTTGTATTTAAAAAAACAGCACTACTAAGGCCCCTGCAGACTTGTATATAAGTTATGGGAAATTTACTGTATTAGCAGTTCAATCTGAATTATTTCAGACGCAATGATAGCTTCATATGATTAACACACTGTCCAGCTGTGTGACTGAGGTAGTTACAAAATGCTTATATGACTCTAATAGCTGCATATACTTCATGAAACATTAGAAGACACGAACAACTATATTAGTTATGGTTCTCCCTATCTCTTATTTTTCTATAGGTTACCAACTAGCAAAGCTCAGTAGTGAATTTCATTAGCTGTCTTGCAATTTATTTTTTTCTTGAATAGAAATACTTTTCTGCAAACAGGAGGAGCAGAAATTATATACCATTGCACTGAAAAAAAACTTCCCCAAACACAGCTGGTCTCATCTAATTGGCTATCCTACATCATTTGTGAAAGCAAAGCTGGAACATTCATGCAACTTTTCAGGGAAGAAGTAAACTATTTCATGTATCCTCTGCAGGAAGTTCATGAGCAATTTATTTAATCAAAAAGAATTTTATAGAACCTCTGTACAGTCAACATTCTAAGATAGTTTTTCTTACCTCTTCTAGCCGGCATTTGTGCACGCCCTGTTTGTCCCTATAGTCCTTCAAATTTGGATGTCCACATGTGAACACTGTCTAGCTTTGGAAGAACCAGGTCAAAGACTATCCTTCACAGCTTCAATGTTTCATGTATTTACCACCTTTGACAAACTGCAAACAAACACTTAACCACATTTAAAAAACAAAGCAGCTAGAGTTTGAGGGAATAAAGGATGAGATTCTCCTAGAATTCAAAATGGTTTAGAATAATTTATTAAATTGGAATAACTTTGAATGTGGAAGTCGGGCTACTCCTCCAAGGCTTCTGCGTGAGACTGTGTTACACTAAGTATGGAGAGATTTCACTGCTGCTGTGTTTGTTCAGCAAAGAACATCCTGGCAAGTGAAAAACGCAAGCATACAATGAAAGATTCGTGAAAACAAGACTGGAAGCAGCCAGCTCAGTTTCATACTCCAAATTTTTGGCAGACATTCAACTCCTTCTGCTGTTTTTCTCGCAAGCACATCTATCTGTGTGATGTCACCAGATTCAGCGAGGGAGGGAGCCAGAACAAATTGGACTGACAGTGTCTTACAGCCTGCCAGCCTCTCAGCACATGTTGTTACTATACAAAGGATGTCTAGAAACCAAACGTGCTGCTCTACAGATTTACAGACTGTACCCACTCCTAAAGGCGACTATGGAGAAGTTCCTATGGAAAAGCTGGGGCGGGGGGGGGGGGGGGGGGGGGGGAGGGGAATTTAAAACCTCAGTTTTGGACAATCCACCTGCTTTGTAGTCTTCTTAATTTAGGAAAAGTGAGGTAGGATACTCACCAAAACTCACAGGCAACTCTGTAGCCCACACTGCCACAGTACACTGAATGCACTTTACTTCCTGCAGGTATTTTAATACCAGAGGCTTACTAGATACCAGGGCCATCTTTGCCCCACCATCACACATCTGCTTGTAGTAGTCATTGTAGTTGGAATCGAGTAGGTGTAAAATTAAAGTTAGTGTAAAAGAAACACACACATTCACATCAACTTTTTTTTTTTTTTGCCTTTGCTTTTTAAGACATCTTGAATGTGAGCCCTCCAGAGAGAAAATCTACCACAACTAGTATTTACAGAACCATCCCCACTACAGTACATTTGCTTTTTAGCTAGGAAGTTATCATCCAAGAGCACCGATACGATGGCTTCCGAAAATTTATGCTAGGTAATATTTTTTGGTGTGTCTGTTTTTAAACAAGTGACAAACCATTACTCCTCAATTCAAATAGCCCATGCTGTTGCAAAGGTCTGCCTCAAATGCCGAAGCTACTGGAAAGAGTAGATGAACCAGAAAAGCCAGAGGGGAAGTACAACCTACATCACGTGAAGAATATGATTTCAAACATGAGGAAACATGTTTCAGTGAGCACGGCATCACAAAGCCTGGATTCCATGCCTTCTGGATCAGTGACTGGGGAATAAGATCGCTTCAGTTCCATGCCTCAATAAAATCAGAACTAATGAATTTTATATTACCAATGTAATTTTACAAATATTTTGTTGTTGTTGTTGTATATATAGAAAACAGTATAATATTAACTTGTGGCAGCAATGGGTTCAGTTTTTTTAACCTGGTGAATGACTCACCATTCCCCTTCTATCTGAGCTACCAAATCACATTTCTTAACATTGCCTCCAGACAGTATGGTGAAGAAAAAATATGAAGCAACCGAGAGTAAAAACAAGAAATTCTTTAAAATGCTCTTTGTGCTCAAGAAAACAATGCTAAATATATGTTAATAGACACATGAAAAACTATTACAATAACACATGCATGTATGTTTGCCTGTGTCAACGGATATTTTGTCTCCAGTTCACTTAGCTGAGTCTCACTTGAAAGAAAGAAGCATATTTACATGGCAGAAAGATGACCTAAAACATGAGGCTACATTAAAGCACGTGTAGGGGAGAAAACATAAAAAAGGATACAGAAGAAACGACAAGCATGAAATACATACCTCTTCCTAACAGAAACATAAAAGGGTCATTTAAAAAGAAAAATCAAAGGACATTCAAAATAAGCGCTGCTGTTTGAGGAAGGACTATTACAACGAGGAGAACATCTGAAATGCGGCCACAAGAGTAGAGTGAAGTGTGGCAGTTAATAGCTTAGATATCGGTGCAGCATATACAAGCTGAATTCTACGCAGTGGTTATGACATCTGGAAACCTACAAAAAAAGGCAATGTGGATACTACTTGGGACTGACATTCAAGCTGAAGAAATTTCCTCACTATTAGACACGCACATGACATGATAAGAACTTTACAGAAAGTCAACTGGAAATATTTAGACAGTCAATCTTTAAATGACCTCCCCAGAGCTAACAAGTCCTCTAATCAGAGGATTAAAACAATTCAAGATTTGCACATCACAATCAGAATCACATGCCAAGACTTCCTGCTGGCAAACTGGGGGAGGGGGGGGGCAGGAGAGAAGGGAGGCTCAAATTTCTTTATTTGCAGTATTAAGAAACTCTCTTTATTTGACACTGATTCAGGAACCTGGCAGTTCAACTTACTGAAGGTTTCTTTACCCAAAGCTATATCCTGTAAGGTCTCCCCTATACTTTGTCCCAGCTTCCTAATTTTCAAGAAAATAAAGCATCCTGTCTTAGGAGCAATGGATGATTATATAACTCAATTTTAGATCAAGTAATATTCCTAAGAAGTCATAGATTTCCACAGCTGCAAAAGCAAAACACATCCCTCAAATCAATAGAAAACTAAAATCTTCAACTCTTCTCACTGGAAAGTTTGCATTCCATGATACTTCGGTTTTCACAAAAAATAAGGAACTTTGGTATTGACTTTGACTTCTAAAAACAACAAATTACTTTGGGGAAGAGAATTTTGTAAAGACACAAGTAATTTTTGTGTATATAGGTAATTACTCCATCTTTAAATACTGTATTCCACTTCAACATTAGCCGCATCCCTAAAATACTTCAGTTCAAAACCAAACATGAATGAATAAAAATATTTAACACAATGCAGGGGCCCACATAAACACGATAACAGAGAAGGCACAAAAGGAACTGTGAATGAGAATCTAGTGCATGTTAGAAATATCTGATACAAGGCTGCTATTTGTATTTTAGTCAGGATACCCAGACAAGTGTAACTATGGGACCAAATCCTACCCATTTTTTGAAGCTCTACCACCCTGAACATGAGATTGGAGGGAAAAAAAAAGAAATGCTCTGCATATAACTCTTCACTACCAAATCCACTGCTCAATATAACACCCTTGACAGTAAGATTTAACAAAGTCTCATGTTCTTGACCCACAGTCCTCATTCAGTGCTAGTCTCCTTCCCCGCACCCCGTGCAGTTTGCACAAGCATAGATCATTGCTACATGAGCAGCCTTATACAGCAAGTGTGGCAGAAACCCAAACAGGCACAAATAAAACCTTTTTCCAAACAGGTCTGCTGCTGAGAGACTGCCTGTACGAAGGTACCCTGAATTTGCAAAACCGAGTGAAGTCTGTGCTGAAGTAAGGCAGTCAGTCACTGTATTTTTACAGATGTATATTTAAAAATAAAAAAATAAAAATTGGTAGCAGCACAAAGCAAGTGCATCTACTTTTTCCTGAGATCATGCTAAAGATTTTGCATGCATCTTAATGATTAGAAGCTTCTGAAGCTCAGTCATTGTAACATTAAGCAGCAGAATTACTTTCTTTCCTTCCACACACACCTTCAAGGAATTCACTACGAGTCCAGACAAGTTCAGAGATTCAGCACTCCAATCAAAACACCTCATTACTAAATATCCAGGATTGAGTCTCAGACTGAGGAGTAACCTAATGCCTGGGAGAGGCTGTATATTTTTGAAGAATTTTAAATTAAATCAAACCTACACACACACACACACACATCTAAAAGCTGTATCTGTCACCAGTTTTTCTGGACTTGTAAGATTAGATGGGACAGTCTAACAGAAATGGGGAGAAATACGTAGAAACGGTGATTTCCCAATAATTCAGAACTTGGTAATTCAGAACACCTTTAGTTTTAATACAATTTCTATTCTACACAAGTATCTAATTTCGTACCAAGATCCATAATTTCTTCTATCCAGTCTTCAGAAATACAGTGAACGGATAGAGGCATTGATAATTAAGTTTTAGTAATTCATAGGTCTTCCTAGAAACCTGCTTGGAAGATACAGTAGTTTCAACCCAGAATTCATTGTTCATGCATAGGTCCACAGACTGGTTAACCAGCCTTCAAAAGTAACTCAAAACAAGCCAATATATTACCAATTGGATTCTGTTTGCTATGCAAGGGTCATTCTTTTTGGACACCCTTCTCCCTCCTTTCTTTTCAGTCTCACTGCAAGTCTGGATTTACCACAATACCAGTAACAATGGAAAGACTGCCAGATTCTTGGACAATGAAACAGGTAATTTCTCATGCAATATCTGAAGCAGTATTAGTAGCTGTTCCAAGGAAAGGTAATCACACAGGCAGAAAAAATTGGTGAGGACAGAAAAATTAAGTCAGATTTACACAACAAATAAAGAGAAAACTTAAATAGGAGGAACAAAGACTAACATGACTTACCACAACTCATTAGGATAAATTAATTTTGAAACCCTTTAATGAAGCAAGTAGGAATAAAACATATCTACCCACCTACTCCACAGAGGATAGAGGTCAAAAGACTCAGCAGCCTGTCACACATAGGATTTGTTTACCACATTTTCTGTTGATTGCATATTTGTACTTATTTTAAGAACATGGAACCTATCTTTCAACTAATATGACATTACTTCATCTAATATTTATACTTTTTAACTTGTTTTTCCAACCACCACTATGACTTAAGATAAAATTGCTGGGAAACTAGGGGAAGGGCAGGGACAGAATTATCTGCCCTCATTCTCTCTGCTGTTTCTTCCCTTGCTACATAACAAAGCTAACACTGGAATCAACCTGTTGTTTATTTAGCAGCATTCTCTATCATCCACCCTCCTCCCTGTTGCACTATACTTTAAAGTTCTATAGTAAATAAGGTTCCTTTACTAACCAAACTTCAGAGATGTGTCATTCCATATCTGTCAACAATCTCCAGGACAGAAAGGAGTAACAACAGGGATCCAGCCAACATACCAGACTAGTCTCCTCCTTTTTAACCAGCTATCCTATGCTCAGCTTATGCTGAAACTGTGTCAGAGAATGGTTAAAAACACTTCCTCCACAGTAGTAACCCATTGATGTAGGTACTCATCACAACATCTTCCCACAGTTACAAACTTTGCCAAGTTACCATTACCTCAAATACTGTCAGAGCCCCTCTTGGTATCATTCCGCACCGTGTCACCCTGAATGCACTGTCACATAGCATCCGTTCATAGCTGGCCATGATAGTAACTTGCTTGACATGCTTCCATGACATGCTTTCATTTGCTCTATTGCTAAGAGCTACTTCACCTGTTCACTAATCGAATCAATCAAGTTCAAAGTAATTTTTTAGCACTAGAGTTTCCAAAGTTACACAGACTACAGATGGAGGCCATCTGTTATCAACCATGATTTTTTTTTTTAGGCAGAACTACAGCCTTCTCTTCTACAGAACCAGCTGGAAGAGAGTGAATCCTAATCCTCCTCCAGCTGGGACCCAAAGCTTGAAGGGCATCCTTGGACAGCAAGGGTGAGCTCTCAAAATGTAATTACAATGCTCTGGTTGCAGATCATTTAGGTACTCCACCCAAAACAAACCAATCCACAAATAACTTCCTTACCAGTAATGGTACAGTCCTTTGCTTTAAGACATGGAATTACAGCTATTAACCTAAAACAGACACAATATAGCAATAGATATTGTATGCTTAAAGGCCTTCAAAACAACTATGATGCCCTCAAAGCCTATGAACTTTCTAAAAAGATACAAGAAGTTCAGCTTCATATGATAAACACAAGTGCACACTGGGGTCTAGAACTCTTATTTGCAAGAGGGAAGGCCTAAAGGATGCTGCATGCGTAATAACCCACAGTTGAAGTGATTGATAAGTACTAACAGATATAAATAGCAACACAAAACTAGGAAACAGACATGCCTATAAGCAACGCGTGAGACAGCAGCACAGGGAATCTGCTTTAAGTACTCCTCCTATTTTTCAGCCACAGAAGTTTTCCTCATTTTTTTTTTCAGGAAGCACTTTCAGAATTTTGTTTTTATACTCACATCTGTACTATAGGACAATATTAAAATATTTACTTAAAGGTTGCTACAGCCAAATCCAGTTTTAACTGACATAAAAGACAGTTTCAAGGACAGTGCAAATGGAGATCAATTAATACCATTTGAATTTTCCTTTTGCTTGTGCAAGGGACAGTCCTACTATTGTCCTGAGATCAAATTTCAAATGCTCTGGAAACATCTAACATGTACATCAATTATTTCAACTTCTCCTTCAGTTAGCTGATGTGTTAACATATTGTTATTCTTTTTAAGTAATAACAATTTTACAAAAACTCTTATAGCCTTTTAACCTGTGTTCTGCAACAAAGGCCGACAAAACAAAAGCAGAGCAAGCTGTCTTTACCTAGAGCTTCCAGCCTTAAGACCTGCATCTGACTATAGTTTAGTTCCTCACAACATACCAGGAAAGAGCTCTTAAACAGTCCTAGATATTACTGTATGGCAGTAGTCTTGTAGTACTGCAGTAATTCTTGAATTGTAGTAATACTGTATTAACTATTACACGGTACTTGTTAATTGTAGTCATACAGCAAAAAAATCATGCAGAGACGACACAAATGGTAAATTTAATTCCCATCTGTTAAATAAGTTATCACTATTTTTGTTGACAGTGAATGGTTAAACAGAACATGCAGGGTAGTGAAAGAATACACCTCAGCATTTTGGGAATAACGGTTTTAGCATTTATCAAAACCAGCTGCCTTAATAAGGTAACAGAGTTTGCCTGGACTTTTATACAAGCACTGCCTTCTGACCTCCCACATCTTCATTGGTTTTTGACTAAAGCTATTATCCAAGCAGTGGCTGGGTTCCTCCTTCTAGCTTGACCACCATACTACACAATTTTAAAATCATGCTAAATGATTCCAAAGGAAGATATACCCTGCAGTAAGCACTGCCATAATATGCAGTCATAATTTTTTGTAATCTCAAAACCATGAATGCATTTGTTTTGTAATGACTAAAAGACACGAGTAAAATTTTTAGCATGTAGCTAATACACCATGACCTTTATTTGTTACATAAATAGTACTACCTTGTGCTTTGCAAGTCACGAGTATTGCCTTATTTTACACTAAATGCCAACTTTCTAAAACCAGATGTTTTTCTGTTATGCTTTTGTAGTGTCAACACAATACGACTTGAACTACTAGGCACCATAGGCCCTCCAAATACAGGCTACCGTACCAATGAGAACTGTTCAGGAAGACAACCCAGGGCTTTCCAGAACAACATAGGTTCAGTGAGCTCTTCTGTTTCAACAAAACAGCAAAATAACGAACCAAAACAAAGTTATCTGTTTCAAAGTTTCTGATCAAAAGACTCTTGAAGTATTGCAATCCACAATCCTTTCCCCCAACATTCTAAAGATGCAGCACACAACTGTATAAAAAGTTTCTCACAATTAAATATATACTACGCATTTGATAGCCTTATATAAGCACCAGATAGCTATTACTTTTCAGGCTTCAAATGCACAAATAGAGCGTATCAATCTAAGTGACTATAAGAGAGACACATCAGTCTGTCTTGTCTGGCAAATGCAACCCACCTTTTGTGCCAAAAAGTAAGCAAAGAAATAAAGGTAGTAGTGGTGCAGATAAAATAAAGGTATAGCACGTTGTAGGGATAACTCAATAGCATGCAATCAAGGCCTCTGATGATGTGCCAGTTCACAGTAGCGATAATTAAAGAGGCTACTGCCCTGCACTGCCCTCTCTGTCCCTTCATCAGAGATTCTCTCCCTCCAGTACCAGCTGAATTTCACAACACAGAACATTAAGTTAAGCCAACAACTTCATTTAAAAGTAATAAACTGGGCTACAAACCACAACAGTTGAGGAGCAAAACACCACTTGCTTTATCTTTGCAATGGCTGTGGTAACCTCTGGCAGAGATGCAAGGTGCCAGTACAAATAAGATTAAACTTCCCAAATCATCTCTACAGCACCTGTTCCAATCATGAACAAAAAACCCCCCAAAACAACCCAAAACTAAAAATGGTGGTGAAATATCCCAGAAAATTTCATCAATATACTAAGTTTTTTCTGCATACTCACGTCAAGCCTTTCTATTCCCAAAGACACCTCAATAGCCAGTATACGTTAAAACAGTATCATTGTTTATTCCGTTTAGCTTTTATAAAGATGACAAAAAAATTCTGCCCTCACCTATCTAAAGATACATGGCATCCATTTAAAGGTAAGTTATGGTTTCCAAAGCAGCACCAAAGAATTTTTCCTCCCACCTCAGAAAAGGTGTTTAAAATAATAATTAGTAGGAAGTGTCAAGAAATAAAACTGTTCCTCTGAACAAATACCAGTATACAGCAATTTTTCCTCAAGAAAAAAAAAATAAACAAAAAATCCTGCTTCAGTCTGCATGTATACTAATTACACATGAAACAGAAGTGACAGTTATACTTTACAGAAATCTTTCATGCGCATTTAATCAGGGCTTTACTGTAGAAATCGCACTGTAACAGTGGGATTACTTGTTTTAGAGTCCAGCTTGCATGGTATTGCTCATTCCTACAGATGTCCCCGATGGATGGTGGACTCAGTGCTGAACGTTCTTTGCTCCATGCTTATCACTTCTTTGGCTGATCTAACATGGGAGGCCCAGCATCTACACTTCCTCACTTCCAGCCACGTTGAAGGGATAGTGCTTGCCTGGTACTTACCCAAGAGGCAGCAACTCAACCGTCTTCTCTTTCATTACAATTTGAGTATGAACTCCCTCTACTTTTAGGTATTGCAACAATTTGCCACACACCCCACACCTTCTTTCTTTCCACAATAGAGGCAGGTATTGCGAATCTTACCAGTCTGTCACCTATCATAGAAGCAACACTAAAGTCAAGCCCAGCGTTTAGTCCAAAACATCACCAGGAATGCAAAAATAGCTCTTAACTGCAATTCCCATTTTAGCTTCTAAACTACAGGAAACTGAAAGGGCCGCTTCCCTAAAGCCTACACGAGTGAAGGCACACATAGCGATTAAAACTGAAATTAAAGAAAATTCTTGTCAGCCACTGTCACTAACAGATAAGCAAATTTCAGCACTGAACTCTGCCCATCAGCAGGTTTTTTTTCCTGTTTGTTTCTTTTCCTCCAAGTAGTGTTTTTAGGCCAGGGATTTCAAAACCATAATGTCAGCAGCATGTCATTACTACCTGGTAAACCATGATAACTTGCCAGTTTTTCTGCCCTTGAATGCTAGAATGTGGTATTCGCAGAACACTGAGATAAAAAAAAAAAAAAAATCTGAAAAAAAGCCAGTATTTACTAAACAAAGCTTCTATAGTGCTGCTTTATGTTTATTTTATTTAAAAAAATGAAGTTTCAACTTCCATAGACCTCCTGCAAGGTACTCTGTTTCACAACACACAGGAAAATATCCAGATTTGAATGTTCACTTCTAGGCATCGAAACAAAGTGACACTACTGTCAGACAGACAGGTAAGCACTTGCAGCTAAGTGGAAACTACATTTGAACACATGAAAGGAAGAAATATTACACTTTTAAGATTCATAAATTTGGATCATATAGTATACAGAGAGTTCTTAAATGGGTGTTAAAGACCAAACAGTGCAAGAATAAAAGACTAACAACAGTGAACAAGGGGCAGGACATTAGGATTTCTCAGGTTTGGGAGGTCGAGCTTTTGTTCATGTTGTTGCCAAAGCTTTTGTAAGAATCAAGAGAAACATTGTCACAATACTCCCAAAGAATCTGTACTGAATAATTCCATTAAAGAAAAAAATGAAAAAACCCAACCAAAAAACCCCCCCAAATCCCTCACCACTCTGAAGCATCCAGTACGCCAAGAAAATTACTACAGCATAGTAAAAGCCTTTTGCGCCTGCATAACTGGTTGAAAATTAACACAAAACAGTAGAGTGAAGGAAGATTATCATGCTGTCTGTATTTAAAAAACCAAAATCATACAAATAAACAACCAAAACCAAACAAACTGACTTAAAAATCCTGCGGGATAGGAACCGATCTTTTGGCTTCCACTGACTTTCCAGTTAATTAATGCTAGCAGAATCTACATAGATGTTTTAATACCATATCTTCAAAATGACTTAAGAACCTATTATGAAACGCAGCACAGAGATGGTACAAGAAGAGCATAAACCTAGGATTTTAAAAGACACACACAAAAAAATAAATCAGAAGAATTCACTGAAGAAATCCCTTGCAAAATTTCTACTATAGCTACTGCGTATTCTAATGTTACTAAGATTTACCTTTAGTATTACTTTTAGAGTTCAATCTGCTTCGAACTGAGCAGGTGGAAAGGAATTAGGGAGCATATCTAACAGCCCCAAATGTACATACATATACATGTGTTTATATTTATGCACACGTGCACACCCGAGAACTTGATACGCATATTTTTCCAGGAGACAAGAAACAAACCTCAGACCAAATTCAGTATTTATAGTAGCCCATATTATCATTCACCACTCTGATATATCCCATTTTAAGAAAATCCCAGGAAACACTTCATCCAAAAGAATATCAAGATGGTCCTGAGCTTTTACACATTACAGAAGACCGAATAGGCTGCAAAACATACTGTGTTATTATTAGCAGCTAATATTTTCCACCGTTATTCCCACTCTCAAACCAACTGCCTCACGTTCCAGGCTTGTTTACATCCAGTTTTCATACCATTTTACAGCTATACTGATTTCATTACAGATACAGTTGGAGAAGTACATAGGAAACATTTGTAGACAGAACACTCAAAAAAAGGATAGAAGCAGCTGATGGAATTTTCAGCGTAGTAATACTTTCTTTGTACATTGCAGCAGCCCACAACACAGCGCTCTGACTAGTTAAGTACTGTGTCCACAGTAGAGCTCCCACAGTTAAATTAGAACTTCAGAGAAACTGGTGACAAAGCAGCTGTGCACATTTTTTTTAAGGAAGAAGACTCCTACAGTAGTTTTAAGTCTTCAAACCCTAATAGATCATAAAAAGCAGCCCTCTCACCAGAAAGCGAAGCTGACTTTAAAAAAACATGAGCAGCATACACTCAATGAACTCATCCCTGAAGAGGATCTTTACAACAAAAAATTGCCAACATTGCTGAAAAATTTAACCATTATGAATAGAAAAAAAAAAAATTCACATTCTAGAAGTCCCAGAGACTAGTAGTGCAAAGATAGGAACTACTAGCAAACTGGTCTTCAATAAACAGAGATAGATTTCCGTTTTACTCTGCTTCCACAGTAGCACAAGGACAGGAAAGATACTGACTGGGTATGAATTTCACTCGAACAACTTCCATCTTAAGGTTGGAGTGGAGAGTCAAATACCTTAGGCATGCAGAAGGATGGAAGAAAGGAGGGGGAAAAAAAGCATAAAAGTAAGAGAAAAACAATAGAAAAATACTTTGGTTTGTATAATGAATTATATTAAAGATGGGTGGGGGGAGGCACACAAAAGAGAACAGAAGGCCATGAGAGCTCATTCCAGCATTTCCATGCTCTCTACATCCTCTGATTTCACTCTGCTTTTCAACTGCTATATCCTATATACCTGTTCTTCCTATTTCAAAATAAAGCTGTTCTGGGACAGAAAGTGATTTTTTCATTGTGAACAAAGAAAGCGTCTACAACAGCATTAGGTGGCAAGTGCTAATCAGCACTTCACTATGTTATCTGTATTCAAACAAGAAGCCAAACTGACAGCTATATGTGAAAATGTGAAAATAAGAGATGATCTCAAGTTTGCTTTGCAAATCCACCTCACCTTAAAGTAAAGAGGCTTACTTCCTATGTTTTGCTAACATAGCTACAGTAAGCCTGTTATACATTCAATTCTGTAGTGTTAAGAGGCAAATTCCCCACAGTAGTTCACTTGCAGTCTTCACGTCCAAAGTACATATTATGCGTATCATATATCATGCTTAGATTTTTGGACACAGCAGTATCCTAAATGCACATTAGTAATTTCTAACTTACAAGATGCAAGTTAAACAAATAATTGACCTCAAATCTCAACTCTGTATTGACACATTTCATCAGTCACAAGAAAATGCCCATGCAACTTGGGTCTTACCTTATCTTTTTCATGGGGAAGGAGACACACTGGAGGGAGACAGGAAAGAGACTCAAAACTCTCCTTCGCATCAGCATTAGTGGTTGCTTTAGTGTTGAGCTGGTACAGAGGTCCATCTTTAAGGAGCCTACCATGGCCAACAGCACGTTTGACAGCTAATCGTAATTGCTGGTGAAAAATGGAGGCAGCGCTACCTCCAAATAATGCAGATACATCTTTCTGACCTTTCAGAAAGCGTTCGATGTTCTTCAAGGATGAGCCACTAGACTCAGCCAAGCCCTCAATTGCCCGTTTGATAAGTTTATTCCAGTCCACGTTTGGTTTACCATCCAACTTGCCATGGTTCCGAGGCTTTGGAAGTGCTATCCTCCCAGGATTATCAGGATCCTTGTAGGAGTTGAGACCCTTGTTGGAGACTTTTAAAATAGTTCCATCTTTAACACTCAACTCTAACTGTTCCAGAACAGTTTTGCGATCCAAACCATGCGAAGATGACACTGCATTGCATATCCTTTCCTCCGAAGGACGCTGTTTTTGCTTCTTTACCTTTTTGATTGCCTCCAAAATCCACTCTGTATACAGCGGGTTGGCGAGTTTTACCATGGTGAAGAATTCTGTATATCCATAGAGTCGTTATCCTTTATCCCGATGCTGAACGAGTTTCACACGATGAGAAAACAGATTCTCGAATGATGGGAACCAGCTAACCATAGCATACACGTTTTCTGTTCTGAATTACTCCTCCTTTCTCAAACATTATTTGTTTTCACACTGAAGAGAGGAAAGCAAAACAATTAGAAATTTCCTCATTCTTTCCAATAAATCCCATAACAGCTTCAGAGGAATTTTTTCCACAAAGGTATAAAGATTTCACTATATCTCACCTCAGCTTCTGGTCTGCACACTCACAATCAGAAGAACTGTAACATTAGGCCTGGAAGAAAACAAGAAGACAGATGTTTCCAAAGAACAGTTAGGAAAAAAAAATTAGCAGCCAACATTAATTCATTAAACACACAGCAGAGTTTTAATCCACTACTACAGTTCTCAAACACTGAAGCAATACTTAAGGTTTTATCTTCACTACTAGTTAAAGCATGCTTTAACAATGACATAACTCTGTACAACCTAGCGAAAAAAGCGCCTTTCTCACTTCAATCCATAAGTCAGTATAAATTCTATACCAAGTTTTGTATAACCACTGAGCGCTACCTAAATTAAAATTCGGGGGGGGATGACACACCACAACAAAGACCTTAGAAAAGCATCAGCTCTCTTCATTTCTGCACATGGAAGACACTGTCTGAAAGTTCAATAGAAAGCAGGATGAATAGCCAAGAGTCTTGAGCAAACAGTAAGAAACTTTCAGAGCGTAATCACAGGTCTGATTCCCTTCTGCTAAGAAAAACTATGACAGTCGTTCCATCAAGAAAAAAAGTGAAGAAACGCAGCTGGAGATCGTAATTAAATGTTCCACTTTCAGAGACCATAGGAAAGAATAATACAACATTATAATCTTCAGTATAGATGAGGCACACTGAAAACACTTGAGGACAAAGTAACAGGTGACCATATACAATGAAGGAATGCTTATGACACTGCTAATTAAAGATGCTGATGGAAGGGCACGAAGCTCTACTTCACAGCCTTTAGTTGTCTTTAACAAAGACTTTTCCTAAGTGCAGTAACAGTACGCTGTGCTGAAGTTCTATTGCAAAAGAACACTAACCCAGAAGGATTTATAAACTGTTTATTACAAGGAATAGCGATTTTCTGCAAGAGAAGTTTTAGTCATGAGCTAGTCATCAACACAGTTCTCCCATTCTGCTTTCTAGTAAGTACCGAGGAATTTATGAACACACAGAACACATTTGCATACAGACATCGGACTCAATTGCACAGTTCCACACAGCCAGTACTGGAAGGATTCAGAGCTACTGTTTAAACGGGGAAGGATGCAGTGCTTACCTAGAATTCTTTTACCCCGCCAACAACAGATGCAAAGGGAAATACGGTCCCCGAGATCTGCCCGCCCGGCAAAGCGACGCTGCGCTCCCGGGGCGCCCCAGCACGCTCGGATTCCGGGGCCACGGAGGACGCCGTGCTCTGTCCCCAGAGGAGCTCCGTGCGCAGGACGTTACGTAACCGCCCGGCCAGGCCGGGGCGATACCGGGACGGCCCCAGCGCCAGGTCGCTCACTCGCTCCCTATCTGCGCGACAAACGGCCCCTGCACCTGCTACCGCCCGTCCCCTCCCCACCCCGGACAGGCCCCGCACACGGCGCCCCAAGGGGCACGCTGCCTCAGCCGAGAGGCTCGCACCGGCGGAATCGCGAAAAACAGCGCGCAGGCCGCAGCCCCGACGACCAGCCGGGCCCCTCACCGCCCTTCATCCCGCCGGAGACGAGCAGTGCAGCCTAGCTCCTCGCACCGGTTCGGCCGGGCCCGCGCCCGCGCCCGCCTCAGCCGCGCTCTCTCGCGCCAGAGACAGAGCGGAGCGCGGCCCGCGACCCCCCGGCCGGCACCACCCGGCTCATCCGCGCTGTGCCGCGACCGCCGCCTCCCCAGGGTGTAGGCCCAGCGGGCCCTAGGGGAGCGGGCGGCCGGCCCCGGGCCTGGCGCAGAGCGGCGGCGGGGCCGGAACAGGCCGCGAGCCTGGAGCGCCCAGCGGGCCTTCCCCTTCCCCAGACCACGCAGCTCGCCGGCCGCCTGTCCCCGAGCTCCCCAGCACCCGGCACCCGAGCCGGGGCGGTCCCGCCAGCACTGCTTACCGAAGCCTGCGAGAGACGGGAACCGAGAAGCAAAGGCCGGACGGCGGCGAAGCCCGAAACTGACACGGCGGCCATCTTGGGTCCGGAGCTCTGCGGCGGGGGGAGGGGGCGTGGGAGGGGAACAGCCCGCGGCGGGCGGGGGCGCGCGCGGAGAACAGCGGGGCGGGAGCGGCCGCCGCCGGGAAGAGCCGCGGGTACGGAGGCTGCCATAGACCGGGCCCTTGGTGGGCGCGCGCGGCGGTGAGAGGCGGGGCCGCTCCTAGGGTGGCGGGAGCGGCCAGGTCGCCGCCGCGGGGCCGGCTGTTGCGGGCGGCCTGCGGCGCCATGTGGGTAGAGCGCGCGGGGCTGGGGCGGGATGGCGGCGGCGCGCGGCGAAGGCTGGCTGGAGGCAGCGCTTGGGCGGGAGGCGCGGGCGGTCCCGCCGCGGCGGCGGGGAGGCCTCCGCTCCCCCAACCGCGGCCGGAGGTAGGCTGCCGGCTGGTCCCGCCGCCGGGAGCTGGGCGGGAGGGCCGGGGCTAGCGGCCGTGCTCTGGTAGTCGACGGCTCTAACCGTAAGGGAGGAAAGCCATCTCTAGGCTTCGTGAAGCTTGCGCTTGGAACCGTGACTCTTGGTTTTTCTGGCTTAAAGGTGCCGAAGTGACGTAGAACTCCGAGGTAACGATACCATTCCTATGCCAGCTGCGCACGTTCAAGACTGCTCTGTCCCTGGGCACCTTTGCGAGGTAATTTGTGTCGCTTTCTGATACCTTTGATACGTTTGTGGAGTTAAAAAACGCTGCTCTACACGGAAGTGGCCCGGAGCTGTCTAGGTACCGTGGTCTTGGCTCCGCAGGGGCGGCTGGCTGTCGCTGGAAGCGAAAGGGGTCGGTCCCAGAACTGAGGTCCGCCCTCGGCTAGTTTGTGGAACAGCACGGTTCTCCTCCTCTATGCGGAGGTATGACGTTGGACTAGGGTGTGCTCAAAGTTGACAGAATGGAGCAAAGAGCAAATTCTCATTTTACGGCATTCTTTTCTAGGTTATATATGATGAAAAGAATCTCATTTTGTTGTCCATCCTGAATGGCTGTGTGCTGCGCGCAATTCTCTTACCTTTTCTAACCCCTGGCTCAGTTTACCGGTCGTGTGTACACATTTTGAAGTAGGCGTTTTTCACCATTGCCTTAAAGGACAACTGTTGTGTCAAGTTTCATGTGAGCTTCCTTTTTTAGAAAAAAAAAAAAAAATCTTAAGAAGCGTTGTGGAGACAGTTGATAAAGCAAACTTGTCGTCTTTTCTGAATGGCTTTGTTTAGTGTCTTGAGGTGAGAAACTTCTCTTTTGAGCAAGAGGAATTCTTTTGATGTTTTAACAGAATAGGTTTTTCAGTGCATTGAGTGTTCTCAGTGAGTTAGTTACTAGTTGAAGGCAATGGAGTTAGAGATGCTATTGTACAAGGTACTGTACAATTAGTTCTGTTTCTGCCACGTAGACGATAGAGGTCTGGCCTTTTCTTGCCAGACCTGGATTATCCCTGCAAATTAATCTCTTCTCCCATCTCTTCCTGAGTCTTCAAAATTTGGGTGGTTCTATGCTGCATGGCTTTGAAGCAGTGCCTTAAATTACAAGGCTTTTCTATTAGAAAAGCTAATGGAGATAAAAATGTACTTTCCAGATAAGAAAGTAAAGCAAGACTGAGAGGATTCAGTACATAACAGTGAAACTCAGTTGTATTCCTGCACCAGAGTGTATCAGTATGTACGCTCTATTCCATTTCAAAATTGGCAGGAGGTTATTATTAGCATCTTTGCAAAATTAATTGGTTTTGTTGACTATTATAAATTTAAAAATGGCCTGTTTTCTTCTATGCTCTTTTTTATTTTCACAGCACAGGCTAACAGTTAAATCATCAGAATTCCTGCATATGGCAAACTACAGATGGTAAGGAGTTGTTCTATCATAAAGACAGTGCATGGTTTGGCAACACCATTTTGTAGCACTGCTCTTTGACTGTGCTTAGGTTTTTGTGGGGGTTCACGTACTGTAACTGAAGTACAGTACCCTTCTATGAACAGTTTTCAGGCTGTTCATAAATTAACCAGCAAAATGAAATTCTGTTGTGGCAGCATCTTCTGCCATGTTCTCCTTTTAGGTTCCAGTTTATATAAGCTCCCGAGCCACTGTGGAGACTGACTTTCAGAACAAAACATGATCTTTGTGCTAACAGTTTGGAAGCAGCCAGGCAGCATTTCTGCAGCAGTAAACAGTGTAACCGCAAATTGTTCTCTGCAGGTGCCATCCAGACACTTTAACAATCCTGTCTGATATTAAAGCAGAAAGCTATTTCCCCTTTTCCCTCAACAAACTTTTCCTTTGGTGTGCAGAAATAGTTATTACCCTATGGTTGCTCTTGTGTTGGCACCAGCGTTCATGATGGCTAAAGAAACTGAAGTAACAGTAGGAAAAATACAGATGTGACAACTTCATGAACTGAGTAAAGTACTAACAATTTTGATGATGGGTGTAAGCAGTCAGAGGGAAATGGCAGTTTTTAAACAATGTATAATACAGTCAAAACTGAATTGCATTTTATGAGACAAAAAAATGCCTGTATTGAAAAGACATATCGCATGACTGTTGATTTTAAGGTCCAGGTTAAAAAGAGAAAGGTTTGAGTTTCTTGGAGAACTGAATTTATAAAGGCTGTAAGTTGTTGGTCAATTTAACTGTGTGCTGCTGCTGCTTTCTGTCTGTGATACCTGTGTGACTGCAAGTAATACAGTCTCAAAGAGCCTCGTGGACCAATACTACAATCCTTAGAATACCTTTGTGTTGAAAGTAAAGTGATTATATTAAAGTCATAAATAATTATTTTAAATTGAGAAGTGCTGTAATTAAATGACAAATTATTACCCCTTTGTTGCTCTCAGATGTCATTCATTACAGTAATTTGAATTAGACATTTAAAAAGCATTATTTGATGTTTAAAAAATGCATTTGACAGTAAAAGAGAAATTAATATATAGGTCATTTCTTTTTCATTATTTTCTGCTATAGTGAAAAGCTCATTTAGTGCATGTTGAATTATCTAACACTTCAAATAAGGATGTGTGCATACGGCAGTATTAAAAGGTGATGTCAGAGTGAATAAACTGACCTCTGCCCCATTTGGGGGGAAAACCAGCTACAACATATCAATAGAAAACAAGATTAATATAAACTCTGAACTGTGCAGTTTTTTGCATTCTGACATAATCCATCCATTCAGCTTACTCATCTTCCAGACTTGGTGATATTGCTGCTTGAAAGAGTTGCCCACCATTTTGAAGCGTGGTCAGGTGTAAAGACTCAGACCCAAGACTTTCCGTGTTTATGCAGCAGTCAGTTATCTTCCTTTCCACGTAGTAAAGGCTGGATGCTTAGCTTACTTAATGGGACAGAAATGACTTTTTAATTGTTCTTGTGTTTATGTTTGTCCCCAGCAGAGTAGTAAAATTGGAAAGTTATTCGTAATGGCATCTGCCTGACTCAGAAGTCCAGAGATCTGCTATACGACCTGTTCCAATTATGCAAAGGAATCGCTTGGCCTAGAGTTTAGATGCATTTTGCACAACAATTGTCATTTTCATGCCAGACGGATTGTGTTTTTAGTAGCGTTACTACTCTGTGGTGAACAAACCAGCAAAATAATACAGTGGAAAACATTCGACTAACTGCTCCTCGGTGTACAAACTGTGTTACTCAACACATTTTATGGACTATACTGAGATGCCTACCCTAAAAAACCGTGCCTTTAAAAAAAAATGGGAAGCAACACCGTTTCCAAGGCGGCAGTCTCTGCCAGCACCAGCCCCCACCCCACCGGGAAGGCCTGGGCGAGCCGCTCGCCCGAGGAGCCCCCGCCCTCGGCCCTCCCGAGCAGCGGCGCTCTGCGGGCGAGGGGCCGCCGGCGCGAAGGCGGCGCGCCCCCTGCCGACTGGGAGCGGCGGGCGAGGCTCGCTGCGCGCGCTCTGGGGCGGCCCGCCTCTTTCGGGGGCCTCGGCCTGCGGGGCGTTGCTGGGCGCGCTCCCGAACTTGTCTGGAGCCCCGGCAGGCTGCTGTCCCAATCGGAGCTGAGCGTAGCGTGCTGTTCCTTGCGTCATCAGCCGCACGCCTCTCCTCGGCCTATCGGGCGCGGTTGTTAGTAGGTCACCCAATCAGAGTGCTCACGAACACTGCCCGGAGAGGTTAGGGGGGCGTTTTTGGCGCGGCCAACCCTTGCGCCGGGGGGGTGGGGCTTGTGGCAGCAAGAGCGCGGGGGCCTGTACGGCAGTGCGGGCGCGGAGGGGAGGGCGATAGCCGCGCAGCGTAGGCCTTGCTGCGGCTCCGTCCTGGGGCTTGCCCGCCGCAGTCATGATCCACAGCTTGTTCCTGATCAACGCCTCGGGGGACATCTTCCTGGAGAAGCACTGGAAGAGCGTTGTCAGCCGCTCCGTCTGTGACTACTTCTTCGAGGCGCAGGAGAGGGCCTCGGAGGCGGAGAACGTGCCGCCGGTGATCCCCACGCCGCACCACTACCTCCTCAGCGTCTACCGCCACAAGATTTTCTTCGTGGCCGTTATCCAGAGTGAGGTGCCGCCTCTCTTCGTCATCGAGTTCCTGCACCGCGTCGTCGATACCTTCCAGGTGGGGCTGTCGCGGCCGACCGGGGGGTGCCGGCGGGGCGGGGCTGCGCGGCGCCGCTGTAGCTGTAGGGTCGTTGGGTGCGCGCCGCGGAGGCCGGAGCAGGGAGACTCCCAGGCGGCTGCCGCGTTGGGACGGAGAGCGGGGCGAGGGGAGGAAAGGGAGCCCTTCGAGTTAGCAGCAATTACTTTTCTCTTTTTCCGGTCTCTTGGTGCTCTTCCTGCAGCTGCGAGGACCTAGAGTGGGTCTCGAGGGCTGGCGGTGGTTAGGGGTGCACTGCCTCTGGTGACGACGGATTCAAGATCAGCCTATGCTCACAGGAAGAACCTGTCAGCAGTCAAGACTTATATTTCTGTTGTGCAGCCTTGTCGCTTCTAGGAACTGTGAACTAAGACCAAGCTGGAGTTTGTGCGACTTGTAGCCATGTGCTCTAGTCAATAAGTGACAGCCTACCTATGTGCTTACATCTAGCAGTATTTCTCGGAAGCATATTCGCTTCCTAAAGAAACGAGTCCCAGGAGTTGCCCCAGAGCAGCCATATTCACTCCGTGCTGGGGCAGACACGACCGCCAGTCAGTTCAGGGAAACAGTGGAGGTGTCTATCTTCTGCCTGTCAACAGTAGGGTTGTATAGTCTGGATTTGAAATGTCTTGTGACCAGCATCCTACCAGAATACAGGAAATGCGGCTGCTTGGTCAGAGGAATATCATGTGAGCTTTTGCTTCCAGGTGCCAATCAGAACGTGAGCTTAGCCTGAGTTGTGTTTCACTGAGTTCAGGGAGTGGATTGGCTGTTCAGGCCAAAAATGTACTATGGCAGTCACTTAGGTCTTGTTTTTTGTGAGGGAATGAGGTGTGAACGCGTCTTCAGTGGCTTGGCCTTGTGTTGAAATCTGATACATCTGAAAAAGAAGCAATGCTTGTGGTGCAGGACTAGGAATTCTCTAGTGTCACAGTTTATATATGCTTATGCTTTGTGCTGAATGCCTGATCTCTTTAATTGCTGTAAGTAACTAGAAGCTCTGGTTTGTGTGTGCATGCGTGCGCTCTCCAGAAAGATGTATGAAGTCCCCATGGAACAAAACTATGAGTAAATTAAATGTTCAATTTTAAAAATTGCTGAATTGTTGGGACTGCTTCCTATAACACATGCTGAATCTTGAAAGATCTCCACTTCATTTTCTATACCTACATTGTGTTACAGATTTACAATTTGACTTGGCATGTTTTTACTGCAAACTCTAATATTGCTAATTATTGCTTTGGAGTAGGAGCTGAAGAAACAGTAGAGGAATGAAGCTGGGGAATAAACTGGTCTGTGGATCTTTTATGAATCACGTTCTAAGGTTCTGTTTATCCACCTCTTAAATTATGAGGAAGGAGGGTTTTGTTACATGGATAGAATTGTTTTTCAGACTTTTCAGAATACCGGACTTCTGCTGTTAGTCTAATACATCCTAGGGTGTGTAAGCCGTCTGTACATCCCAAACGGTATCAGAATGAAAAAACACAGGTAGTGTGTTAGACGGACTTCGGAAATGTTCTCCTCTAAAACAAACATGGACTTAGGCAGAATTTGCAGAGAGTTTGAAGCTGTGCTTCCCCTATATTCCACATAAAAATAAATTCTAAAGAAGTATTTGTGGAATTGAAGTTAGTGATTGTATTATTGCCTATGTGTATGGAAGCATTATAACAAAAGTAAATGAAGAGCTTTGAGGAGGAGAGGTTGAATTCCTTAAACAGCTGTACTGCACAGTTAAAATACTGAGAGTCCTGTAGGTAAAGGCTACGGCAGCTGAGGAAGGATGTATAATACTGGAGTCTAATGAAAGGCGCCACTGCATGCAAGTCAGTAGTGGCTGCAGGAAATAAGTTTTTCTTGTTAATATTGCTGCTTAATTGGTTGTGATTGAGCCACTTTCAAGTGCTGATTAAAAAATCCTTTAGCTGTCAAAGGGAATCCTCTTATATAGAGAGGAAGGAAGAGCATATGATGATGCGGTCACTTGCCAGCTTGCTGGGGCAGCAGCACAGGTATGCTCAGAGTTGTACATGTCTGTGGGAGTGGTCAGTCTGTCTGCTGTGCTTGTACTAATATACGGAGTTACAGCGTTGTTTCACCTTCTCCAAGAAGATGCTGGATTTACTTCTCTGTGGGAGGACACTGAACTGAATGATCACTAAGGCTTTCTTTCAGAGATTGTCAAGTAACGATTTCTTTTGCACAGGATTATTTTGGTGTCTGTTCAGAGGTGATGATCAAGGACAATGTTGTGGTGGTTTATGAGGTGCTGGAGGAGATGCTGGACAATGGCTTTCCATTGGCAACAGAGTCTAATATTCTTAAGGAACTGATAAAACCTCCCACTATCCTGCGAACAGTTGTCAACACCATCACAGGTACAGGGAAACAAAAAGTAGATAAACTGGGGAGGCTGTGTGGCAATATTGCTGCATGAGTAAATTAGGACATGGGCGAAGAAAATTTGTTGTCCCTTACCATTCTAAACCCCAGCATAGCTGTATCTTAGGAAGTCCTGTGTTAGTGCTTTGCTTTGAGGTTCCTTCCAGTTCCAGCACTAGCTGCACTTTTTTTTTTTTTTTTTTTTTTTTTTTACTGAGACAGATTACATTTCTAGTTACAGCCATGACATGCCTTCCTGGATGAGTTAGTTTGGTGTAGGTTTTTTGTTGGGGTGGCTTTTCTTTTTGTTTTGCTTTTTATTTAGACGTCCCCATCCTTGTTGTAGTTTGTTTTAGAGTTGGATATGAGATGTATATTGTAGAATACAAACAGTGAGTCTGGAAGACTAATTGCTCTCCTACAAAAAGACAGAGGTTCTCAGGAATTAATTACAGTTAAGTTACTTGAGGCCAAGGACTTGTTTTGGAGCATTGTCTAACTTCTGTGATTGTTGTTATTGCCTTTCTTTTTTTCAGGAAGCACTAATGTGGGTGACCAGCTTCCTACTGGGCAGCTATCAGTGGTGCCTTGGAGACGTACTGGTGTAAAATATACCAACAATGAGGCGTATTTTGATGTGATTGAGGAGATAGATGCAATCATTGACAAATCGGGTATGGAAGTTGCTTCTGGTTAAGACAAGGGTAACTTGTTGTGATAGTGCCTGGAGAGAGATTTGGGTTTTCAAAGAGGAGCTCCCTCATCTAAATGTGGGAAGTGCTGTTCCTACTCTTACTCTGAAATGTTGCCAACTTGTAGGTGTTATTCAGTCAAGAATTTTAGAGAGGTACCAAGGTTTTCACTTGTCCTTATTCCTGAGGTCTTGTAAGCAGTTCTATATGGGGAAAAGAGAAGGTGAGTAAAAATTGTGCATAGCGCTGTCTCCTTAGTTTTTGTGCATCTTAGTCTTCTTAGAATTGGGAGTTATTGTCATTAGTCATTAAATGGACATTGCTGGTTTCAGTGGTTCTTATTTGTATGCATCTTCTTTAGAAGTCGTTGGGAATGAGAAAAATGTTGAATGTGCAACGTAATGATCCATGACATTTCATAAAGATAATAAATTTCCTTCCTCTTCATTGATAGTTTTTACACATTGTGATTTCTTTGATCTGGTTCACATCACCTCCCACGTTTGCTTTATTGTTGCAGGTTCCACAATTACTGCTGAAATTCAAGGGGTGATTGATGCTTGTGTCAAGCTGACTGGGATGCCAGACCTTACCCTCTCCTTTATGGTAAAGTTCAAGGATGTATCTTTACTGAAGTATTTTGAAAAGGGGTTCCCAGCCCTGCTACTAGGATCTCAGTCCTGCACTGATAGATTCCAGTAGATTAGAACTTGGGTACGCCAAACAAAAAGGGAAAGAACTGACGATGGAAACTCACAGTGAACTTCAGCAACTTTAAGCCTAAGTGTTTTATTTTCAGATTCTTTGTCGAAAGTACTCTTAGTGTGTGCTGTGACTAAGTTTGAGATACAGTGGTGCTTTAGGCAGATATCCTAAAGGGACAGCTTTTTTATGAGTATGCATCACTGTAATTATTTGACATGACTAAGTTTTCTAAAATAGGATGTAGGTTGTTGAGCACTAATATTGCACAGATGTAACTGCATCAAACAGCTTAACGTGTCTGAATGTAGATGCCTTCAGGTGGGCAGAGTACATCAAATGGTTGGCCCTTCATGGATAGAAGATTGAGAAGAACAGGAGGTTATTTTCAGTAAAACTGTCTTCACTAACCTTATGATTTTCTTTTATTTCAGAACCCTCGGTTGTTGGATGATGTCAGCTTTCATCCATGTGTGCGTTTTAAGCGCTGGGAGTCAGAGAGAATACTTTCCTTCATTCCACCTGATGGAAATTTTCGCTTGCTCTCCTACCATGTCAGTGCTCAGAAGTAGGTGATGAATGTAGTGCTGTGAATTACAAAATTTCTGTCTTCCTGGCTGGGGGGCAGGGTGGTGGGAGGAACTGCTTTTAAAGCTCAGATAGCTCGTTGTGTCAAATGAAGTAGAGGCGCATGATAACTTGTGGCTCTCCTTTTTTTAAAACGCGTTTTCTCCTTGTTTGGAGCAGTGATTCTGTCATTTCTTTTTGGTCAGCCAGCATTTTTCAGAGACTAGTAGCAGACTAACAAATTGGAGAGGGAAAGAATTAGGCAGTATGGAGTAATCAAGGTGTTCATTTCCCATGTTTATAAAAAAACTTTTAGAATAAAACAAGATAGTTTGGTAATCTTGTTTTTTTGACGTCTCTTTTAATAGAACTACAAGTTCTTGTTTACTGTTTGCACTCCTTTCTAGAAGCAGCTTACCAAGTACTAATTTGGGTTACAGATGCTAAAGCATTTTGTTAGACTTTGTCAGCCATAGCTCAAATAGGTGAAAAAGAATGGGAAATCCCAACCAAATGCACAAACATGAAGTTCAGGTGCTGCATTGCCTGGAACTAATTGCCAGCTTGGTTGTGACATGCAAAAACATTCCTCGTCCTTTGCTGAAGTCTTCTGTTACATTGGATGTAGTTACCCGTCCCGTAGAGAGGTAGAAAACTAAGATACAGCAAGCTTGAATAAAGAAAGTGTAATTAAGACTTGAGAACAGGATTCTGACTTTGCTCTTAGATCAAACAAATGAGCGTAGGATTTCCTTCTTTATTAAGGAGACTGGTTTCCAATGTTTTCAGTGTAGAAGGAAAAGATTGCATCAGGAAAAGCAAAGATGAAGGCAAGAGGTTGACGAGGACTTTCTGTTCATGTCTTCATTCTAGCCTTGTGGCAATTCCTGTCTACGTTAAACACAACATCAGTTTCCGTGATAGCAGCTCACTGGGACGTTTTGAGATCACACTGGGGCCGAAGCAGACTATGGGGAAGACTGTAGAGGGAGTGATGGTCACTAGCCAAATGCCAAAAAGTGTCTTAAATATGACCCTCACACCGTCTCAGGGAACGCATATCTTTGATCCAGTTACAAAGGTGAGTGGAAAGAGAGAAATTAGATACTTTTTTTTTTAATCTTTTTTACCTTTCACCAAATGAAATTGAGCTGTTCGTGTTTACATGAACGTTTCCTTGAATATTGCATTTCAGAAGGCAGTATCTCTTCTTGGGGCGAGAACTCTTTTTGCACAGTTGCATACTAGAAGTTGTCTTAATCCCCACAACAAATAGCTCAGTGTCAGTGGATTGTAGTTCTGGTTGCTTAGTGTATGCAGAAAATCCAAGAACTGGTATTGTATGATGAGTCATTAGTCTGGTGGATGCTTTACAAACTACTGCCTATCTAGTTGTCGTGCCTAGTGCTGTATGTTAGACCTGGTGCTTTGCAAACACTGAGGATTTGTGTTGGTTAGTGGGTTTTGATTTGTTTTGGGGTGCTCTGGTTTTGTTGTTTGATCCTTGCCCTGCCTCTTCCCCCCCCCCCCCCTCCCAGGAGTTCACTTTTTTTTCTTATTGCAAATTTTAAATTTGATGGTTTATCCACAGTACAGCCTCAAGCAACACTGCTTCAGCCACTTGGAAAGGAGGCAATTCTGCATTATTTTTGTTGCTGCTACACATAGGAAATGGGTCCTGTAGCACAGGTAGTGGAAATATCATTCATGGTAGGCTTTTGAGGAACCTTGTGGAAAGAGAGAGGGAGAACAAAGGTCCAAGGCAGCTGCTTCTTAAACCTGTACTGTCTCTGTCCAATATGAAAGGCAAGATTCTAAGACAAAGACCTTCTCCATAAAGAAACATTAAAAGCTGTCATTGGAAGGGGCCTCTTCTTTAGAGGGTGTTACGGCATTTCTGTTTCACTGCTGCATTTTCTGTTCCTTGAAGTTGCTGTCATGGGATGTGGGAAAAATAAACCCCCAGAAGCTGCCAAGCCTGAAGGGAAGTGTAAGCCTGCAAGCTGGGACATCAAAACCAGATGAAAACCCCACCATTAACCTGCAGTTTAAAATTCAGCAGCTGGCTATATCTGGTAAGTGACTGTCAGGTAAAGAAGCTGAATATTCACTGCTGTGTCAGTGCTCACTCTGCACATAGCTGAAGTAGCTCTGCAGGCCTTCTGAAGTACATTCTATGTGAAACATGTTCTTCAAGTAAAAAACTCATGTGCTTTAACTACAGATATGTGGATTTGTGCTCTCTGATGCTCTGTGAAACAGCCTATCTACATTTCCTTGCATTTCATGCTTACAGACCTATAAAGAATTTGAGGGTTTGGATGTGTTTGCAAAGAATAATTCTGACAATTGGCAGTTTTCAGCTTTTCTCCGTTCTGTTTACTGCTTGCTAAAACTTCCCCTATGCTTTCTGTACCTCTAGTATGATCTTCTGTTCCTTTATCCTGAAGGCTGGTCTGCTTTGTTTGTGGCAGCAGTCAGTCTTACGCTGTGTTTGTTTGCCTTTAGGACTGAAGGTGAATCGCTTGGACATGTATGGGGAGAAGTACAAGCCCTTCAAGGGGATAAAATACATGACTAAGGCTGGCAAGTTCCAAGTCCGAACCTAGAGGATCCTGGTAGTGAGGAAGAGCACTTTCCTGTTTCTGCTCTCCCTGGCTGTTGGATGCAGCCTCTTACCCATCCATCTGTTTAGGGTTGCTCCCTTGCCTGTAGTAGCATGAGCAGGAGAGGCAGTGCTTATGATGCTGGGGAGCAGGGAAAAGAAGGTTGACCTGAACCATCTCATCCCTAGCTCAGTCTGAAGTATTTGGAACAGTGGCAGATGGGAGAGGTGTTCAGGTCCCTTGGGATTAGTGGGTCAGCTATCTAAGCTTGTATCACCTTCATTTTGCTGTCCTAAAGGAAATTCTAGGGTTTTACTGCCTTTTGTAACTCTTCTTCCTTATATTTTGGTTGGCTTTTATTCCTTTGTAGAGTGATACAAAGTTGCATTTCCACAAACTTCAACTCTAGTGTGATGATCTGGCATCTGCCCTTCTCCATCACTGGGCATTAGGGTGGAGAGCTATATAGTTCTCGCCAGCAGAGAGATCTTATAGCCATTTGCCTAAAAGGGACTGGAAGAAGTGGAAAGGTAGATTGTCCCACCCAGGATGCGAAGTTAAGGAGCCTGAGATTGGGGATAGTGCCACGAAGGGAAGTAGTGGATGCTTTTTCTAGATATTTCATAAGCCATCTTGGTCACCACATATCTTGAATCTCTGGAGATAAACTGGAAATCCATCCAGATCTTTGCATGGTGTCCTGTGAAGGGCTGACTGTAGCACGTGTGATCTTATAACTGATGGGTGGTGACATCTGAATGTAATTCTGCTTCTCTTATTTCGTCAGTATTTGAAGGTAGGGATTCTCCTAGTTTCTTTGGGGAGTCAGGGAAGAGACAGAGATGCAGGAGAATTTTTGTGGAGATGTAGCACTCTGATGGAAACAAGCTGTGGCTAAATTATGATCACTATCCTAGTGACTTGTTGGAACCTCTTTTTGTCTCTGCCTGCCTGTTAGAAATGAAGGTGATACTGCTGTTCTCCTGCTCACTGATGTCTGTCTTTGAGATAATTGTGTCCTGGTACCTTTGTAGTGTTTCTGGCTGTCTTACCTCATTCCAGTTCCTGTACCAGTTGGCTGCGGTGCAGGTGGATTCAAGCCTACGCTGGATTTTTCACTGGGACCATCTCTTCTGCAGGAGCTGTTGCTGCATCTGCCCGTTCCAATCTGTGCTGCATCTCTCTGTACAGCATAAATATGAAATGGGAGGCATCTGCACTGTTCCGTATTGTCTGTAATGTGCTCTTTGGCCACTAGATGCCAATGTATTTTCTCTGTGGTAGCATCACTTGTCCCTAAGCTGCTGTACATGTGACTACAGCATCTGTCAGGTGGCTGTGGAGTCCCACACGTACAGTTCATGCTTGTGAAGAGAACAAGGTGACCCCAAGCGAAGGATAACATACATTCTGGTTTGCATGTGACAGATACTTGCAGTGGATGAGTGGCATCATGCTTGTGGAATTGCAAGTTCCAGTGCAACTGATGAATGCCATAGAGAGTGGCCTTACTGCTGAGCATGTTCAGTGCAAATATAACCTTCAGCAAGGGCATCAATAAAATTCATTTTTACATGTCATCTGTGTCGTTTCAGAGTGGTTTGTGTGGGCTTTCCAAGAAATACAGTTGGTATTTGAGGAGGAAAGTAAATTATGCCAACTGCATTGTGGATAGTGGGTGCCTTAGGGAGATAAATGTCTTTATGCAATTGGGATTGCAAGCTTGGGACTAAGTCACTGTCTCAAAAACTAAATTAATTACTTTCTTGGTAATTTTTCTTAGTGTTTCCCAAAAAGAGTGCTGAGCTTTTCCTAGAATCTCAGTGAAACTGTCTTTAGGAATGCAGCTGAACCATTTTTGTTACTAGGTAGGGTTTTGGGTAGCAGGCTGAGGGCTGTGCTTTAATTATGAAGACAATGAAATAACTCTTTACCTTCCTGCTTCTCAAGTACTGATATTACCCTTTGGCTTTGTAGCTTTGTTTTTTTTAAAGTTATCTTTTCTTTCCTGCTGAAGTGATTCATGTTACTCAAGATCTTGAAAGTTTTCTTATATGCATAAGTATGTCTAGCCCTTACGACAAGCTTTCTGTATCAGTCTGAGATGGCTGAAAGTTCCTATGGAATGGAAGATGAAGCAGCGTGGAAGAAGGAAGCAGGGAGCAATGTCAGTGAGAACTTGGTAGATGATGATACAAGGAGTTTTGGGGGGAAATGTGAGGTGTAGCTGTGTACTTCACTTACAATAAATGCTGGTGTTGACTCAGGTTCTGAAAGAACTTGAATATGACTATCAACTGTAAAGTGAAAAAGATGAAGCAAGGAGATGGCAGTGACTATTGTCTTAAGCTTTGTCTCAAGATGGTGCTACTGTGTGCTGGAAGAGGACAAGTAGGGGAAAAAAACAGGATAAGAAGAGGAAAAGCTGATGTTGTAGAGATGGAAACCATCTCGAGGATTTTTATCAGGGAGGGATGTAATGGGTCAACAAGCCACAGAAATGCAGTTAAATGCTCTGAGTTAGGTGGCAGCAACTTTTGGGAAATGAAACGCAAGAAGTTAAAAGTAAGGGTGGAGAACATACGTTCTAGTTACTGGACTGGGGTTTGTTACAAAACGAGGGGTAAAACATTGAAAAAATTTGGAGTTGATTCTGGGCCATTCTTCAAGTCAGCTGCAGAGAAGGTGTCACAGAAAACAGGCCAGGATGGAAAGAAATAACCAGTGTGGAGACGGCAGCTGGGGCTTGTGTAGCTCTCTTGTCACCTTGGGTGTTTCATGTAAGGGTATTTTCAAGGAGCTGGTAATGGCTGTGATGTAAAGCTGTTCTCTGCAACTTACACTTTGTAGGATGTATTTTTCTAAAAGATAGCAGTATCAGATGTGGTTCAGGTACATTTTATTGATGGCTGTTAGATCACATAGAGCTCAAAAAAGTGTATTTAAGAGACTGAATTGTGGAACAAACTTTGCATTCCTGAGTACACTTGCCTGTGTTACTCATTGAAACAGTTTTGGGTGTTTTACAGGCTGCAAATATTTGGCAGGTTTGTGAATGTCAGGATAGCGAGGCCCAGCAGCACTTGGAGATGGGTTTAGGGGAGCAGAATGGAAATTAATTTGTCTTTTTCTCAAGTTTTAGTACTTAATAAAATTAACAACAACAAAAAAAATCACACCAAAAAATCCTGAACTGTGACACTTTTTAAATAAACATCTTGGGTTTTTTTCTCCTTCCACTGGCTGAACTATGGGACTCATTGCTGAAGCTGACTGGATTTACACCACTGCTTCTCTGAGGACATTGAAGATGTCTGAGGTCAGTTTCAAAGCTGGTAGCTAGAAAGACACAGACCATTTGTAAAGTTGCCATTTATAAAACCCCTTTGAGAAAGTAATGGGCATCCTTACTAAGTCTCTCTTCTGCACTTAGATAAGCTTCTCTATTTGACTCTAGAGGATGCGCTAGTAGATCATTAGCGAGCTCCTTAAAACTGTGAGAGTAAACATTTTGAGTTAAAATGTTTTGAATTGCCCAAATATAATAACTAGTTTTCTACCTACAATGTCTGATTGATAATAAAGCTAAACTTTTGTAGCCTAAATATCTTTGTCCTTTGTAAAACAGTGGTCACATTTGCTTTCTCTTACTTTATTAAACAATTAGATGAGAGAGAATCTCTCAAAAAGGCTTAACTCTTAGGATGTGCATAGATACCACTTAGCGTTGCATGGCATCTGCAATGCAAGTAATGCCTGATTACTGAGATTCTGGTTCATGGTGACTTGGTTACACCTGTCCTGTCTTCTGTCAAAGGACAAATGCAGCCTGGTGACATTTGACTTCATCTTTACTTGTGGATGTAAACCTAAAACTGCTACCATTACACTTGTCCTTCATTCTGCCCTGCTGCCTTCAAGAGAGAGCTTCTGCTTTCATGAGATTTGCTGCAAGGAGAAAGCTTGGGGATGTGGGGGAGTGGAGTGTTAGCTTCTGATAACCTATAATAAGGAGAGTAATTTGAGAATGTGCTGTTCCCGCACATTGCCATTCCTCTTCCTCTTGTACTGAAAGTCATAAGCATCTGGACAAATGGGAAGCCCTGTTTGCACCCAGAAGGAAGCTGCAAGGGCACAGCCACATGATTGTGGACAGTTCATTTTTCTTTCTCAGGGTTTCATGTTGTCCTGAATCCAGTCAAGATAACGATTCACATTTGTATAAACGCCAGGTATGTCTTTGCGGCCACAGCCTATTCCCCAGCTGATGATTCCAATTAGATACATACGATCATCCTTCATACAGACCAGAGGCCCTCCAGAGTCACCCTACAGAGAAGTAACAGGTTAGTAACAATCTTTGATTGTTTTGTGTTGTTTCCCCCCCCCACTCCCGATGGCTTTAGTGGTGCACTAGTGTCTACAGAACTACCCTATGTGGTATTCTCACAAATTAAGAGCTCTTAGTAATGGCCCTTTTACATAAGCAACTCTTGTGTTCCGGACTCCCTCAATGCTCCTCTCATGGGGAGAGACCCCCAAAAAACCTGACACTAAAGCATCTGACTTTGTATGGTGCTCATTTATGAAATGTAGGTGAGATGTTGATAAGAACAAAACCAATACATTTATTCAGGCTGTAAAGATACAGGGTGTTTTATACTGCTGTGTGTAACAGTAAAGCAAAATTATTAGCTGTTTAGATGAAAAGAATGTGGATTGAATGCATGCCCTCCTTTTCCTCGTGTTACAGCTACTTGTTCTCTATCATCTTCTGGCCTTTATTCTTTTCTCCACTTTTCAGTAGAGTGGCACCCCCTTCCTTTTACAGAACCTCCTGCTGAGTGTTTTGTATGCTCACATAAGAGAAAATATTAGGAAATGCTGCTGAGGTGGAGTTTCCTGCTCAGTTTTGTGGTATTTCCTATATTTGGGGTTTTCAGTCTGTATTGTTCTGGTTTGCTCAGTTAAGTGTGGCCTGCTTTCCCAGATATGAGGGGCAGGGGAAGAAAAAAAGAAAGAAAAGCCTGCAGTTCTGTTTTGTTCAACAAAAGTCTGCTAGAACTTCTATGCAGCCAAATGCAGAACTTCTTCAAACTATTTTCTGAAGTGTTTTGTTTGTTTAGCTTAGACAGACAAGGACAGACCTACAAAGAAAAGAGGAACAGAACTGGGTTTACCTTGCAGGCATCATCAAGGTGTCTTGTGTCTCCTGCACATAACATATTGTCTGTAACTGTCCGGTTGTCTAGATGCCGTGTTGTGCACCGACTGGCTGGAAACAGTCTGACATGGCCTTCCTTCAGGTGCTCTGAATAGAATGGAGAAACTGGAAGAAAAATGACAATATAAATACGTATATATGTCTGTGTATGCATGTATGTATTTTTAAAAAATTGCAGTTCAGTTTCTGTAGTTTAGGGAAGAGTAAACAGAAGTGTAGCTGCGGGGGAAGGTGTGTGTGTGTGTGTGGCTAAACTAGTATTTTATTGCCAAAGGGTCTTTTTTAATTCTTGGGGGTTCTGCTTTGCTAGTGAGAACAGCTTAAACCTAATTGAGAGAGATATTGTTTCTTTACCAAGCTTAAATGCTAAAGAAGTTTTTGTAGGCTCCAAATGAAAGACTGCCGGGTTTCTTGGATGGATAAGTTATCTTTGCACAGTTACATCAATCAAAATGAAGTCACAGGAGATGCCTATGAAAATCACTAACTGTATGAAATAGGATCCTGGCTTTTTAGTATTAGACTTGCGCTAACAAAAATCAGATGCCTTGTCATACACTGTGCTGAGTAACTGGATAGGCAGGTATGCTTGCGTTATGTTAGAACGGAAGGGGGTTTTTTGTTTGTTTGAGGTATTGGTTTTATTCTCCTGCATAGCTGTAATTGCACAAAGCTGAAAGTTGGCAGGATGGTTGTTTTTCAGTTACAGCATCCTCTCCCTCTCAAACAGTTTATCCTGTGCTCCCTGTAAGTAATGCAGGACTAGCTTTAAAAGCGCTTTAAAAAACACTTGATGCCACACTTATATGTTAAATCTTCACATCTGTTCCAAAAACCCTATGGGTTCAAATAACGATTAGGTCTGGTTATGATGGATGCTTCACAGTCTCTGTCTCAAAGAGTTTACAAGTCAGAGAATAAAAAGAAATTAGTAGAAAGTGAAAGTAAAATAAGAGCTGGGGTTTTTGTTTGTTTTAAATACAGGTCAGCCTGTGTATACTTCCAGACAGGTTTTATTCCTGTTTATTGTAGCTCACTTTAAAAAACATTTAGACAGCCTTTTAATATATATATCTGGAATTGTTATTTCTTTAGCTTTTTTTTTTTTGCTTGTTAATCACTGCACAGGCAATGTATCTCTTACAATAATGCAACTACCTGCAAATATATAGTATATTAAATCTTGACAGAAATGGATTTCTGTCAGAACGACAATATCTAAATGTACTCAGTACAGCAGAAACGTGGCAGCCCTGACTGCAAATTTTCCATCTTTCCTGCCTTATCTATTGCACCATTTCTTTGTGTTTCTACTGTTGGAGGTTATCAAGGAAGACTCTACTAGCCCATGCAGCTGACAGAACTCAGATGAGTGAAATAACTTTCAGCAAAACTCGTTTTTGTGTATCTTCCACTTGCATATATGTTTTGTAATGCTGATATAAGCCCATATAACAACACAGGGGGTCACACATTGAGCAATGCTAAAGGCTTGAATTATTTGAGGGCAGGGGACCCAAACTTTGGACATAGTATCTTCTACTTACATTCCTCATTTCTGCCGTAACCAGAGATCTCGCATTCAGTCCAGTCGGGCAGCTGCAGTTCTGGTGTGGGGAGGCAGGCAGCACGGACAGTGTCTGTTTCAATAGCACAGTCTTCTGCATTTGATTTCAACTGCAACAGAGCTGAAGAGGGGAAAAAAGTGACCGCTTCATTAACCACAAGCTTGAGCCAGCTGTGACCCTTCCAGTCACGAGGTCAGAAAAGCTCTTACCAATATCATTGTTGAAATTTTCTGAGTCAAATCTCTGATGCACAGTGTAGTTCTTCACTTGAAACTTCTGTTCATTTTCCTCAGGAGTTGCTCGGGAAGTCCTACCCAGCACAATCTTCAGCTGATTTGTACTAAAGCTGAAGAACGAGAGTCTTACTTTCTTCCTGTGTTAACTGGAGTGGACCCCTCCTTCAATGATGTGCTGTTGGAGCTTCTGCTTATTTTAGCAGTATTATTACTTCATTACTCAGGCAGTTTGACCTCAAGTGTCCTACTTGCCTTTGGTTTTGCCTGTCTTGGTTACAGCCATCATGGCAAAGCTCCTCTGCCAGCCCACTGCTGTTACCAAGTTTCAGATGGCGCTGCATCTGTATTGACAGCTTTGTTCTTCAGCTATTTGATATTCTGTTGTGGTGCCTTAATGCCATCCTGCTAGTTTGCCCAATAAATGCCTGTCTGTAATGCTCAGCACAATTAACTCTATAGTGTAGAATGACTTACTGGGTTAAAGAGCTTTTTTTCAAGTCTTTTACCCTTCCAGTGAGGCTATATTGGATGCTTCCATTTTCCAGATTCCTCCCCCCCTCCCCAGACATTACTGAATCCTCAACTTACCCTTCCTCAAAACAGTGAGCAGCTGACAAAACCCAGCAGGAACTGATCAGAACTCCTCCGCAGAGGAAATGTTCTCCAGGTGCTCGGCGATACTTCACAAAGATGGCAGCTTGCCATGGGTGAGCTGCAATGTCTGTATAGGAGCCACCTTTAATCCTGTACTGGTGTACTCCGTGCTGCCGTAAGCCACAGGTGGCTGTGGATGACAAACCCAGAAATAGCCTTTTTGTTCACGCAGTCTTGCTCTGAGTGCGGGTTAAGAGCCTGTGAGTTGTGCGTGTTGAGGCTGCCTGGCATGAACTGTTTAGTATCTGACTCATTCCTGTTTCCTAGGAAACTTGTATTCTGATTTGAAAAATATAGTAAGGAAATCCTGTCTTTTCTGTCCTCCATTTCTGCAGTCTTCCCTTCTGGCAGAGACAAAGGCACTTCTGTGAGAGTGGAGCCACAGAATCTGTATTACAAAAAGCTTTTTTTTTTGCTTTTTTTTTTTTCCCCCAGCTCTTATTTTACTGTAAGAGGCTTGAGTTTAATACAAATGGCATGCAGAACAGTAATGCCTTAAAGAAAAAGAAGAATCAGGAGTGCTAGGATCCTTACAGCAAGTAGGGACATTGCAGTACTCCCATGTGAGCTGATTTCCTTTCAGTACATGGCACCAGGGCTTGCTGTCATTGTCAGGATTCCTGCAGCACAGGAAAGAGAAGAGCTATTTGTATTATCAGATCTGCAGGGAGTTTGGGGAGACCTAAAGATGGCAGACTGTGACCTGAGTGTACTCTTTTTGAGGGCCCAGGGGGCATGTGGAATTTGCATTTACGGAGTCTGATGTTAGAGAAGCATACATAGGTTGGGTGGAATAAAATTACTATTGTCAGTGAGCTTCATTCCCAGCAGTAATGTATTTCCTGTGCTTTAATAATCCACATAAAAGACTAGAGCCCTGCCTCAAAAGTACCACATGGAAGTTTGGTGGGATTTTTTAAAATTCTGTAACTTGACTACATACCGGCAGAAATTGTGACTACCAAGGCCCAGCTGGTAAGCATCTCTTCTCCAAGCAGTATATAACTTGTTGACAAGGATTCGAGAATTCCACCTTAAACAGGTAGCTCCAGAACTGGTAACACTGTGGCTGCCTCGGTAATCTGTGCCTCTTCCAGATTTGCAGTTGATGTTCCCAACTTCAATAAGAAAGCCGCACGTTAACTGATGGATGTGAACCCGTCAGCTGTTCCTAACTGTAATTTCTGTCAAGGCATCTATATATTAGCTATATTTATCTCAGTCTCTCGGAGTCATAAATACTGGAAACTTAAACAGGATTTAACGTGAGCATCGCAACTTTTCAGGCCACAGAAGTAGCACAAGTCCACAGAGAACCCTTACATATGCAGTCAATCATGGAAGCTCTAAAGTCCATTCCCTGTCCCCCTGCATGTACCTTTTGAACAGGAGGGCACACTGCAGTGTTCCCAGATGTACTTTCCTCCTTTATAGATATAGCACCAAGGTCTGGAATCCTCATCTGGGTTTCTGAAAGAGTTATGATAATATGCATTATTATAAAGCTATTGTTATTGGTCCCATGTCTGTCATCTAGTTTGGTAACTTAATCCTGCTCTGCAGTGAAGACGTGGACTGAACCACCAGAAGTCATCTGGATTCCTATTTTAATTATAAAATTGCAGAATACATGGAGGTGAGGATGAGATGGCCAGTAGCTAGCAGGAGTGGACAGCTTGTTTGTGCAGTTTAGTTCACGTGCAGGAAGCCCTATATTTTTAGAGTTTTGACCAGGATCTGGAGCTGCAGGAATCTGGCTTACAAAGGGAGTTTCAGGCACTGAGAAGCGACAAGGGAAAGACTATGGGGTAAGATATGTACGCATTTTGTAGTCTGTCATAAGCATCCAGTCTAGATAGATCTGAAGTTCAGATATGTCTACAGAAGTTGCAGTTGTTGCTCATGGGCTGTGCAGTGTTCTCTGGTGTTAGACTGCAAACGGACATTCCTTTGCTCTAAGCTTTTAGAATGGGCTGATTCCTGTGGCTCTGGCCTTGGGTGTGACATCAGCCCCTCACCTGCAATAGTTGTGATTGCCCAATCCCAGCTCCGCAGCATCCTTTCTTTGGCCACTGTATGTCCGGTCCATCAAGCTGTTGCTATTCCAATTTAAACATTCAATTCCACTCTCTGTCATGCTCCATGTACCCCTGTATGTTACTCCAGCATCTTTGTAGCACTTAACTTGAGTATCTGAACAAAAGGGAACAAAATGTTACTATAAGGACAGCATCCCAAACTCTGCTTCCCCAGCCTCTGTTCTGTTTAAACTTGGCTCCCAGATGTTTTGTATAGTAAGTCAGTGAAAATGCCTTGCCAGGCAGACTGTAAGTGTACCTGAAAGTCTTCAGCTCCAAAATTTACAGTTTTATTAAGAGACACTGAGAACAGCTCAGGTGTCCTCCTTAAAGTTCTCTGTAGTATTAGCTCTAGAATAAAAAGAGGCAACTTAACAGAGAGCCTAGTATACAGCAGCAGCTTCTGAGTACCTCATCCTTTTGCACTGCATGGCTAAAACCAATAGCATTGTTCACAGTAACTGACAAGTTATACTTGCCTATTTCACACTGCTTCCCAGAGAAACCTTGGTGGCACTGGCAGATGAAGAGCTGTGGGGAATAATATGCCTGTGAACATTGGCCCCCGTTGTAGCATTTATTTCTAGTGCAGGCTGTGGAATAAGCAAAAGCCAGGAAATACTGTTAGATTTTGCAGAAGTAAGAAGTTGGGAACATACATCTATCTTTCCTCTCTGGTCAGTCTCCTTTAGTCTGTTCTGGTTTTCCCTGCCTACTTGTTATTGTCATGTGCTTAAAGCCTTTTTGTGTAGTGCTTCCATTCTGCCTTTGCTCTATTCTCTCCACATAAATTATTAGGAGCCTTCCTCAGCCCCTTGCCCACTCCTGCTTAGTCCTGCCCGAGTCTGTATATATTAGTATTTTAATTTCTATCCTATTCTATTTCAAGCCAAATTTTCTGTATGACAACTCCTTCCCTGACAGTGGAGTTCTTCTTTTTTAGGATTATTAGATGGACAATCTCTCATCCCACACCATTTCCTTTCTCTTTTTCTTCTTCATACTCACCTCTGACAGGCACAGTGTGGCAGCGACTCCGACCACTGTCGCACCTACAGTATTCTATTCTGCTCCCTGAGAGCCTCAGCCAGGTCCCCCTGTGCTGGTAAATTTCTCCAGATGAATTGTCTGTGCAAATGGCTGTAATTGGAGAAAGGAAATCCTCTTTTAGAGATTCAGGGAAAAGACCTGGCTGAGCAAAAGAACTCCCTTTCCTTTCCAGGAGAAAAGTATCCATGATGGAAGCATCTGTCTAACCCGCTGCCCTTTTTACTTCTCAGACCACAATTGTCCCATCTTTCTCACTGCTATGTGGCTGGATGTACTGTTGAACGGCCTCTTTTTCTTTAAAGAAGAGCAGAGGGAGGGGAAAACTTTGGCCTCTGAGTTGTGGATAGTATTAATGGTCTGGTATTTTGCCTTCCGAATCTCTCATCCAGATAACCATGACAAACAGCTTTTGGGCTCCGTTCCCTCAGCATCATCTGCTTCCCCTCCTGTGTTCATAAAGCTTCAGGTAACATGGTTATGCTTTGCCTGGCTTACCTCTAGATCTGGCTCCCCGTTTGAAACGCATGTGTAAGCCCTGCAAGCAAAGAAGGTTAATTCTGTGAGTAACTGCTCTCTTAAGAAAACTGGGAGAACAAGTGCCTCCAAAGAGCCAGACCTTTTCTTGAGGTCTTGTAAATCAGGGGAGCTCTGAGCAACTGTCTGCCCTCCTTCTCAGACAATACAGTGAAAAGTGCCTTTAGTACCTCAGCATGGGTACTGAGAATTGTAAATCATTGAGTTGCCACAAATTACGAGGTGACTGCGTGTCATCTGAGTAACATGAACTTGGGATGCGTTGTACTCACATGGTGTGTGAAGTGATTATGTGCTCTTTGGGCATTGCAAGTGCTAACTTAAGTTTGTCAGCTTTCTGCTATTTGAAGGAGGTTCAAGCAACTAATTTCCAAAGAAGTAAACGTGAACAAGCAGTTATTTTTGCTCATTGACAGGCAGTTTCTCCATAAGCCTTTGTAGCTTGATTACCTTTGAGAGATTGTCTCCTGCAGCCAATAAATAAAATATTTTGGATAAATTTTTAAGGAAGAAACCAATTTAGAAAGCTTCTTTGATCAGGCCACAAGAGCAAGAATAACATAAAAAGAAAGAGGAAGGCTGGGATAACAATTTTTTGAGAAAGAGACTAAACATTTTAAATTGTGTAAGGTTTACTCAAGCTGTGCAATGTGAGGCTTAAAGTAAGGGGACATGGGAACCATCAGTGTCCAGCTGTAAGTGAGAGTACCGATGAAGGTGACGACAACAGAAAATAAAAGGGTGATCACCTTGGAACTTATTAACAGTGAACAGATACACCAAGAAGATCTGAAGACTTGCTTACTGAAATGAAAACCAGCCAGGACAACCATTACTGGAAATCCCAGCTTAGAGGCAGGCTAATTTGTAAAGTTTTCCTTCCTCTGACTTCTGGTGATAAACCAGATTCTCCTTCTGTCTGATGCAGACAGCTGGAGTCGATGGTAAGGAAGTGCTGCTGAAAACACAGGAGGATGGCAAGAGCATTATTTCATGCATTAGCCTCTTACCTGGCATTGAGCAGTCGTGATTGCTCCCACCAGCAGCAGGAGACATGGGATTTTGCATTCCATTCTGAGTGTTTTCCACATCACCTCCAAATATCACGTTATCTATAGAGACAAAAGAAAAAATAAGATGTTGAACAAAGGCATTTTACAGTGTGAATGGAGTTCAAGGTTGTAAGTTTAAATAAAATTTTTAAATTATGAAAATTATTTTTACATTAAAACACTGCAGCTCTCAGCCATCTGGTCTTGCTGTCCTGGTGTCCCTGGACAGGGAAAACTGCCAGGCTGGACCCAGATGTGCTTTCACTCGATAAACTTAGAAACCTGACAAAGTGTACCCTTTTACGTCTGGAGGAAACTCAGAAAGTGTTTCCTGGGGATAACACTGGCAGAAGTAAATTCCAAGTCCTCTTTCCCAAGGTTGCTGCAAGCCAACAGTATCATCTGCATTACAAGAGAGGTAGACTTGTCTAATGAAGGAGTGTAATGCTAATTGGAAAGTGTTAATTGAGATTCAGGTCACTAAGGCCTACCTAAGAGATCTCTTGCAGGGGCACAAAAATCTGTTGAAGGATCGATCGGTCTGTGGTAATAGTGGTTTAAGAGGATTTGTGTTTTCTGCACAGACTGCTGCTTTGGGTGAGAGTGAGGGCTTCTTTCGTGTAGAGGATGCATCAGCAAGGAGACTTGGTTGATGATAGGTGGGGACAGAACTGCTATGTCTTTGATTTTTCAGTATTTCTACAGCTTCTCCCCAGCTGAGCTTCTACTATTCTGCTATTGTCATATGCTTTTGCTAAAAAGGGAGAGTATGGCAACTGGCTGGCACGCTAGCTTTTGGTCTGGTGTTCTCATTTATTTGTTGCAGCACCTTACCGTGTGTCACTTCTATGCAGTCATAACTACATCTTAGTCCCTCTAATCCCTTCAGCAGCTTTACACTTCAGACAAAGCCCTCTTCCATCCCACATAAAGCGTTTGTGCTTCTTCCAGACTGATTTACATAGCCTGTCTCCTACAGCTGTAGTCTTGGGAGAGAACCTCCAATGATCTCCAGTGGGAGATCGCTGGCTGGTATGGTGTGGCTGGGGTTAAGGATGAATCTGGCTTTCTGCCTCCATTCATCTCATTTGCTTTGAAAATCTACTTCTCTCTTCGCTCATCAGAAGTTCATTTCTTATCTGGTGAAGTTGCTGCTCTGACCTGGACACAGATAGCTATAGGAAGGACATTTGGGTACTGTGATCTATCTGTATTTCTTCCTACTGTAGCAAAATTTATTTCGGTCTGGCCTTGGAGCAGGGAAGTTTCTTGGCAGAAGCATGAATTTAGATTTCTGTAGCCGCTGACTGCAGTGAGATATGCTACCATCTTATGCCCTCCCTGACAAAGGAGAAAAAATTACTTGTTTGACTGAAGCAGAGCGCCTTGCACACACGCTGACTAGCTGCTGGGCAGAGAGAAAGTTCTGAATAGTGGGGGGCACGCTCGTAACTAATGTGGCATAGGGTCCAGTGTATACAAAATTCTACTGCTGAAATTAGTGACATGGGATTTTTCCCTTGCTGTACTAAACACCATTTCATCCTCAGAGCAGAAAAGTACACTGGATGTGACAGACAAAGGCAGTGAAGGGCTTTCTGCGGTGGTCTGTTGCCTGTGAAGGCAATGTGCTTTGCTGTGGGCTTCCTGCTTCTCTGTTAATCCCTGTAGGAAAGATCCCAGAGAAGATTTATTTTGCCCATTCTTGTATCTTGGTGACCTTGTAGTAACTGTAGAAGATCAGGCAAATGTATGCATGTAAAAGCATTCCAGTAAAGCCTGACCTTAGCAGCATGAGTTGGGTAGCTAGCTAACTTCTATGTTATGTTTAGAAACACTGCTGAACTTGAGGACTTTAAATGAGGATTTATTGGTACACTAACAGGACTCTCTGTTGGGGTGGGGGGAAGGCTGTTGTCCATGGCAGAATTTAAATTAGTAAGATGGATACAAATGATTACGCAGTGTCAGAAGTTTAAAACCTAGTGTCTAGGGACTTCTTTGAAACATGGCATTAAATAGCAAGATCCAATACATCTATTAAAAATTAGGAAGATACTGATTTTCACAGTTGAATAACAGGCTTTAAGGACCAGAGTTGGCATTATTATGTAATCTGAAATCTTAAAATAAGACAAATAACTTTATCACAGGTTTCCTGACTTGAACCTGTAGTTTTCTTCCTCAAAGTAATAGTTACTGCTGCATGCAGTAATAGTAGCTCTTTTTTACGATTGAACGAGACATATGTAATCACCAGTGTGAACAGATTTAGCTTGATCCTCTGTACTAACCAAGACTGCTATAGCAGTTAGTCTAGATGGCTGAGATAATGAATCATGAGTGTGGTGTAGATGGAAACCCCCTTGCTTTGAACAAGTCCAACACCAGAGGTTCATTTTCTCTCTTTTTTAAAAATATAATGCCTCCTCTACAAACCAAGAGCTGGGAGTGTGGTAGAGTACCAGGCAAGAAGATAAAATTTCATTCCCCATCTCTAGGATTGCTCTGCAATTCCAATTCTTGGAAATAATATTCAGGCCCTGTCTCCCATACTGTCAGTTTTTTATCATCTGCATTATATGATCCCTGAGCAAGCAGAAAGCTAACCCAATTATTTGAGAAAACTGCTGCTTCCGGAAATTAGGAGCTCAGACTGTTTATATAAAGCCAGAGAAGGCAGCTGGATAATAGCTGGTGCAACTGGAGTATGACAGATGAATGAGTCATAAATTGGGATTCAAGCTAAAAAGGGAGAGAGCTTGTTTGTGGGTTGTTGCGTGTTGGGTTTTTTTTTTTACAGACTTGTTCAAAGAAAAGCAAAATGCACAAATATTCCAGTCTCTGAAGCAGAACTGGGAGTACATCAGGATAGCTTAGGCTGTGGTTTCTCATCATTAGACTGCACAAAGAGGAGACTTAAGTTGAAGTCAGACTGAAAAGATTCACAGAACAGCTTCCAAAAACATTAGTTGCTCCAAGTCTTTAGCTCACATCTTGATGAAGAGATCCCTGTAATTCAGAGCATCTCTTGGGGATTTATATTAGTATGCAGACTTCATAATATACTTTTTATATACTTTCAAGCCCTTTCTCACCTCTTAGGAAGCATTTTGCATTGTATAACAAGCCTTTTTAAAAGCTGCAAGAGTGATTTCCAAATAGGCATTGACTTCACTTGAATCTGAACTAAATCATCAGCATTTCCAAAGCTGAAGTGGATGATCTGAACTGCAACCCTGAGTCACTTGTTTGCTGCTGTAACCCTGGGTTATATTATCCTTACCCCCTGCAGCTGTAGTTCATCATTGGAGCTATGCAGGCTTGTGTTCCGAATCCCACAGCAGCAAGGTTTTAACTTGCTAATTGTTAGTACCACTGGAAATCTTTGTTGCTATCTGTGGAGAAGCCTTGAAGTTCTTACTGACAGCTTTAAGAAATGAGATTCTGCTAGCTAAGACCTTGTTAAGGAAAGGTTCATTCAGTGAAACTACTTATCTGAGTTGAGCTGCTTTGTTAGAATTTCTCTCTGGGAAGCACGGTAAAGTGTTGAGACCTCATTTCTAAGGTACCAGCTAAGATGCCCCAAAACAAAGGCAACACGGTTGGACCTGATAATCTTAAAGGTCTTTTCCAATCAAAATGATTCTAGGATTCTAAATCTGCAGGGTTTTTTTTTTGTGGGAGGACAGACTGGCAAAGCTGGCCAAACTAGTATATCAGAGGCAATCCTAGCTGTTTGAAAACAGCAGGAAAGTATAGCTAGTTTTCAGGGGGAAGTGGGAAACATCTTTTAAATTTAAAAAAAAAAAAAAAAAGAAAAAAGAAAAAAGCAGCATTTGGGTCTTGGAGATTGACATGAAAGGAGATGTCACTATTTAAAAAGCATCTGCCTGGTTTAATCAAGTTTATGGTTATAATAATTTATCCCATGTAGTCTACTATACAAGCAGATTTTAGTCTTACACAGCACATGCTTATACTGCAGAATGCAACAGAGAGTCTCTCTAAAGTTGTCTTGTGTCAGATGCCACATCCTTTCTCCCTCTTCTTTTCTGCTGTCCCTGTTCAGGCTAGCTTATCTTATAATGCAGCAGCCCGTTTTCCCCCTCCTTTCCCCATCTCCATGGGGCGATGCCTGTCCATCCATTGGTGGCTGCTGTCCCACTATGTGTGGAAAACTGGTAACAGATGTCGCCAGATTTTTTTTAATTTTTTTTTCAGTTTCGGGAAAGGTAAAACTTAGGCCAGTCAATTGGAATGTTCTGAATGATAAGCCCTATCAAACTGAAACCATATGGCTATTTGAAAAATACCATGTTTACAAGACTCCAAGCAGAAACCTGCAAGCAATGTGCTTTCTGGAAGGGCTCTCCTAAACAGTTTTGTGACTTCTGCTCTCGCCCTTTGCTTCCTCTCTGATCAAAAATACTCTAGCAATAAGCCCGGGGCCTAGATGTGGTGTTCCGACATTTTGATTCTATACTTACAGGTACATTAGGACGTTAACATATACGCTACCCTAAATGTATCTCTCTTTGCTGAAGCATCATCAGCAGGAATACTTTAAATCCCACATATTAATTTATTATTAATAACAGCCTTCTAAGCAGTAAGAGTGTGCGTATTATCTTACCAAAGTGGAATAAGACCTAGAAAAGGAATGTATCTTATCAAGGTCAAACAAAAAGTCATTACTAGAAATTATAAGTAGCTCTCCCTCCCCGTATGCATCCCAATAACCTAGTATGTCCATTCCAAAATACTTTTGATTCTGAATCTATAGCACAAATATCTTTTTTGATATCTCTTTTGATATTTCTTGAACAGCTATCTTGATCTAGTTCAAGCAAGAGACTGCATATCCTTGCTGCCTTTTCCTGCCTTCTGGAGAAAGTGCTTCTGTATCCCTTTTCTGAACTGAGCAATGAACATCAGACTCGTGCTATTTCTCTTTAAAGTATAACAGTGGACAGACCTCTGCTTTTGGGTAAAGAATTAAAAGAACCAAACCAAACCAAAAGTAAGATTCTGTAGTCTTCGAAGGCATTGGAGGAAATGGATACTTCAAACTCCGGCTTTGTTTTGGGAATCATTCTTTGGCCGCATTTAAAAAGAAGCGTGTTTAGGGAGAACTGAAGACGACCTGCCCTGCCCCTCTTTGTCCCTCTGTTACCCTGATTGGGAGCCTGGGGTGAAAGGCACAGTCTGACCTCTTCCCAGGAAGATGGTAAGTTACCCTTTCATAGCTAGCTCAATAGGTCTCTCCTTACCATCACGATATTTGTCTGTAACTCCCCCTTAAAGTTCTTTGGCTAATGCTCTTTGTGCAGGAGACTCCTCCCTGCTAACTGCTCAGAGTCTGAGGCTGTCAGCCCTTTCCCTGGAATAGCTGAAGCTTTCTTGAAACATCTGAGAGCTAGCAGCCTTAGCCAGCATTATGAATCTCTTCAAAACCTGAAAGGCAATCGCTCAGTTAGTTAACTACCGTGGTGCTTCAGTGGGATTTATTAAATAGCAACATTTAACGGTATTTAATGACAATGCCATTGATGTTGCAAACAGGACATGCGCTTTTTGAAGCAGGTGCAGAGGAGTACCTACCTTTTTGCTTTTTCTCTTCTGTGTTCTGATGATGATTTCCTTTCCAGACTAGCCTGGCTTTGTGTTTTCGGCCTCTCCGCTCTGGTCTCTCTGAGCAGCTCCTGCCCTCCTTGGAACTCCGCCCGAGGGGGCGGTGACTCCGGGGAGCGGCAAGGCGTGCTGCCCCCGCCCACCGCTGCAGGGCCAGGGGGGGCCTGCGTGCGGGGCGCTCGGGAGCGGTGTATGCTGGATTTCGCACCCAGGGTGTTCGGTTCTTTCCCTTCCAGCCAGAGAGCAGATTCGGTCTCCAGAACGACTGAACACCTTGACCTTCGGGGACGGTGAGACTCGTCTGTGTCCGCAATGGTGAACTGTCCCATCATGCTTCTAGGATGTGAGGGGTGAACGCACAGGTGCGTTACTTCTCGCATGACCGGCGGTCTGCAGTCTGTACACTTAGTCCTAGTATGGAGAAACTGTTGTTTCAAGCAAGAGCGTAGCATGCTTGAAACAACAGTGATGCTCTGAGTGGCATCCGTTAAGAATCTTTGGCAGAGAGATCTGTGACCCATATGTGGAACGGTGTCACTGGGAGAAGAAATGGTCAGGGGAGCTCTCAAGTTAAGTGGGGACAAGGAGCAAAACTTCTAAGGATACTTAGATAGAAATCAGGAATAGCATGTTGAGGACCAAAGAGTTAACCATTCACTGATACTGTCCGTCCTAGAAAATGAAGATCATTTCACCAGGGTGCAGTCACAAGGTACTAAGTTAGACGAATCTGAATGATCGGTCTTAGACCTGAAATTAGGGCCGGGTCATGAAAACTGCTGGTGACGCAATTGTTACAGTAATGGATGTGTTCTAACTTTTAGGAGCTGATTCATTAGAAATCAAGTTCCTGACACAGTGTAGTGTAAGCACAGACATAAGAAACGGTGTGTGAGGGACCTCCGTCTTCAGGAAGTAGCTGCATAGAAGCTGGGAAGCGTGGCAACGGTTAGTTTGCATATTGGCAAAGATGAAACACTGTTTACTTCGAATGTTTATCTCTTCTCTGTATGGGAGTCTATGTCACGATTATCACGTGTATTTCTCTGAGAGTCACGGTGCTGGTGGTAACGCTACTGCTATGAATCTGATTTAAGGTCAGCTGTGTTTGTTTCCAGAAGGGACTCCCAGTTGTTGAGGGAAAGATGACTGGACACTGCTGACCGAGCAGGGACTAATCTATATTATTCTTAAAGATAACAGCTATTTTCTACAGGATTTCTAGAATAAAGATGAACAAAGTAATGGCCGTGGGGGAAGATTTCAGAAGTTGTTATTCCCTGGCTTTTCACAGCTTAAGGACAACTACAGCTGGCTAGAGAGCGTGGTGTGGGTGCCTTTTGTAGTGCTTAGCATATTTTAGGAAAGCCAGCAATGACAGTGTCTCCTGTTGGCTTACCTCAAAGCCGGTCCTGTCTCAGAATAAGAGTTTCGGCAGGACCGTTTGACATAGCGATGCAGTGTGTCGTCGCACTCCAGCAGCCGGCCTGCTCCTCGGGATGCCCCTGGGCCTGGTGGCCTTTGCAGGTTCAGCGTACGCAGCTGGCCGGGGTGCAGGCCCCGCTGGGCACCTCCCGCCCGGTGCTGCTGTGGGTCTTTGCAGGGGCAGAGCAGGGCCGAGCGCCCGCCAGCCCGGGAGGACGCAGCATCTGGGCCCGCGTGCGCAGCACAGTGCTCTGGCTGGAGTGGCGAGGCGGGGAGCCGAGGTAAAGGGTGCGATTCCGTACGTTTAGCAGACGTTAAAGCAGCTGGGGGATGGAGACAGCAGTTCTGCTCTTCTACTGAACTGCGAGGTCTGCTCTCCTCCTAGGCCGAGTCCCCGACTCCGTCCCGGCCGCGACGCCGCTCCTCGGCGGCGGGGGCTTGGCGGCAGGGCCGGGCGCTCCCGCCCCGCGCGGCTCCTTTAAGGGCGGGCGGGCGTGCGCATCGCCACTTGCCGGTCGCGCCGGAGCCGGAAACGTCGGCGGAGGCGGCCTAGGCCCTGTGGAGCCGCAGCGCGGTGGCCCCGTCATGAGCCGGCCGCCGGCCCTGCAGGCGCAGACCTGCGGCCCCTGGGAGATGAAGGAGCGCCTCGGCACCGGCGGCTTCGGCAACGTCATTCGCTGGCACAACAAGGTAGGCGGCGGCCGGCTCCCCCCGGCCCCCTCGGCCCGGCGCCCACGCCCCGCGCTCAGCCGAGCCTGTGCTGTGCCCGCAGGAGACCGGCGAGCAGGTGGCCATCAAGCAGTGCCGGCAGGAGCTGAGCCCGCGCAACCGCGACCGCTGGGCGCTGGAGATACAGATCATGAAGAGGTGAGGCGGCGGCCCGGGGGACGGCGGCGCCGCCGGCCCTCGGCCTGGCGCTGCCGGCCGGGCCAGGCCTGGCGGCCACTCGCCGCCGGGGCGGGCCGGGCGGAGCGGCCGCCAGACGGGATTGCGTCACCGCCCGCGGGGGCGGCCTTTGAGCGCGCATCTAACGTCTCCGCTGCGCTGAGCGGTGAGAGAGGCCGCCGGCCGCTTGCCGCCTCTTCCGGGAGGGTGCCTGGCCCGCCATGGGCGGGCGCATAGTAGTACGCGCCGAAGAAAGCCTGGCGTTGTGTTTCGTCGGAGTCCTGATGGGTGTTGGGCTGCATTCTTCGGCGTTCTAGCCGCTGCCTTCAGCGTCACAACGGTTCTGCTATATAGCCGCTCTTTTGCCTAGCTTAACGCCTGTGCTGGGTTGTCCTTTGAGGCATTGGATTGGTTTTGTAGGGCGCGATGGCCTGATTGCCGTTTGGGTCTTTTCTGGAGGGTGGCGACAGACTGTCACACTCCTTTGCAGGGCACGTTCCTGTAGCTCCGAGGCAGGTCTGTTGTGCCTGTGCGTTGGAGGAACGTGCTGACAGCCCACGAAATACAAGGAGCTGGCATGATGCCAGGTCCGTGAAGGATGGATGAATTGCAGACCTTTGGAATTTGTTAGTTCAGTTTCTAAAAGGATTCATGGCCTTGTAGGACTTTGCGTGATGATCATGAGCACGTGGCACTGCATAGCTGTTGCAGAACAGTAATTTTTCAGGTGTTATCCTGGTTCTGCTCATCATGCGTACTTGCCTCATTTCCACTCCTTAGGCTGAACCATCCCAACGTGGTGGCTGCTCGTGACGTCCCTGAAGGGATGCAGAGACTTGCACCAAATGACCTGCCATTGCTGGCCATGGAGTACTGCCAAGGTGGAGACCTCCGCAAGGTGAGGTCCCTGGGATGGTGACGAAGGGCTGGATCAGCTTCTCTAGGGTTTCTGTTGGAGTTTCCCTGTAAAACCTCTGTTTCCACATCCTGATGCTTCCTAATTCTTGTCATGGCACCAACAGGTTTTGAAGGGTTAGTGCTTGATATTACGTTCAGCTTTTGAAGTCTTTAAGTGCTTGCTGAAACTTTTCATATTTCTTTGGTTGCAAGTGACACTGTGAGGGGACTGGACATAGAGGATGAGGGCATGTGTGAGGGATGTGCAGCAGGATGTGAGTATGGTTAAGACCATCGTAGGGCAGGGTACATCTCTGCGCTATATGCTTCCTGAAGGTGATTAACTCCTGTCTGTCATAGGAAAAAATAACACGTTAAATCTGATCTTACAGTTTTTCTAATCTTTGCTATGATCTGAGCGTAGATAAAACCCAGAGCGTAGAGCTGAGATTTGAGTCGATACTGCCAGGCACTTCACAGGAAATGGCTGTGAAGGATGGAGCAAGTAGAAGGAAGAGAATGGGGATGGCACTGACTTCTTTCACCCACTCTTTGTCTCCTCCCATGCGGTTAGACCAAGGCCTGAAGCTGTAATTGCTGCTGTTAGAGGTTACAATCCCATAGAGTTTTGTGCCTCTAAAGAATTTCATTGCTGTTACTGGAACTTCTTGCATCTGTGAGAGTTTATGGGACTGTGAGCCTCATTCACGTTACAGGAGAGAAAGACTACATTCTGTGTTGTTTTCTTGCAGTACTTGAATCAGCTGGAGAATTGCTGTGGCTTGCGGGAAGAAGCAATTCTTATCTTGTTATCTGATATTGGTAAGTGGTAGCAGTACCTTCAGTTGTCTGAACTATGGAAGCCCTTTCAGTGCCAAATCTAAGGATACGCAGCAGTGACCTTAATGATTCCATCGTAGACTGACCTTTGAAGAGTATACGTGTTTCCTGTCTTGTTCTGCCACCCCTCCCTGTGGCAGTGCCAGCCTTTGATTTTTGTTCTTGAAAATACAGGGATGGATTTTCTTGCCCAGCACAAATGCCACTCAGGATTTCCTGGAAGGTTCTGGATAGCTGAACACTTGCAAAGTGACCCTGCTTTATTGTTGCACGTCAGCCTCCACCCTTAGCTTAACAGCTGATCATCAGGACTTCAGAGTGTTTGCGATCAGTGGGTTTCCTCCTTAGTGACCAGGAAATGATACCGAGTGCTGACCGGTAACAATGGTAGATCATGTTTAGAGTGAAGTTTGTGGTCACGTGCTTGTGTGCATACGGGAAGGGGGACAGACCCAAATTTTCAATTGTATGATCTGAACTATAGCTGCTAAGAAATATTTTTGGCTATTGATATACCTTGTTCTCCTGATAGCTTACAGTGCGTGCCTAGTTGGTCTTTCTAGGGTTACTGTCCTTCAGAAGGACAGTTACATTGTTGGCATTGCTGGAAGTCTAGCTGGATCATTTCGCATTGAACAAGAGAGATCTGTCTGGGAATGCAACACTGTCAGAAGGGACACGGAGTCTTAGAGAGCAGAAAAGTGAGTCCCTTTTTGCTTAGGCCTGAGGTGTGGCTGAAAAGCACAAACTGGAAATGCTGCCAGGTTCTGTTTTTCCTAGCACCACAATTTTTGGTTTTATCCACATGAGGGGAGATATATTAAGGTATTACCTTAAGCAAGCATGAGAAAAGAGAGGACATTTATTCTGCCTTTGTACTCTTGTACTCTTAAGATGAGATTTTTGTCTTTCCAGTATAGATGGAATTCATCGGTCTGCCAGTTGTGGGGTCTCAGTGGTTCTGAGCAGAGAAAGTATGTTGCATAGAAATTTCCTGTGAAGAATTTTGTAAGTGAAATGGGGAGAAGAACACCTTGTGGACAGGACAGAACAAAGTGATTGGCAGAGCAGCTTTTGGATTGAAGGTTAAGGCTGTTGAAGAAACAGATAGGTAAAGAAAAGCTGAGTATAGCCACTCGATTGCCCGGCCAGGGTGTTAGCACTGAAATTTCTGGATTGGTAGCTCTTGTCCTTATGGGAGATTTCAACTTCCCAGACATCAGCTGAGGATGTTGTACTGCTGTGACAAGCAGGTCTTGGAAATTCTTTAAGTTTGTGGGAGATAATTTGTTGTCACAAGTACTCAGCCAACTAGGAAAGGTGCCCTCCTAGACTTGCTGTTTGTGAATAGAGAAGGACTTGTGGGAGATGTGATGGTAGGTGGCTGTCTTGGCCACAGTGACCATGCAGTGGTTGAGTTTAACATTTTCAGTGTAATGAGTAAAAAGGACAGCAGAGTTGCTACCCTGGACTTCAAGAGAGCAAACTTCAAACTATTCAGGTAGCTATTTATCAGAGTACCCTGGGAATCTGCTTTTGAGAGCTTAGGAGTCCGTGAGTGCTGGTCAGTTTTTAAGAACCACCTTTTAGAAGCATAGGGGCAGGCAATTCCTATGTGTTGTAAGTCAAGCGAGCGGGGCAGAAGACCAGTGCCTAGCTTCCAGTCCATGGGGCCTGATGGGATTCACCCCAGAGTACTGAAGGAGTTGGCAGATGTTATGGCAGGACTCCACTTCATTGTCTACCAAAGATCTCGGGAGTCTGGGGAGGTCCCTGCTGACTGGAAGCTAGGCACTGTTACTTTAATTTACAAGAAGGGTGTGAGGGAGCAAACTCTGTGTCCAGAAGTGTTTGACGCTGACTTTTCCTCTTGCACTTAGTGAGTGTTCCATTGTATGTTCAATTGTACAATATTTGACCCAAAAGCCATGGTTACACTAGGTAGAAATTAATCCAGACTGAGTTTATGCCAGGTACTGTTAGTTACACTCTTACAAGTGGCTTTTTCTGTCTCAGCGTCTGCTCTCAGGTACCTTCATGAGAACAGGATCATCCACAGAGACTTGAAACCAGAGAACATTGTGCTGCAGCAAGGAGAGCAAAGGGTAAGCAGGAACCAGCTGTCTCTGCCTACACAGACAAGTAAGTTTGAGGAACATGCATGTGCTTCATGCAGTTACAGTGGTCCCTCTGCAAGAGCGCTCAACCCAGGATAACAGCTAGCTCAGATCTGTATGTCAGATGCAGTATTCTACGTGCAGCTGAGATGAAAGGTTATATAAGAATTCTGGTAACACCTGACATTTTGATTTTCAGCTATTAAGGAAAGAACCAGACTGTACCAGTTGACCAAAGATATGAATTAGGAGTAATGTCTCCAGCAACGTGTGGATCAAGCCAGTAACAACTTTACATACTTTGTGGTATTAGGAATCCACAGGAGCCTCCTATTTCCGCTTCCATCTCTCCATTGGCACCTTTCCTGCATACCTTTGACGAGCGTAACCTTTTCTTTCTCTGCTGTATGGTGTGCTTTTTAACAGGACTTGTCTCTAGTGTTATTCTCTGTTGTGTCTTTCAGTTGATACACAAAATCATTGACCTTGGTTATGCTAAGGAGTTGGATCAGGGTAGCCTATGCACATCCTTTGTTGGGACTCTACAGTACTTGGTAAGGAAGGAATTCAGCTAGAAGAGCAGCTACCACTTTACAGGGGCATAGAGTTAACTGTTATCAGGTTTTGGGCTGGGATGAAGGTTTTATCCTGTTATGGGGTGTGTTTGGGGTGCTGCAGCTAGCAAAGGTAACTTTTTTTTGCTGACACCGGGTTTTCACAGTGTCTGCTAGCTATGTCATAAATAAGAAGTGCGAGTGCCTATAACCTCTGCTGTTCACTCTGAGAGGATCTCAAAGCTCATGAGAGGCAGAGCATTCAGCACCATCTTTGTTGTACAAACATTAATAAACTCTCGGGATAGAGAGAGCTAAGAGGTAGGTGGCTTGGTCTCATGTGTGTGTAAACTGCCTCAGGCTCCAGAGCTGCTGGAACAGCAGAAGTATACGGTAACGGTGGATTACTGGAGCTTTGGCACGCTGGCCTTTGAGTGCATTACAGGCTTCCGACCATTCCTACCCAACTGGCAGCCAGTCCAATGGTGAGTGAGCTGGGGCCAGGTGATAAGAAAAGTGCATGCAATTCAGCTGTCCTGTTTACAGGAAGTAGAAGGGTGGTCCTTTGATTCTTGGGGCAATAGTCCTATGTTTCTTGCCCATATGGAGACAGGCTCCCTTCACAGGGAGTTTGACCTGCCTCAGCAAGTTCAGCATTCCTGATACTTGCTCTTTGGGATCAGGACTGACTCCTGCTGGGCAGGTAGCAGAAACCAAAGCGACATCTGTATTACATCTTTCAAGACTAGCTCTAAGAGCCTACTAACATGCAGGCTGGGAAAGGCAGGTGATTCTTTCACCATTGTACTTGCTTGAATTCATTAGGCATACAAAAGTGCGACAGAAGAGTGAGCTGGATATTGTCGTTTCAGAAGACTTATCTGGAGAAGTCAAATTTTCTAGCAGTTTACCCTGCCCAAACAATCTAAACAGGTGAGGACTAGAAGTCTGTTACGCCATGCTGGGATAAACTGTTTCTTCTGCAGAAGGACCGGGTTTATATTATATGCCTTTCTACGTTAATCTGTGAATAAATTGAGTGCTTGTGTCCTTTGTCTGACTTGCGTAATTGTGAGTCTCTGTTTCTGCCTTCTAAACACTGCATTTGTGATCAGGGTAGGTGGGTAAGTTGTCAGTCCTCCTGCAGAGACCAGGCCATATGGTGACTGCAAATGCACTCTTACCTCTTCTGATCCCCTTCTTGTATTGGTTCTAACAGTGTTTTGGCTGGGAGGCTGGAGAAATGGCTACAACTCATGTTAATGTGGCACCCACGACAGAGAGGTACAGATCCTACATATGGACCCAATGGGTGTTTCAAAGCTTTGGATGACATTTTAAACTTGAAGGTGAGCAATGGGTCTGTATTATCCTGAAAGGTTTTCCAGAGGGCAGTTGCCTGTAGCCCATGAGAGAAGAGGCTTGAGTCACAGATGTAGAAGGAGGAGCAGCACAGCATCTCATTTAGCTGTCTCCTGACCGTTAGTGACAGGTGCTTTCCTCATGCTTATTTGAGGACAAATACTCCCTGAGCTTGTTGGGATTAGCATGTAGCTTCTGTGTGTGCTTGGTTCCATATTCTGGTAGAGGATTCTGCAGCTGAAGCTGTTTAATTGCCGTGTGGCCTCTCTTCCAGTTGACAGAGGACACAAACTTTAGCATAATGTTATGAAGTAGCTGCAAAGTGACTTTTTGAGCCCTGCAGGTGCTTTGAACAGTTTATCAGTGGCCGGTGTCTCAGTCCTGGGATCTCTGCTCAAACATGACCAATGTATCTTCAGCCCTTCTCATGTCACGCTACTCTTCTAGTTGCTTCATGTTTTGAACATGGTTACGGGAACTGTACACACCTACCCTGTGACAGAGGAGGACACTCTACAGACTGTGAAGGCCAGGATCCAGTCAGATACGGGAATCCCAGAACAGGACCAGGAGCTACTGCAGGAAGCTGGCCTCGCGTTGTTTTCTCAGAAGCTGGCCACTAAACATATAGCTGATAGCAAAGTGAGTCTGGATATTTTCTTCCTTGCTGTTGAGGGGATCAGCAGGCACTGTTCTTGCTTCGGGAGCACAGCACTCCCTGGTGTTCTGGCAGGCTTTTGTCATAGTAACCACACAGACTTAACAGCCCTTTCAGAATAGGCACACTACTGCCTTTGGTGTTCAGTCTTTGGCTGAGGAGGAGTATTTCTGTTTATGGTGTTACTCAGGCTTGCATTTTCTGAGAGAACCTAGTTGTGTCTTTTGTCTTCTGCAGGTGAATGATACTGCAGCTGTGGACACAGACCTCCTCTTCCTCTTTGATAACCAAAAAGTTGCCTATGAAGCTCAGGTTGCCTTGCGTCCTCATCCAGAAAGCGTTGACTGCATTCGTAAGGACTTTCTCTAGCATGAATGTGAGAGGTTGTCTGCATTTGAGAGGGTTGCCTGTGTTCTCTGGTCTGTATCATGTGCAAATAGAGAGAGCTTTTGCATATTGGGACTGAAGAAGCAGTAGAATGGACTGGCATAGCATTCATTCAATTTGTCAAAATAACTGAGGAAAGGAAGCGTTTGATTTTGATACACTGGGGAAGCTGCATAGGGGTTAGCCAACAACAGGCTTTGCAAGAGGTAACATGCCCCTCAAAGAGTGATGTTTGATCTTTTTTGTCATGTGGTAACACTACTTTCAGGCTTCATGCTGATACGTATGTTTCCCGCCCCCCCTCCCCCATCTGTTTCCAGTTCAGGATCCAAAGAAGAATCTCCACTATTTCCAGTTGCGGAAAGTGTGGGGTCAGATCTGGCACACAATCCGGATGCTGAAAGAGGACTGTAACCGGCTTCAGCAGGGGCAGCGAGCAGCCATGTACGGTGGCAGTTTCTCTAGAATACTTATCTCTGCCTTTCCTCCCTTATGAAAAGGACAGGAATGGGACCCTCTTGGAATGGGGAAGCCCATGAGTGGAGCTGTTAACGAGTAATGAAAAGCTGAGAGTTCTGTCCTCTGACAGAACTGCTTTTGTGCTTACCGCTACACTCTGAAGTATCTGCTTCTGATAAAAGTGGAAGTCTGTGTTTTTTAGTTTGGGAGGGTAACAGGACCTTCTTCTCCATGCAGGATGAATCTGTTGCGTTACAATAGTACGCTCTCGAAGATGAAGAATTCTATGGCCTCTCTTTCCCAGCAGCTGAAAGCAAAGCTGGACTTCTTTAAAACAAGCATCCAGATCGATCTGGAGAAGTACAAAGAGCAGATTGAATTTGGAATTAGTGAGTATAGCATCTGGCAAATGGGTCATTTTATGCCTCTGATGCCCACAAAGTATCTACCTTTTCCTGTATGAATCTGAGAAAAACAATCATTCTTCTTTCATTCCTGTAGCTTCTGAGAAGCTGCTGTTTGCCTGGAAAGAGATGGAGCAGGCTGTGGAACTTTGTGGACGGGTATGTTTCTAAATCTAAATGCTTATTCTAAAGTAAAAGGCTTGGTTTTCTTTCCTTTTTTTTTTTCCTCTCCTTTTTTTCATTGTCCTCCCTTAAATAGAAACTTCTTGTGTCTGGGCTGATTCCAGATGTCACATTGCCTTGGTTTGGGTGGCAGCGTTTTTGTCGACAGTACTTCATGAAGCTCACTGTGTTTGTAAGGCTTAGGGGGAAGAAGGGAGATCTTGAGGAATGCGAGAGGAGATTTTGCAGCAGTTACACTTACATATTCTGCTAACCAAATCCTGGAGCCAGGATAGCCGAAAAGAGGATAATGGAACATAGGTTAAACTGAATGGGAAAGCGAACGATTAGATGACTGAACGCAAGAATTTTAAGCATCAGCCTTGAATTTTGAAAAGGCAACAGTTTCCCATGCTTAATGCACATTCCATACCTGCTCCCAGTAAGGCATTCAGCCTTTTGACACAAGACAGTAACCCCTGTAAGTAGGGCCGAGGACCATTGCTCCAAGATGATGAGCAAAAGGTGACTAGTTCCTGTCTTCTTCTTTTCCAACACTCGGTCCTCCTCTGTTGTGAGGAGGCATAGGGCAAAATGTCTGCCTTAACAAGTGGCAGCTTCTGCATGTGAACAAGTTCAAGTGAAAAGCAGAATTTGGGATGCCAAGAGTGGATGTGGTTGTGTGCTGAGGGAAGAGGGGAAAAGCGGTGATGGACAGGATGAGAGAAGAGATCTGGAGCAGCCAAGGAAAAGGAAGCATGATGGCCTGGGAAGTAGCAGTACATTTACTGTGAAGTCTGACCCTTCGGTAGCTCTTTGTCGCAGGCTGTATTTTTTTATCCAGAAATTCTTGGAAGTCATTTTATCCCAGAGCACCAAGCTAATTTGCTTGAATTGAAATTACTCATATTCTCATTTGTCTTTGTCCAAGGCTGCTGTTTGCATCTCGCAGCTGTGAGTCTTTAGAAGTGTGAATGAGAAAGGAAGAGCCAGTGTAAGCGGTATTGTCTGTTAGTACAAGACTGTCCCATTGTTTATGTTCCGCCCTGCTTTCAGGAGGATGATGTGGATCAGCTAGTGAAGAGAATGATGGCCCTGCAGACAGACATTGTGGACCTGCAGAGAAGCCCACTAGGTCGTAAACAAGGAGGAACACTGGAGGATTTGTGAGTTGAACTACCTTGAACTTCAGATGCAGGAGTATTGCTAGCTAAGCTTGTTCATTGCAGGGCAATGAAAGTGCTATCTCTTCAGCCCAAATTATGGGGGACTGGGAGGACTTTAATACTAAAAGATAGTTTTTGACTCCTTACCTGTCGTCGGTCTGAAATGGCAGATGGTATATAAGAGATTTGAGTTCTTAATGCTACTTGTTCGTAATTTAGGTTCTAGAGAAGTCCTTTGTGTTCTGTGCCTTTTTCTTCTAGAGAAGAACAAGCCAGAGAGCTGTACCGGAGATTGAGAGAGAAGCCAAGAGGTAAAAGACACTTTAGCTCAAGGTCAGCTTGCTTTGTGTGGATAGTAACTTTGGAGATGCAGTAATGAGCACTGAGAAAACTTTCTCTGCATTCTAGGCCTTCCCATTTGCTAGCTCCACACGGACTCTACTGGACTCGTCTTTTTTTTTTTTTTTTTGCAGAGGAGAGTCAGGGAGTCAATTTTAAACTAGGCCAGCCTTGCTTTCTCAGCACCTTCTGAGCTCTTCTTGAAACTCCTCTGGAGCTTTTCTCAGAGCAAGCTGTTGCTGCAAGCATGTGCTGCTGCTTCTGTGTAGGAAGGATAAAAGACATAGCTGTTTTCCTTTGAGCGGCTATACAGCCCCAAGACATTAGACTCATCCTACCAACACTGCTTTCCAGTTCTTATAATTTTGAGTAAAGTGGCTGAAAACCAGTGCAATTCACCACACTCAAACCTGCATGCCCTGAACTTGGGATGTTTCAGGATTGAAGAAGCAGTGGAAACAAGCCACTAAGAATCTTCATCCTCTGTCCTATAAGCCTACCTTTCTGTGTAATACTTTTCTTATTTCAGATCAGCGGACAAGTGGTGATAGCCAAGAAATAGTACGACTGCTCCTACAGGCAATCCAGACCTTTGAAAAAAAAGTCCGAGTCATTTATGCTCAGCTCAGGTGAGCTTTGTAGAGTCAGCTTTTATTGAGGGTTGAGAGAAAGCATTTTCTCTTTCAGCAAGAGGTTTTGTTCTAGAGCTTTAAAAAACAGTGTGTACAGCTAATAAGATCTGAGAGTGTTACAGGAAATAAACTATAAACTACAGAAATGTTCCCCTACTGCAGCTGGCCATGTGTGATCCCATTGGTTTTTTTTAATAGTAAAACTGTAGTTTGCAAGCAGAAGGCTCTGGAATTGTTCCCCAGAGTGGAGAAAGTGATGAATCTGATGAATGAAGATGAGGAAACAGTTGTTAGGCTTCAGGAGAAACGACAGAAAGAACTGTGGAACTTGCTGAAAATTGCTTGTGTAAGTAAATAAAAACTCCGTTTTAACCTGAAAGTATGGTTTGTAGCACAGGTTACTGAAATAATTAATAGTAAATTTAGTATGTCCTATGGTTCTTTTATCTGTTAATTTGAATTAGTATTAAAGCCAGGTTCCAGGCTATCTCATGGTCCTGGCTGCTGGAAGTTCGTGGAAGTAATTGCTATCTGTACCTCCTGTGTTTTCTTCAGAGTAAAGTACGTGGTCCTGTTACTGGCAGTCCAGAGAGCGTGAACACATCACGTCTTGGTAGCCCCAGTCAGCTGCTGCTGCAGGTCCCTTCTGGAACCTACGATTTATCAGAATCTGTCAGAAAAAGGTGAGGTAGAGTCTGGAGTTCTGTAGCTGCTAATGCCAGCACTACAAAGCTGGGGCTCCTGCTTTGTGCAATAAGACACTGGCTTTCTCACGCTTCCATTGTCAGCAGTCTTTTCTATCTAGTAGCTGGACTTCCTGGGGCTCGTGAAATCTTCCTTATGAAAAATGGGGAATAACATAGTTTCACTTTCCCCTGCATCAATAATAAAGGGTTTGCTTTATCTGGAATGGTTGGGCTCACTTGAAGTACACTGCCAAGAGGAATTGTTGGAGCATTGTCATGTAAGGTGATAGTAGCTGAGCTATATCGTAAAGGAGAGACGGCTATAACCAAGCATGTGTAGTTCTGGCTTGCTTAAATGAACTGGGTCACCAGCTGGAATGACAGACCTTGCTTTGTTTATTAGTATGTTGCTTAATCCTTTAGTTTATAGGCTGTTCTGCAACTTTTTCTCTAGCAACAGCGACTCCACATAATAGGAATCCAACTCCAACTTGGAACATGCATCCTCTCCCCTGTCCCAGTAAATCTGGGGATGCCACCAACTTTCCCGGTTGCAATATGAATTACTAGCTTAAGAGCCTGCCTGGTAAAGGTTAATGATGTTCTTCAGTGCTCTGCAGCATACCTGCCAGAAATACTTCATAAAGGTAGGGGCAGCATTTCTTAAACAAAACTGCCATGGAAAATAATTGTGTGATTAATTGTCCCTTTCAGTGAGGAGCTACTGCTGGAATCACAGAAACTCTGTATCCAGCTAGAAAATGTGATGCATGACACAATGAAGGATCAGGAGCAGAGCTTTATGGTAACATATTTCATATTCTTCTATAAATGGCCTGGGGAAGCTTATGGCTTCAAACTTCTGCTTGTGTAATTTTGCCACGAATGTGACTAATAGAAATCGGCATGTTACTCTCTTGGACAAGGAGAGAGTATGAGTTGTAGGAGATAGATAGAAAGCACCCACTCTCCCACTTGAACTGCTGCCATATTTCCTGTTTGCTGAGAAGGGGAGCCATGCGCTGGGGACTTCAGTTGTGCCAAACGATGGGGGAAGGCGCTTGGCTGTTGTACAAAAATACTGTGGAACTGCACTCTTAAAATTGGGATGGCCTTGTGGTGGCAATACATTAGTGGGCAGCGATGCTTATTAAATAAAACAGAATATTGAAAAGAAAGTAAATATGAAGAGAAAATAAGTAGCTTAAGCTTACTTTGCAGCAGTTGCATGGTTCATCACAAAACTGTGTGGATGAACTTGTTCACAGTCAATTTTTAAATCTTCAGTTTCTTCCCCTTTATTCTGGAAAATGTCAACTGTAAGCTAGTGTTGAACTTTGTAGTTCTGTTTATTCTTTAGGCTCTAGATTGGAGCTGGCTGCAGCTTCAGGTAGAAGAAACTAACAGTCCAGAACAAACCCAGATGTAAAATCACTTCGGTTGCCTCTGAAGACCTGCTACTTCAGGAAGCCAACTGTGAAAAGCTGCTGCCTCTGAGAAGGGAAGTTCAAGTGCCTCCTTCTGTTGTCTCCTACTGCTTATGTGATACACATGGCCCAGCTGATAGTATCCACCTCTCGGACACTTTTTTCACAAAGATACATTAGGGAAATGCCTGTTCTAAGTGCTTGGAAAAAGCTAATCGCGCCTTAAGACAGCAGATATTCTCTGTCCTGACGTATCTTCCTGTAAGCATCACACATGGTTGTTTTGCTGCCTTTTAGGCTTTCTAATGAACAATGGACAACGCATGCAATCAGCTTGCACAGTCAGTGGTAGACGTCACCTTCCTAGTATACTTGAACTGTGAACTTGATTTCTTAACTTTGCTGATTTGCACTTTTTTCCCTAAGTGTAACGGTTGTACTTACCTAATACTTGTTTCCTATATGGGAACGAAACTATCTACAGCATATAACCTTTTGGTTTGCTCTTTTTGATACCCTCAGTAACATTTTAATGAAAAAGCTGCTTTTGCTGTGCAGGTTTCAAATATGAGAAGTATAAGGATGCCTAGAGACCTTAGAGAAGGAAATCTTCAGTATAAACATATAGTTTAACAGCATTTGCAGATTATCTATTAACCATGCTTGAAGTTGCACCAAAAAAGAGAAAGCACAGTTGGATGGGAGCAGAGCTTTTCTGAACTTTACTAAGAGACAACACACAACAATATTATGTTCCAACTGTGACCGACCAATTTATTTTATTCTGATGTAAACCCAAATTTCCACTACAGCACAGAGACCAGCTTTTATAAAAGGTTGTGAACTACAGGACATGCAGGATGCAAATACAATAACGGGGAGAGGTAGGGTTTTCTTCTGTTTTTTGGGACCAGATTTAAAATAGGGGCAACTGAAGTGAAATGTGGCACAAACATCACAAATTCCATGCATGCCTTCAAGTATCTTCCTTTGATGTGCTGGCACTCTCTGGACTTCAGTGTTGGGTTAAAATGATTCTTTGGAAGAGTACAAAGTTCACACTTCTTGACATTTCAGAGTAATATTAAGGCCGAAACACACTGGGTACATTTGTCCTTCATCTTCCAGAGCACCACCTGTTGTTTTACTTAAAGCTGCATTAAGCTTCTAGCTCAAATCCCAGCCCAACTTTGTGACCTCCAGCACTGAAATTCTTGCCATCGATCAAGCCTGAGAGGGTCAGCTTTACACCTAGGAAAACAAGTAATGAGACCCTTCAAACACAGCTCTATCCCTGTACAATGCCCTCCCTCAAGTACTTGAGCCTCACTACATACACATCCTTTACTTCTACGAGCCTGTGTAAGATTTCTGGCTAATTTGTTTATCTGTTCCGTTCTAGACATGACAGTAAAATGACCCATAGTGCAGTATGTAATGTTATTTGCTGCTACCAGTTAGACTTACGTACCAGGCCGGAGGGCATGAGTGTAACCAATTCCAATCAGGCTGGCATTATTGACTTTAGCCTACAGTAAAGAAGAAATCACAATATTTATACACTGTATATAAATATTCAGACAGAATTGTCCCAGTCCCCTGAGAAGGTGGCTTATGCATTAGCTCTTTCAGCTACTCGTAGACTAACTTCTAGCAGAGGCATATTCCAGTCTGTTTCTTTTCTCTTCTAGAGCTTCTAGCTTAAGTAATGGTTCCAATCTTGCCCTCAACTTGTGACCTATTATGCCTACATAAAATGCCACCCTGTCCTTCACTGCCCCCAGCATTGTCTCTTTATATCCTTTAAAGGACTAGTTACTACAGTCCCTTAGTAACCAATGAAGTCTGCCTCATTCACAGACCCCCCCCGCTCACAAATTGCTTCGTAGTGATTTTTGTTTTAATGAGCAATAAATACATGACTATGCAAACCTATTTTTGCATTACTAAGTTTTGAGCTGTTTACAGTAGTATTTCCCATCTTTTAATTTTGCCTGAATTGTCCTAGAACTAGTTCTTGTTTTGAAGCATAACAAATGCTCACTACTTTAGTTCTTGGTGTTGGAACGTACACCTACTTGCTTTTATTCACTGTCACTTCCCCCTGGACGTGTTTTGTCTCCTAAATCGCGCGCTCGCTCTCGTGCAAATTTTGGTTTTTTTGGGCCCTAGCATTTCTGCAAGAATTTGCAAGCATCAATAACAACACTTATCTCAGGACCTCAGCTGACTTTCAAGGGTTAACTGATTGTTATAAGGCTGTACACTCAGCTGAACTTCCATCATTTTACTATACTACAGTTTTACATTATGCATTAGATAAAAATTAGAGAATTAAAAAAGGACACTGCATCCTCTCATTACCTTCTGAAAACACATTTTGCATAGGCTCCAAGCACACTAGTCAGACGAGTGGCTATTTCACCATGGACAAAAGTGTGCTTTAATTTTTTTTTCATTGTTTCACAGATATGACCTGGGAGGTCCCAATTCAAATTTGAACCACTACAGAAGCCACAGTTTGCCATCTACCGTACTTTCTCAGCAATTATTTAAAGCAACTACTTCATACCACAAATTTTCAATATTTAAGGGAGCTTGAAATACTCATTCCTTTAACAAAATTCTTACCACAATGGAAGTCTTCTCGTCCAGCTGGTACTTAGCAGCAATACCAAAACGTGTGTTGTTACTGCCAGCAGTCCATGCAAGATTGACTGATGTCTCAACCTTATTATTAACCTTCTGATAAATAGACCCACCAAACTCGGTGCCATCATTCCTGTGTGTAATAGATACAAGCGTGTCAAGCCTTGCTTTGTTTAGTAAATAGCAACTCTTTAGATAAACGCTTCCCCACAATCATTTGATTGTTACCTCTTAAAATGAACCAAGAGCTCCAGTACTTCCCTGGACCCATACTCATCTACTTCCTAGCTGGAGCTGGCAGACTCCTGCTCACTTTATTTTTTTTTTACCCAAAACATAAATTTTGCTTGCAGAATGGAACAAGACTTTCCAACAGCTGAAACCTACGTTTTGAGGTTCCGATGATGAAAAAAAAAAAACCCACAAGAAGATAACTTGCTTGCTTGCCTTAAGTTAAGAAAGCAAGCCTGCGATAACACATAAAGGGACAAATCCAGAAGGAGACTTAAGTCAGTTATGTACACGGTGAGACTGAAAACATATTATTGCATTGTAGTTGTTTAAATACACCATCTTCAAAGACTCGAGCATCTGAATGACAAGACTAGAGCTACACTGCAATGATGGCTGGAAACACTTAAGCACAATGCAACACACACCTCCCTCCTCCACCTTGGGCACTTCTGAGCCAGAAGCTTTCTGTCTGGTGGGGAGGCAGGGAAGGTACAGTAGCTTAATTGAAGGCTCTTTTATCTAGCGCCAAAATAGAAGTTAAAGTTTACAGACTTTTAATGCCAAATTAACATTATCAAGTGCCTTTAAGCCCTTATCTTGTATACACAAAACCCCAAAATTACCCTGAAACAAGGTCTCAAAGACGGCCAAGAGTTTGAAAGTTGTACCGAAAACACCAAATATAAATTATTTTTGGAACAAATCAGCATGCCCTTCCATCCACCCACCTTTCACCTAACGCCATCAGTGCTCACTATTCATCTAGTTTGGCTCTTCTGATGATGTTTTTCTAGGCTCAGATAATACTTACACATTAGTGTGCAGCTGAAAGTCTCCTGCCTTGTATCCCAAGGCAAAGTTATTTTGCGAAAGCTTAGACTTGGCTGTATCAAAAGCCATCTGGTAACCAGCAAGCCAGCCTTCATAGCCCAACACTGCCCAGCCATAGATGGTTGGTCCAGAGAGATCAATGTCTATGTTGCAGCCTAGATTTACATATTCTCTTTTGTAGGAGGTCTTCAACTTTCCACTCTTCTTCCTGCAGAGAGAAACATGCCATTTTATCCCCAGTAGTATACAAGTATGTATTATATGTAGTTTTATTCACATATATATGCCCCTTAAGGCCAGTTAATTAAATGACTGTAATGCCTATTCAAAACCTAACAGTAACAGCTGCTGAAGAGGGCATGGGATAAGGGTAATATTGGTACTATGCGTATTTACGTGGTGCCACTTTTTCTTTCACCATCTCAAACTCCTTAAAATCCTCAAGAAGTGAAAAAGACAAAAACCGTTTCTGCTTAATGCTCTAAAACCCATCAGGTTTAAAATTTTGTACTCCACAAGTGAGCACAATGCATTATGGCATTGTCAGGTTCTTTCAGGAGCATCCATAATGTCCCACACTGATAGCCGGCCTTCTGTCCTTCAGTGACTTTCTGTCTGCTCTGTTCTCTCCACCGTTCCTTTATGTGCAGCACTTGCTTTCCTTCCTGCTTCACTGCTGGATACTAGTCTCCTCTATTGAAAAATGATTTCCTCATCCTCCGGATATCATCCACTTCGTGCTTTTCTGTCCCTCTGGAGAAGCCTCTTCATCTCTCTCCAATACATCTTTGTGTTCATTTTGCTACCAACTCAAACCTAACATAACTGAGACAAAATTTTATCACCTCCTTAATCCCTTCCACAGCCTCCTTTCTCTCCCACTGAAGACACAGCAGAACACCGTGCTGCCCATCACTCATACCCAGGCCTGGGGTCTCATTTTTGACTTAGCTGCTGATCGCTACATCCAAGCAGCATTTAAAACTCAGTATTTTTCTGATAGGCTCTCCCCAGCAATAAATAAATACCAGTAATTATTTACAAAGCAGTATCAAGCTTTGGGCATTATCCAGACATAAACACCCCTCTTTTGCCCTCCTGCCTACCAAAAATAAATACATGGTAACTGAGAAAGACAAAAAAAAGTGCTATTCCAGTGCCTATCATAATACCTATGCGGTTCTGCCTCCTCATTCAGTTGTGCATAGACATCTGCCCAAAAGCATTAGGAAAAAAAATAATCTTCCTTTGTGTTCCTAAGGCACTAAGTTGGCAACAGTAGGACTGTTAACAACATGACAAAGATGGTGTAAGTTAAGTGGTCCATATAAGACCTAGCTGGTTAAGGGGAGAGTTACAAAAATATACCTACTGCAAAAGAACAAATTTGCCAATGGCCAAAAAGCTGAAGAATCATTTTCAGTAGACCTTGTCTTTCCAAGACCAGCATTGTTCATTGCCTTCAAAATATTCTACACTGCCTGCAGAATACTCTACAGTAGATTTGGAGTATTTACACAATTACCAGAATAAGCATTTCTAATTAAAAGTCATGGGAAATTCTACCACTCCTTAGATAAAGATAACAGAAAATATTTACCCTGTGTTTGGTACAAATGTAGTGTCAAGAGCCACCTTCAATCCTTCAGCCAACTGCAAAATAAAAGAGATGTCTGCTCAGAACTCTTCTGAAATGCGATCTGTTATATTCCACTACTATAGCTCTACTTCCTGTGTAGTGTAGAAAAGACAAAACATTACTGTAATGTCTCCCATGTGTTTTACAACGAAAACTGAAGATGATGAGGGATGAAAATTTGGACTTTTTCTCCTCACAACGAGGCCCTACAACAGCGCACACTTTGTAGATACGTTACGACCGGAAGATTTCAAATCTAGTGTTGACAAGAAAATTGAGCGACTATGTTAAAGAAAGCTTCGGTTCATGTTTGCTTATTCCCTATAGTGCCAAGAATCCGTAAGGTAGCTCAAGAATCTCTCTCTCTCTCTCTCTCTCTCTCTCTCTCTCAGAATCTACAGGTATTCTTTTAAGACACAGTACTACTTCACAGGCCAAACAGTGTACCTGCCTCAGCTTTCCCACCCTTGGACAGCATTTTAAAGCACAGGTAAAAGTACAGAACCGTAACTACAAAAATTGATGGCCATACATGGCGGAGGGCACCGACAGACCTTTACTACCTTTGGCACCATTGCCTTACACTTCAGGCATTAAGTGAAAAGCATAAACCTATTTGAAAAAGAACTGCAAGGTTCGAGTGTTGTATGCTAGCAACCCTTTGTCTCAGCAGTGCCAAGCTGCAAACACTAATCTTTCTCTTCAATCTTACAATATATACTCAATCTCAAGGCAGCCAAACTTAAGTCTTTATGTATTATTAGAGCATGTAGAACTACAAGACACCTCTTTTGTTTCCTCTGCATGACTGCAGCAGTGACAGTTCTACATAGCTAGAGTGCATCTTTAAACAAAAACTCCTTTTTGGAGTGGATAACAGTGATACTCATTCAACCAGCTAGCTAATTTTGCGTGCCCATAACTGCAGTAACTCTTTACCTTTGGATCACTATGTAGCAGCACATTGCTACGGGAATGCTTGCACCTTCCTCCCCCAAAATTCACGATGCTCCCTCGCAAGTCTGTGCGTTCTGCAAATATGCGTAACTTTTTTTTTTTTTAGTACTCCACATAGTTTTGTGCAACTTTCACTCTTCAGTGTTTTCTGCTCAACTCAATACTTTCTCATAGCAGTTGCAGAAATGTTTTCAGGGTATCTACTTCCTCTTACCTGATCCTCCATGGAAACTTCTGTTCCCAATGTGTTGTCTGTGTTCCACTTCTGGGTGAATGTAAGTCCATAGTCTTTGATCTTGTATTTGGTCTCTAGACTGCCTGAAGCCTTGCCGGTGTCTGTGTTGGAAGAACCAGTTGCAGTGAATTCCTGCCAAGAGCGTAACATGAATTTCAGCACTCTGATATTTAATTACATTCAGTTTTTCCACTTGTCAAGCGCCAGCACTCACACTTCCTGCCCTCAGGCCTTTTGACAGAACCCTCAAAATCCTCCTCTTCCCTATCCCCATGAAAAATAACTTTTGCATCACAAAACGCTACTCCTTTTGGCGTCTCTGTTCTGGATATTTATTTTATTGAAGTGTGCTGATAGAGCCCTGGAACTTCCTTAGGTTGGAAAAAGCACTATTACGCAGAGACCTGACAGCTTCACTCACTTTTCTTCTGCATCGTGATTTGATTACCCTCTCCCCTCCTCTAATTTTTACTGCTCTTTTTTTTTTTTTTCCTAACTTAGCCACCAACTTCCCCCACACCAAAAAAACTTTTCCTCTCATCTTTTTTCCACTCCAAAGTGGCAATTGTTGTTTCAACATTCCACAGCTTGCTCCGTACCTTCACGTGGATCCACACACAAATACAAAAAGATACTCACTTGGGATACAAAGCTGCTTGTATCCTTGAGATTTTTCCCTCACAATCTCCTCTAATTCCCTTTATCATCATACCAGTACTGTCCCGATTGCACGTGAAACAGCACCCATTACAGTCCTTCCGGAAATCCACTCTCCCTTAAGAAATGCAATCCTACATCCAACTTATGCTGCTAGATGAAATATTTTTACAGTGTTCTTATTGTGGATTGTCGGACAAAGATTGCAAATGGCTTTACATGCATGATCATACATCAGATCAAGAGCTATGGACACAGTCAAACTTCATGATGTGGATGGTAACATGACTAAAAACAATGGAACAGTTTATGGATGACAATATGCACCGCAGAAAACCTCACTAGACAAAGCAATGAAGAGCCAACATGCCAAAACAGTCACTAGTCTTACCAGCTGAATAAACATCCAACATGAAAGTTGCATGGAAAAGGAAAAGCCCATTTTAGAACTTAACAGAGTTGTTCATGTTCCATCTCATTCATAAGACAGCATAATTAACCATTAGCATATTATGTGAGAATCAAAATTTTCAGCCAGGAAAACTATGCATATCATGAGATGTCAGTAACTGGTAGCATTAATAGTATAGAGACCACATAGTTCCTCCTGCCTACATGTTCCTGGTGCACAATGCAAGTAATCCATCAAAAGCTCAATTGAGACAGAACTCAGTAGTACAAAAGGAATGACTTACACCATTTGCATGATAAGAATGCAAGAAAAGGGGGGAGCTAAGGCAAATTCGGTAACGAAGCAGACTGAAAAGCGGGCACAACTTACCAACCAGAACAACATCAAGTGATAGTGCACACAGAAGTGACACTCGGTGTAAGAATAAGCTTATCTTGTACGTGGTTAAAGACCAAAATTACAAAATCCATGCCTGGTTTTGCCAGTCCTCCTGTGAAATCATGAGGAAACTCCGCTTCTCCATCATTAAAGTGGGGATCATGGTATTTTCTAGTTACCTGAAGTGCTAAAGCTTAATGAACGTCTGTAAAATGCTCTCAAGTTCTACCTAACAGGTAACGCAGGAGGACTGTTTAGTTTTAATTAAGTCTTGAATGTAAGCACGGTGGAGATGAGTGAAAATTAAGTTGAACGGTCGCTCTTATTTGCCCCTTGGCTTTTTGAATAAAAAGTCGGCCTGGACTCAAAATCCTATAAAAACCAACAACAGCAGAGAAACTGAGTTGCATTCATAAGCAGAAATAAGAGCTATTTAGGGTGAAGAAACTCTTGTTTGGGATGTGGCAATGGGAACAGGGAGGAAAGCCACATGTCCACAACAAAATGCGTGAAAATTCTTGCACACCACAGGAAGAGTACCACCACACCATTATAGAAATACCTCAGTCAGCTACAGGTTTTAAAATGAGAACTGAGAGAAGCAACATCCGCTAGCAAGTTACTACCCACAGCCAGTTCAGGAATTTGTCCTTCCATCGCAATGCTGGTGATGTTGAAAGCCCCCAATACTTACCACCCCACTGGAAGACTTGGTCTTCAACTCTAACTTGACCATTCCAAATCCTGAAAATAGAAGAGTACACAGCGTCTGTTTCATGGCAGCATACATGCAAGGCTTATTTCCAACAGGCGCAAAGTACACCAGGTAAGGTACACTGACCTGAAACAGCCTATTTTCATGTTTCAACAGTTGTTGATCTTACTGAGGAATGACTGAAGGAATTCTGACAATTCAAAGTGGGTGGCCTCATAATTTATAGTCATAACAGTCACCCATCATCAAGTAAGTCCACCTTCTGTAGCTACCTGCAGCCTGGGACCAATCAATACAGTTATCATTTCTTCTGACTTATGCAATTTACTTTTATATTTCTGATTGCAAGGCACTAATTTTTCTTTTCCCCTTCTCTGAGAAAAGTGTGTTTCAACTTATTTCAACAAGTGCCGTACACGGAGATACTATTGTTTTCTTCCTTTTCTTTCTGATCTGCTATGAGTTGAGGGAAATACTGGGCCCTTGCACAGAACGGAAAAGCCTGAAACAACTGACACTAAAGCAGGGAACCTGAGTTAAATTTTAGCAAAGCCTGAACTCCAGGGTGGCAGTGACCAGACCAGAGTGCTTTTTAATTTTATGTAGCACATGGATTTGGGATACAAATGCAACCTTTTTGACACACTCACAAAATCAGTTAAAAAACATCAATGCTTTTAGTACCGCTCTAATAATAGTATCAGAATTTCTGCATTTAAATTCTTCAAAGAGGAAAGCAAATGCTGTGAAATTATTTCCGCTATAGCTACGACAACAGGCTATTCTGATTAACGTAAAAACCACTCTTCCTCAGGAACATGTTTGTTGCCACATACGGTCTCCTATGGCAACCTAGGTGAGTTTGATTTAATGCCTCTAAATACAAAAACCGGAAGGTTAGGAATGCAGCATTCTTCAGAGACTGCATCTTAAGGCCAAACTCATAACTTTTGCCTCTAACTCTTTGCCTACTGCAGCATTTCCATGATACATGTCTAAAGTTCAAATTCAGAAGGGGCTAGATGCTCTGGGCCTCTGCTGAATTCCTACCACAAGGTATTTAGGAGATCTCTGGGATAGTAATGTTTTTATTGTCATTTTCAAGATGCCTAAGAAAAAATACAAAAGGTTATCAAACCACAGCCACGTTACTTACCATATCCCTTGTTGAATACATCCCTGGCAGACTTTCCCAAGTCGCTGTATGATGGTGGGACAGCCATTGGATCTGAAACACACTAGAAGCTGTAAGAATCTTCGGTTTAACAGCATAAATTCTAAACTACATCCAAAGCATTTATAAACGTCCATGACTAGTAGCCACTGTGTACTTCACCAATGCTGAACTGCAAGACCTTTGAGGAACATTCATGAAAGTCATCCTTGCATCATCATTGCTTTGTCGGAAACAAAACTTTAATTCAAACAAGTTATGAAAGCAAATCCATCATTTGGAATCACGAAACCCCAGGAACAGTATTACATTCAACTACATACGTAGGCTCACATTCTTACGTTGCAAAAAGAGCTCATGGGAGCCTTATTGCTGTTCCGATAATAAGCAAACATTGCTTTTGCGACAGGACCCTTTCTGAAAGGGACCCCAAGTGGCAAAGCCGCTTCAGCACTGAACAATCCCAAAGGAAACAGCTCACATGACATATTTAATGTTAGTTACCACAATTTAGGAATTTTGCATCAGAAAATCCACATTAAAAGAAGTAGGAAAACACTTCCCTGGTGGAAAATTAGTCTTCCCCTTCTAGAATAAGTTTGCATAAATGTGAAGGCGCACCTGCTCCAGAAAAGAAAAGCTATCAAAGACAATGTGTTTGTTTGATTTTAAGGGTAACCCTTTACCACTTAATCCTTCCTACAGCCAATGCATTTGTTGATTTTCTTCTCTGCAACACCTGACACTGGAAATCCCTGATCCCCTAGTTGTTACTTTACCCTACTAAGAAGTAATAATAGAAGCAAAACATGTAAAACCCCTAAAGGCATTGCTTCTCTTCCACCACTTTAGTTGCTTACCAGTACTTGGTCTCTCTGTCACAAATGCAACAGCATCTCTATTAAGCAGTCAAGTCCTGTTTTCAGACAGCTAGCCCTTTCCTAAAATGAAGCACTCGGGCAATTCACGTCCCATAGTAGACAAACTCTATATTCAGTGACTTAACAACTGACCTGTACTATGCATCTATCAATACATGGACTCGATGATCCTTATGGCTTCCTTCCAACTTGAGATATGCTACGGTTCAATGAATATTTACCTGTGGATTTAGAGGATCTAAAATAGCTGGACCTGACTGCAGGTTCCTTAGCTGAAGATCAGTACATAAAACAGGTAGTTTTCAAAATTAACTATGTAAAATGGCCTTTTTACCTGTCAAACATGCAGGGAAAAATTACAATCAGTGAATCATTAAACTGATGAAAGAGAAACAGAACGTGCACTTTTATGACAGCATAGTTTAAATTATTACAACAGCTTTAGCAATACAGCTATGGAGCAGAGCCTCTTTTAAAATGTTTTTTTTTCACACAAATCTCTCAACTCAGAAGTTTCAACTCATACTTTAAATTTGGGGTTTCTGGTGTTTTGTTTTGTTTTTTGTTGGTGGTGGTTGGTTGTGTTTGGGGTTTTTTGTTTGTTTTGGTTTTTTAAATAGGTTTGTCAGAATAGTTCAACCTGTTGACTTCAAAAGCTTAGCAACTCAAGTTTTTTTGAGGAAGGCTTATGCTTGGACATTTTAACATGGTGATACTCTACATATGCAGTAACTGCCTAACATGCTCTTGAACCTCGAACATTTTTTTTTCCAGAAAAACCAACATGAAAGAGAACTCCCTGCATAAGAATTTGTATCACACACCAGCAAATTTTTTAAAAATGCTCTTCAGTCACAGTTGGCTTTCAGGGAACTACCCAGCTGTTGAAAACATGACAGCAACAGTCCATAATCACATGGATTTGTAGCTGGTCTCCAAACCACATAACCTAGTCTAACAATAATCAGTGGTGAGCCACAACACATTTTGGGAGTTGGGACTGACCTATTCAGAGTTTAGAAGACATTGGTCTACTCTAACTTTCAAATTACACGGAGAAGTTACATCAAACAAAAGCAAGAGCTCAGGTAACAACGCCCCACCCCAGTTTCTGAAAACATGCCACACTTTCTGCCTCTTAAATCCTTCTACCTCCCTGCACAGAGGAGGATGGACTTTAGAAGACAAATGACATCAGAGTTGACCACCAAGTAGTCTTGAGGCTCTCCTCACCAGCTTCACTGAAAGGCTTCAAGTAAAGGAGGACTTTAGCATCCTGTTCAGCACCTTCTCAACCTAAATCTCATCCTTTTGTCTGACAGCCTACTCTGTTTACACCTCATTTTCATAAGGCTACTGAGACATCTTGACTATTGTGAGCCTGCTCACTCTCCTAACACGTCTCCTCTCTTTACAGCTGTATTTTCTGTATTCTACATGTTTTAATGCATATGTTAAATGTTATGCAAGTATTTAAACAGTATTAAAGAAAAAAAAAAGAAAGATTCTACAGGTTAGCTCATGCTGAAATACATAAATTCTTTGCTAATAACAAGCAGCTCTACTTGCAAGTCAGAATTGTTTAGAGGAACGGAGCCCACAGTTCCACAACTATTAATGCTAAATTTGAATTGGTCTCCATCAACCAGAAGCGATGACAACAGCCGACAAAACACAATGTAAAGCGGGAAAAGAAACAAAGCCAGAGATCTAGAACTAAGCCACAGTACTCATTTTAAGCACCTTGGCTTTAAACAAAGCCTCCTTAATGTTGTGCTTTGATTTTTCCCTCCCACAACAATAAAATTACAACTACAGGCGAGTATTTATCAAGGAATAAAAGGTGGGAGGCAACCAACGCTTAATCCAATATAGCGCAAGTAAGCCAACGTCTGTATATAAACTGCAAAAAGTTAACACGAAATTGGAAATTTCAATGAAGAAATAAACGCAAGGATACCCCCACCGGTCTACGGAATAACTGAAAAAAATAAACAAGAAACGCACGCAAGAAAGCAAATTGAGAAGAACCCCACTTAAGAGATGCCAGCTTCATTTTTACTGGCGGGTACCGCAGCAACGCCGCCAGCGACAGCTGCCACCCACCCTTCGGCGGATGAGCCGAGGAGCGGCGGTGCCGGCTGCGCGGCCCCGAGAGCCGCCCGGCAAGGCAACGCGCGGGCACGCGGGCGCGCTCCCGAGCGGCGCAAAGCGGCCGCCGCCTTCTCCGTTACTGACGCGCGTTACGCAACGGATAACGGAGTGCGGGCCGCTGCACCTCCTCGAGTCGGCGGCGCGCCCCGCCGCCACCTCCTCTCCCCAGTGAAACAGCAGCGCCGCGGGAACACTCGGTCGCTGCCGGCCCCAGAAGTTCGTGCTTCCCGTGTGAGAAAGCGGAGCGCTGGCAAGACCCCCGGCCGCCCGCCCGCAGAGCCAGGGCCGGCCCGCCCCCGGGACCATCGCCTCGGCAGCCCGCGGCCGCGCCGCCGGGCCCGAGGACGCGGAAGCGCTGGCTGGGGCGAGCGCCCGGGGCCCGCCCGGGGCCCCCTCGGGGCTCTGGCCCAGCCCCGCCGCGGCAAGATGACTCGAGAGACGCCCGCCGCCGCCACCGGGCCCCGTCGCGGGCCGCAGTGAAGCCAGCCACGCGCCGCGCCGCGCCCCGCCCCGGCCCGGGCCGGGCCGGGCCCCCGCCGCTACCTGCCAGCCGCGCTGCCTCCGGGTAGAGGTCTCGGCGCCCCCAAGCCCGCATGCGTGCCACCACCCCGCCGTCGCGCACGCGCGCCAGCACGCCTCCCGTTGATGCGGCCCCTCCTACCAAGGAGGCTGAGGGCCGTGTCGGGCGCGGGGCCTAGTGCTCGGCGCGGCCCCGCGGGAGTAGGCCAGGTCGCCGTACCCGTCTGCGGGAGGGCTTCTGGGCGCCAGGCCCTCCTGCTGGCGCGAGAAGCGGCGGCGAAGCGGCCGGAGACAGCTCCGGTCTCGGCGGCCAGCAGGACGTTGCAACACCCGCTCGAGGTGCGTGGTGGGGGGCAGCGAACACCAGGCCCTGTAGTAACTGCCCCAGGCCTCGCGCACGGACCGGCAGGGCAGCTCCACTTCACCCAGCCCGTCACAAAGCCGGTGCGAGATTCCAGTGGCTGCTACAGCCACCATACCAACAACCTCCCTGCTCCTTGCCATCCCTGTTCTGAACTACTGCTCAGACAGAGCCCTTAGTAAGCGCCATTACAGCCCTGAGGCTAAAGGAGGAGATAGGCACCCCCAGTCTCGATGTAAGAGCAAACACTGCCAACGGTGCAGCCCCTGTTGCCGACAAATCCCAGCTGCTAGTCTGCACGAGGTTTACAACGCCTCCTGTGACTCCCAGGTATCTTGCAGTCCAGTTCTAGAGGACGAGGAGCGAAAGAACTGCAACACACAGCAGCCCCAAGTACGGGCCAGCTAACGCGGGGCTGGGGGGGTGGAAAAGACGCATTGTCAAGAAAAACAAACATGCGCAGACTCTGAACAAGGCCTTTTTCTTCCATTTAGAAGCATTCAGTGTTATGGAGAAATCCTGCAAGGCCAGCAAATTCTGCCTCAAATCGCAAGACGAAGTAGACTTCTGGACTACCTGTTGAGATTGATGGAGAACCTATCAGTGTAATGCGTTCGCTGCCTAGGAAACATTCGTAAACGTGGTAAGGTAAGCTTGTATAACTGCATTTTGATGCTCTTAAAATTACAGCTAAAAAAAAATAATCAAACAGGATTGCACATTCATGATTAAGTTCTCACTTACTTTATTCCCACTGATTATTGAAGAAAACACTGAATACATCAGCTATATATATTTTACTATGAGGCATCAGAAGACTTTGCATAGCACCAAGTTAACTTCTAGTCACTGTACATACCGCTGCATGCATTAGGGCTGGGGAACATTCCCAGGAAATAATTCAACTCCAAAAGGAAAACCAGAAGCAAATAAAGGGATAAGCCAGAGTATCAGTCTATAATCTCTACTACTAAGACTGATCAATGCTAATTATATAAGAACAAGTAAAAAAAAATGTAGTAGTTCTGTAGCAGGCCTAAGTCAGATAAAAATAAGAAACAGTATTACTCCTGTCTTTGTCTTACGATTCAAGTCAGGTTAAGTAGTCTGACAATACGGATGCAAACTCCTCTCTGTCCCCATAAAGGCAGACAGACGACCTCATCATTAACAGATCAGGAAAAATGTTATATAATTAGCAATAGTCAATTTGACTATGTATAAAATAGTCTTGCCTTTTCAAGCTTGCAATTCTGTAATACATTTGCCTTATACTCCTACAAGGTATTCAAATACAGTATCAGCAATGCATTCCATGCTGCTGCTCTATAATACGTCCAAGTTAGTTCACTAACTAGTTAAGTTTTAAGCTAACCAACAGAATCCCTGTCCCAAATACAACTAGTAATGAAATCTTGATGGGATCTTCTCTCACATCCAAAATAGTTATTAGCTTTCACAATGATTTAAGAGGAGCTATAAAATCAGAGCTGACAGGTTTGCATATAAAAAAGAGCAGATTGACTCTATAGGGAGTGGCTGAAATGCATCAGTTAATCAGACCGGTCTTCTGGGTAACAGCAAGTTGAACTAAATACAGAACACTGCAATCGATAGTGCTACAACATATCTAGGAACAAAGAACACGGGTCACATGCAACACGAGAATGGTCACATTAGCATATGGCCATATTGAAAGGTTTTAGAAGGACACAGAAACAGCTTAGCATGAGCTTCAGCACTGCACTAGGACACTTAACACAGAGATAAGGAGATACAGATAGTAGTTGAAAATGGTATTCTTTAGGAGTACTTCAGGACACAGCCAGCTTCCTCAGTCTTGTGTCTACACATACATAGAAACAGATCAGAAGAATGATCTAGCAGACCAATACGCAGCTGAGTGGGGAAATGCCTACATCAGTTCAAAATGTCAATCCCTTAATCAGGAGAAGGCTGGTTAACAGAGAGAAGAGGTGCAGTCTGTCAGAAGCAGAATTGTTGCTGCTAGATTAAACAGTTATCTGTTAAAAGCCTACATTACACAACTTTATATAATTGGGTGGCTGGGGTTTTTTTGTAGGTTTGGGTTGGTTTTGGGTTGTTTTGTTTAGTTTTTTTGTTGTGTTTTTTTGGTTTTTTGGTTGGTTTTTTTTTTTTTTTGGGCAGGGGGGTGGTGTGGTTTGAAAAAAGTGCTAAAACCCAGAGACTTTGCTTATTCTTCATCACTTGACATTTTTGAATCAAGGCTTGATGTCAAAAAAAAAAAAAAAGGTAACATTTACATAAAACAATAGGATCTGTGACCTTCATCAAGAATGGATCTTTCTGTCTTTAAAAATTTATGCAGGTATAAATCTCTGTATGTTTAAGAATATCAGGAGAAAAAGAAACACAGGTTGTTTTTTCTTTCAAGGTACCAGGACAAATGCACCACAAGGCAAAGTATCAACACTGTTCAGAGCCTGTACAGTCTGTCCTCTCTAGGGAAACACAGTGTCATTTCTCCTCTTCCTTTCACAGCATATTTCAAACATGTGGCTATTCACTGTCAGCTGCCTCCTCTGACACTAAATTAGCCTCAGAGGTACACCCACAGTGCTGCTCTGTGTTGGTGGTTCCTTTACTTTGTAAATAAAAGCAAGGTCCATCCTGGCAAATGCCTATGTCTACAAACATAATCTCCCATTATGTCACACACAATGGCAACATTCATTTGTTTTAGACTCAGTTATGAGGAATGGGGTAACTGCACAATTCTTACAACAGTAATCTAGTTAATGTGCATAGTAGTGTTCTTAGATGAAAAGAAAGAAATTGAAGGCTTTCTGCTATCACCATCTTTGGGCAACACAAAGCTCTCAGGAGCTCCCAACAATTGCAAACGGTCATCTGCATTGCTTACCACTCCTAAAGCTCATTACACTAAGAGTTAGGCGCAAAGTAAAAACTGCAAGCACTCATGAACCTGCTTACCCAACTGGAGAAATGGATATATAGAAAAGCTATTCTGGAGAACTTCAAAGGAGTTCAAAGACACAGAGAACAAAGACAGGCAATTGTGTAAGAACAAGCTCTACACAGGCGCACATCCTTGTGGTTTTAAAAGCCACAACAGCAGTTCTCCCAGCCAGTTCCAGCTGGACAAACTCTATAGGGAAGACATTATTTAGTACAAGAAAAGTATACCACTTTAAAACAGCAAACTGCAGCACAGCTAGTGCAGAGGAGGCAGAAAATAATCCTTTTATCAAGAATTTCCACGCATTTACAAAATCTCTGTGTACCTCACTAAACCTGTAATAGATGCTTAGCCAGTAAACAAGGATTAGTTTCTGGCTAAGAGAAATATCCACAAAGGGGACACGAATTTGTTCAGAACTGGCAAGGGAAGGCTCTTGTCCAAAATAAACCACACTTCAGCATGCACGACTATGTAATGTTCTGTGTTCCTTATACAGGAAAGCATGGAAACCTTACGATTTCTTCTGAATGTCTTAAATCATTTCAGTAGGACATCTGGGGCTGGATAAAAGGAGAAAGCCAGAATGAAGCTGGGGAAGGTCACTAATCCACAGCCAGGGCATGTTAACCTTGATTTGTCACAGGGAGAGCAGCGAGGAGGAATCAGTGGACAAGATAGAGTGGCTGAGGAAAGGACGGAAGGGCAGATCACATGCTGCTTATCATAGGTCAAGAGGGTGAAAGCTGCCTTTGCACCTCAGGCTGTACTTCTAGGCTTTACTGCACGCATCATCACCAGACCAGAATCTGCAAGCCAATTAGTTCTCAGCAACATTGCTCAACATCCAGAGTTTTTTCAGCACTGTGACCGTGGCTTCAGTTCATCTTGTCAAACACTAGTCAGTAGAGCAGCACAATGATCACACCTGAGCACCTGCCAAAAGACTAAGAGATATTAGTAATGCAAAGCAGTATAAAGGGATGTCCATTTTAATCTAGTTATTTGTGCACTGTGCCACAAACTTCCCTATTCCACGAGCTAACATCAGCCTGCAACACATAAGCACCTAAACACCTTACATTTATTTCAGTGCATAACCCTGCATGATGAGCAATAGCGTGTCCAATAGGCTGACCCAGTGCTAGGAGATTCCCTTCCTTTCTCCCTAGGCAAGCAAATTAAGTGAAGATTAGTTTCTTTAAAAGCTCAAAAGAGTATCTTAAAATCTAGATGTCTCAAACATTTCCACGTAGAGTCGAAATAACCTGTAATGTTTAACAATGCTTCAAAGAAAGCAACTGGCCCAGCAGATCTCAGGTTCTCCGTTATTGGAGGTTTTTGACAGCAGCCAACAGAGACATGAATAATGGTTTAAAAATTCCACTTCAAGACCGGAAAGGGTATTCCAAAGACATGTACCCCATTTCCTTTTTCTACTTGCTCCAGTTACTGCAGAGCTTGAATATAACATCCTTGTTCAATTTTGAAGTCCTACAGAAAATCGTTAGTTATCTCTAGCTTGTGTGTCACGTTCATTCTTCTGTAATCACATAAAAGTGTAGCATTTCAATAGCACCAGCAATGATGACTTTGCATTCTATAACTATGTGCCAAGGTGCAACTTCAAGACATTTCTGCCTTTCATGTTTCTCACTAGTCTTAAGTGTTCCAGCAATGTATTTTTAAGCAAAAAATATTGGAGGAGTTAGCTGTGCAACTAAGCACATGGGCAGTCTCTTTTTGGCCTGATTTCTACGTTCCAAAAAGCCTGCCTCAACATGTTTGCTGACTGGTTACACGAGACATTGTTTTGTGTAACAAGTATTAAAAGTTTTTTATTCTTTCATCTACTCAGCAGGGGTGGGAAACAGACTTTTAGGTGCCTTCTTCCATCCCCTCCCCTTCAAATACAGATTTGAAACAAGAGACATACAGAGTCTGAGATCTAAGTGCAGTAAGAATAATCTTGTAATAATTATGGCACTTAAGTGTTGTAAGAATAATGCTCTCCTAATACAATTCTTCTAGTCTCTCGATACATATGAAACAAACCAGTCTCATACTGAAGTTTTAGAGCTATTAAGTTTTCTTAATTGTGCAACGCCAGTACTAATTCACTGCCATGACCAAATCTGATCTATGGTTATAAAGTGCCTACTGCTACACACAGATGCTGTCAGATTACATATACTCAAGCAATTTATTCCAGCAGCTTCTATTAGCAAAACCTGCATTTGAGCATTCCAAGATGCTCTACAGACATAATCACTCAAACTGCATTCAAAAAAAAATTTAAAAAATAAGTCATGCATAGTACTTGATGAGACAATTTCCAACAACCACACAAAAGCAATAGTTTCACTTCCAAGTCTTTCAACCTCAACAAAGTAAACAGCAAAAAAATTACATTATTTCCTCCAAGAACTGCCCAGTTTTTAGACATTGAACAGACAGTAATGTTTTCAGAGACTACGTCTGTGTATATGATATTAAAACATGGAAGCATCAGAACTCTGATTGTCTTTTGCAAAACTACAAGAAACAAGCTAAGGAGGTGTGTTCAGTCTGAAATATCCAGACTTTTCTAACAACGATCACAGCCTAAGGGCTACTAAAATTATTAGGAAAAAGCCTCGATCACCACAAGTATTATCAAATCAAAGCACATAGCCTTTTATAAAAGGCTAATATTGTTTTGTAGGACTTTCCAGTGACCCCAAAGAACCAGCACTAATTTTGATAGACAGCCATCATCTTCCAAGCAAGCCACGAGAAATTTAATATGATGAACCATTTTGCGTTTACTTCAGAACTTTCTGCTCCTCAGGGGTTAAACAGAAACCTGTGATTTTCCTGATAGTTTTTTATTAAATCCCAAAGCAAAAGACAATATGCATTCTCTAAGGGGTCTGACTGCCATACCACCTTCCCCACAGGATTCTGTAGTATCAAAGCCCATTCAGTTAAACCCAATAAATGTTTTAATCAGCTTTAAGGAAGGGGGCAGGGAGAGGGAGGGACAACAAAATGAGATCTTACAGGATTTAATCTTCACTACACTTTCTGTGCTAGTGCCATGGACTTGCTTTAAACATCAGTAATGTACGCTTGTTGCAATAACATCCAAAGAAATTATATGCACTTCGTATGTTCATAAGAAGATATGAAAACATATCTCTAGGTTACAAACCTAGAGAAGCAGTTATTCACTCCGATCCTTTGGCTCTCGATATTTCCACTGGATATAGTCAAAGATGTCTTTTTCACATTCTACTGGTAGGGCCTCCCCAGCAACTCCTGCAAACAAATTATAGATGCTATTTGAAAGGTGGAAAGTCTGTATGATCCTGAAATGCCAAATGCATGGCAAGATTAAGACAAAACTGCCGTAAGAAAAACAGACTTAAAAAACCAAACCGAAACACACCCCCCCACCCCACCCCCCCGACCTTTTCATACAGTGTTTAGGTACTGATTTTCATTAGTGTCAAAGGAAGTAAGGTAATTAATTAATTTTGGGGCCATGCATTTATATTCATGTGTATATCTACCTATAGTCACCCCCTCCCTCCAAAACAAAAAAACTGAAGGACATGACTTATCTTGTTAAAAGAATGAGAAACCACGTATGTGCTGTGCATGACACTGAAAAAACAAACTTCAGGTCAGTAAGACTTTAATTAGATTAGGTGGCCCACAGAGGTAACTTTGTGCCACAGCGCTACCTATACATAAGTAGGCTGCCTCTTCTTGCTATAATGGTGTCCGATACCAGAAAGGACACTGTGAAAAATTTCATTAACTACAGTATTTATCAGAAGTATTTCCAGTACACCAGGAAACCAATTTAAGAAGATCACACAAAGCATGTAACTAGAAGGAATACTCTGTGCAAAGGCCCAGACTGACCAGTGACACCCAAGGGACGAATTGTATACTCATTGATCGTGAAGCCCATTTCCAGAGCATGAGTTCTCATGTTCTTATTGAATATATCACTTCCTGTGAAATACAGTACACCACAGTAATACTGATCTTTGGGGATAAGCCTACAATAAAAGTGGAAAAGTACAGATTTAGAACAAATGTAACAAAAGAGTTACAAGCCATTTGAAATTCAGCCATTCAGACACCGTTCTAAGTTTACTTTCTATTTACGTGCACATATTCTGCAACTCTATGCATTTGATTTTCCCACAAGCCAGATGCAAGAATGAAATGAACTGCATGTCAAAGAAAGCTTCAGCACATCCATCCTGACCCAGAAGTTACTGGTTAAAGTCTGTTTAAGCCACTGTTGAAGCTACTACATGGTTATAGTGCTCGTACTCCGGCCAAGAATTAACCTCAAAGCAGTATGATACAATAGGTCACAATTCTGAAACTGGATACAAAGTCATGGTTTACAGCATTCTGGCTAGTAACCCTGGCAGTTTCCCATACCTCAAGGGAATTAGAAACTAGTACATGCCATGTTCTGAACATGGAAGTAGAGATTTGAACAGAACTTGATGCAAATGCCTGCTATGTAGTGGACAGCTAAAGTAGAGGTTTTGCGGGGCAGGGTGGCGTGTTTGGTGTATGTACCGAATATCAATTCTCCTATGTGGATAGGCTGTTCCATCTTCTTTATCTGGCAGCTGACAGACACCCTGTGAGGAAGTAAGGAAAGCAAGAAATTAAAAATGAAATTAAACAGATTCGAGACCCATCTTCACCTCACCACCCCTAAACAACCTCTCAACAACCCTCAGTTATCCTGGAGAGCAAAGTTAAATTCCCACTGAACCAATTAAGTATTTTACTAGCACAGGTGGACGCCATAGTACTGCGAATCACTATTTTACACTGCTAAGAGGACTGGAGCTCAATGTAGCGTATAACTGCTTAATTTTTACTACAGCAGGAATGATCACAGGACTTCTCATTTCCCATTTCTCTGCCCTATTATCAGGCTCTTCAGTATGCACAAACATCAGCAACTTAAGGAAAATGCAGATGAAGCTCAAGCTAATAGAAATTTAAAGAAAGAAAGTTTTTTCTGGAGAAATCCTCTGCCACTTTCATTTCAAACTGCTTTGTAATCTTAACTAATTGACATCTCAGCCTTTTCATTTTTTTCTCTAGTCTACGATCACCTTAAATGACACTGCAGTAGGGGGTAGGGACATGAACCATAAGGAATGATGCGAAATGTTTACATACTAAACCATTTCACCAATTTCAGCTTCATGCTGAGACTTCTATTCTTAGCTTTGTTTTGAAAACTTAGCATTGCTTATGCTTTTGAAGTTACATTGTCTGTCTCCTTACTGAGACTTACTTTTCTCAGTTTCTCAGCTGCAGTCCCATTTCCCTTTTCACAACATTCCTTTCTTAACTTCCACTTTGAAGACAAGAGCTATTCCACAACCATTTAAGACTGACAGGATTATACAGAGTAAATGGTCAAACTATAATGAGCTTGTTGAACTGGGAATGCACACTGGGAATGCAGTGTCTCTGCATCTGGCTCACAGATGCACACTTAGCTTTAAGCCCATATGTATTCACACTTAAACCACTCACAAAAATGAGAGTGACTTTCACTTATTCCTCCTAAGGATCAAGCCAAAAAAAAAAAAAAAAGCCATCAAGTTTCATTCCCTCTCAGACACAACACAAACTAAACTGAAGACAAATTCGCAGGTTCTTGTAGCTCTTATTTTAAGTAAAACCAAACCAAGTAACAAAAAAATGAAATAACTTAGTGCTCCAACAGCCCCTTTCATCTTAGGAAAGCAAATATCTTTACCTGTAGTATTACATATTTATGCCTTCCAAAAGATTAGCTGGATATAACATAACAGTATCTTGATTCTTGAACAGAAATTCCTAAGTCACAGACCTTTGGTGAACCTTCCTGGCAGGACCACTCCTCTGAGCTTCCAAGGAATTCCATAAAGCCAGTATGAGTGACTGACAGCAACTAACCAGTCCTTATTTCCACTCAGTATTGCTTATGGTTCTACACTTCTCTGTTAGAAGTAACTTTTAACCAGTCTGTAAGACCAGGATACCTGGGTCCTGTAAAGAAAACTAAGCGAAGCAAGATAACACCCAGTCCACATGTTTAAGAAAAAAAAAGTTTTGCTGTGAGCAAGGGACCTAACAAAATGAATGTTCCTGTAATTCATTACTTTCTTTAGGCACTCCATATATTCCCTATTATATCCTGAGTCTGGCAGCTTATCCATTAAATCTGCTCTGCAACAAAATTGACAAAAAAAGGAGACAAAAGTACATTATGTATTACACAAAACAAGGTAAACATAGGTCCAAGATCAAAGATAGCGTTTCCAAGATCTTGAGGACAGAGTTACAAAAGCAGTCACTGGTGTGACCACTGGAAGGAATGAGGTTGTGCTAAGGTTCTGGGGAAAACATCAAGCAAAACAGAGAAACAGTTTGCATTGTGTGATGAAGGTTATATCAGCGGAGTTCATAACTACATAAATACCTGTAGATTTTCTAATACTGAAATCTTACCATGAGAGAGTCACTAGGAGTTAACTGCAGAAAGTTTTTATGGGGGGGAAGAGGGGAATTAAAAAAAAAAAGTTAAAAAAGAAATCACAACTCCAGCAGTCCAAACAACGTATCTTGTATATATCTTAGCTTTTGTCAGGAAAGGTAATCCCCTCCAACATCCCTCACCAGCAAAAAAGCCTTACCATGAATTTGGTGTCACCTTTAGACAGCACATCTGTGACAAAGTGGACCTTTTCCAGTTGTTCTACAACTTGACGCAGAAGTTTTGACTAGGAACAGCGACAACACAGAAGAAATTATTTCTCAAATAACAAGAATATCTTACCAGTTTACCAGACAATAGCTCAGATAAGTAGAGAACATCACTATAATGGTGTGTATTATTGTACATGCAGTTTGACCCGGAGGGGAAAAAAAGATAACAATACTGAAGCAAAAGCTAATAAAATTACAGTTATGCAACATAAAAAAAAAAAAATCACCAAAATCCCCATGTTAGCTTGCTTTCATTGGAAGTGACAAAACTCATTTCTTTGTTTGAATTTTCAACTTGTAGGAAATAAATCTATAGAAGCAACACAAGACATACAAACTGTCCTTAAAACTTCTCCAGATTTAGTCCCAAAAGATTACAAGGCCAACAGGACATTTCCTTCTCATCCAAAAAATTATGGCTACAATAAAGATACTTACTCTACCTTTAATCCCTGCTTTATCCAGCTAGCTGTTACAGTTCTATGTCGTAAAAGCAGATGAACTCGAGGGGGTGGGGTGGGTGTGTGTGAAGAGGAGGGAGAGAAGGGTAAGAGTAAACATACTGAATAGTTCTTCGAGAGGAACGCAACATAATACACAGATGTAAGAAGTGATTATAACTCCTCAAAATAAACATGGTGATCCAAGAGGAGTTTACTATTACAGTAATGAAAAGATGCACGAAGCTGCAATTCAAGTCTGAGACTACATATCTTCTGAATTTAAACATACCCTTCTGAAAGTAACACACACGCTGCCGATCCACAGCAGCAGAGAAACACACCTGTTTGGATGATTCAGATGTGAAACTCGGATGGGTCAGGAGAACATCCATATCGCCACTTGACTCTGCGCCTAGGCAAGTAAGAAGCAAAGCAAAATCAGTCTGTGTATGAAAAAGTATACTAACATTGGTGAACATCCATCTAACCTCTTCCTATAAACATGTTTTTCTTGTAGAAAAGTCAGTCACTATTCAAGATATGTGCAAAAAAATGATCTTAGAGAACCTTGTTCTTCCATCAAAAAGTTTATATCCCTGCATGTCTCAGAAAATACCCAAGAATTTCTTGCTGTACTCTATAGCAGTGAAGCACAAATGTTGTTGATGTGAAAACAAAGCAAACAATTCACATGTTACAATATACTACTCTTTTTGGGGGCAGGGTGGAAAAGGAAGGATTTATGTGGGTGCTTCATCACCCAACTAACCAGTCAAGACAATACTGACAGGAAAAAGCCAGGTTCCAGCACAGACTTTCTCTCTAGAACAACAACATACATAGTAATGAGTCTTGCTTAGCCCAAAATAAACATAGTAAGATCACAGAGTGCCAACCTCTTCTAAAACTGCCACAGACTGTAGCAATATAGCTTGGGTCCAGCTTCTTTACCTCTTTCAGCACAATTTCCTATGTAAAAAGGAAAGATGTGTGTTTAGGGGTGTCAGTCATTCACTGGCCATCGGTGCCTCACATCCTCAATAAAGACATTCTTACCTGCATTTGCAGCATTTCTTCCCTCGGGATTCTTTTCTCAAAATCTTCAAAATATCTGCATATATAAAAATAAAAGCATCTGAAAGGGTAGCAAGGGTAGTATCTTACAATTTCATTCAATTATATGTATATCAGAGGAAAGAATACAACTTACATTACTGTCACATCACAAAAAACTCCTCAAACGTCTTAGAAAGCATCTTGCCAAACAATGGTAAAAACTCACTACAAGCTTAACAATGCTTAGAAGATGGTTTCATTGCATATTATTTCCACCGTATATGAAGAACTGCTGTGAGGTGAGAGTAATATTACCATATAACCAATTGGTATATATTTACAGAGCCCTCTGAAAATACAAAAGGTTCCTGACAAAACTCAGTCCACCAGCAAGCAGGAGAACAGGTCCCTTGGCCATGGTCAGAGGTGATCTACATTGGAAAGAGCTAAATGGAAGCTCACAAGTCAAATATAGCTCCTGATATCTTTGCATGCAGCTGTAAAAAACAAGACTGCCAGCATGCTGCTTGACTGTGGAGAAGAGGTCAGGTGATACAATGACACACCTGACCAGCAGGCACATTGTTCACCCCTCCAGCAGCCCTTAGAGCCACATGTTCCCTGACACTCATTACCCAACCATCCCAATCCCAAGCTCTGCAGACAGAACTAATGCACTGGAACAGCCATTCAGCAAGCAGCATTCAAGCTGGTAAGTACTAAGGGACAGACACGCATTCTGCATGGCATTCTCAAGTTCAGATATGCAAAGGTTTTCCCTTGCTCACAGCACGTAGCAAAAAATAGCACTGCAAGCTTGCTAAAGTGATTCTCCAAGAGCTAACTGAAAAAAAGTTATTTTAAATTAATTTCCTTCTGGATGGAGACTAAGCCTACTGAATTTCAACTCCAATGAAACAAAAGCTTAGAATAACTGCTGAAAAGCATGTAGAGCACGCAGAGAGAAGAGAACCTTATTTGGCCTGCGTAACCTTACATTACATCCTGGTGTCTGAAGGAGTTATTAGAAAAGCCAAGCACTGGCACCCAAGAAAGCTTACTTCAACCCAATTCGCTGGTGATGGGTCAGCTTGTGCTCATTTTTTCTTAGATCTAGAAGAATTAAGAAAAACAAAGTTACTTGAGGACTAAAAATCTTACAGTAAAGTTTCCACCAATGCAAAGATGATGCACGCAAGGAATACATAACAAGAAAACAGCAACCTCAAACACAAAGCAAGAGATTTTACACTGACCCTCAACAGCTGATAGGACAAGTACAAAAGCATAGGGCACTTCCCAGTAAAGACTTCAATAGACCATTCACCTCAAAGCCAAAATCCTTGTGATTTTCCATGTAATCTCCAAGTACTTTAATTTAGATATGTATGTAATGCCTTTAGCCTGTGCACTAACTTTAGCATCTTACACATTTTCCTCAAAGCCCAGGGCATATCTGCTATCACAGTACCACTGTGGAACAGACAACTTGACAGAAAACAACATTACTGGAGTGTGAACTGAGGACCCAAAGTTACACTTACCTTCTAAAGTCTTAATTCCTTCCTCAACAAACTTCCTAGCAGCAGCAGGACTGCAAAGAGACAAGGCAATCTGCCATCAGGAACAACAAGAATCTTCTAACACTGAAAAGGACACTAGAATTCACTGTAACTGCCTAGGTTCTTCAAGGCCAAGACTGAAGCCACTTCTGATGCTTACCCTCTTTTCAGCATAGACATTTCCAGTTTGTACTTTCAGTTAGCAGAGATGGCAATCCAAGGCTTGGCCTGCATATTTTTTACCATTGATACAACTATATAGTGCTGTATAATTGTAAAAAATAAACAAAATCTCACCAAATAGGCAATATTGCTTTAGACAACAATACTGAATGATTCTAAGAACTACTTTAACCACAGCTGAACCAGCTTAAAGCAACAGCAACACAAAAGTGTCTTTAGACTAGCACTTGAAAAAACCCAAGGCGGCTCCAGTTTGGAACCTACAGTACTGCAGGCCCAGCTCCAGTTTGGCTGGAGAATTTGCCTTAAACACAACGCTCAAGTGAATGGCTAAACCTTTTTCTCCTTTAAGGGTTTGTCATTAGATTAATCTAGATGACTCTGCAGGGAAAGAGCGAGTCTTCAACTGTCAGACAGGCATTCAAGTAATGTTACACCCAGAGAACTATTCACTGTCTCAAAACACTGAGAACCACAAGCCTGGAAGCATAGTACCTTCCCGGGGAACTACTCCCCAACTACTCTGGAATCCCACGGTTACAGCTCCACCACCCTTCAAGACCTCGAATGCACTTCCTCAATAAAACTCTTACAATAGAATTAACAGATCTTGACCTGTCATTTACTTCCTTTCTTACCCTTCCCTGCATCTCTTGCCAGATTCCAGACCAAGAGAGGAAACTTCCACTGTCCTGAGACAGGACAGCACTCAAGCTTCTCCTTCTGCATCCCATCCCAATTTCTCAAAGGCATTCTCAAAGCCCAGTACATCCTCAAACTTTGAGCACATTTTCCCTCAGAATTACTTGAGAACGATCGCATTCCTCATCTGAAGAGTTTCAAACATTGCACAAAGACCCTGATGGGGGTTTTTTTGTTTGCTTGTTTGTCTTGTCTTTTTGTTTGGTTTTGTTTTGTTGCCCATTTCAGGGCTCTACTTCTCCTTTTACAAACACACAACCAAGCATCATCGTCCCTGGGCCCAACTTCCCACCAAAAGTCCCAAAGGAACTCCTCACTTACACTGTTCTCAGTCTTTCGTGCTTCTGTTCTTGACCAGCTCCTCTCTCCTTCCCCTCTCAGGTTACACAGGAGCTTCCCACTGTCATTCCTCTATTGCAAAGCCTGTAGTCGACTATTCTATACCCTTTCTTTTCAGCCAATTGACATCACAACTATGGTGTCTCAGTGTTAGCATTACAGATCAGCTCAAACACATTCTCTTCGTTATTTGCAACCACAGAAATTCTGTTCATAACTCCACCAAGTAAACTAGAGAAGGAAAAACCAAAACCAAACCAAAAAAGCTTTACCCAATGCCAGTAACTCGTGTCAGGAGGCCGATAGATGCACTTGTATCATCTTGTCGGATCTGCAAAAACAAACCACAAACCAAACCCTTCGTTAGTCCATTTGCAATAAACAGAGAAATCCTGAGAAGATAAAACAGCTTAGTCAGACTCTGCTTTGGAGGCTCACTATAAATCGATGCAAAAGAGTACCAAGGGTAGTACTGCGTATCACAATAATGCCATACGTACCAAGCCTGAAAACTGCCTAACTACCCACACTAAGGTGAACAGCATGGTTAAACCACAAAACTCCACAGCCTTCCAGAGGCCAAATTCCACTTCTCAGAGAAGACACTCACATGCTGATTATATAACCTAGAATATTTTCATAAATAGACAGTTTCGAGGCTTTGGCTGAGCTTTTTGTTCCCTGCTTTCTACTCGCCTTACACTCCATGTCCACCATTCTCAACCTGGACATCAGTCTCTCCAGGGACAACAGAAATTGCATAAAGCAAGCAGGGTACTTTGCAAGTTACAAATAAAAGCAATTATTGAGAGACAGAGTAAAAGAAACGCACCTTTTCCAATTTGCGTAGTTTTCCAGTGGATAAGAACTCATCTATCTTCTCAGCTATTTTAGCACCTACTCCATCCTAAATTTGGAGGGGGTGGGGGGGCGACAAGTTAACTTCAAGATCACTTAAAGCCATTATATCTAGGAAAAAAAAGGAAAGCTCCCAAGATTTAGAGCCCAGAAAGAACTATGAGGCCACCAACACCAATAAAACATTGAACCATAAGGGAGCACAAGAATTCAAGGGTACGACACAATCAACATAAACACTGTAATTCAAGGGCTACATAAAAAGTTTCCCCAAAGCAGTGATTTTGAACAAGGCCTTATTACGGCTTGAGTTCCCCTAATTCAGTAAAGCAGTAACAGAGCGAAGGGGAACTTGCCGCAACAGAATCCTTCTGCAGGCAGAGACGCAGCTGGCGCCCCCAGTTGCAGCTGTGAACCCCCTCCAGCATCCGCACCGCAGCCCCGGTCCCGAGCCCCGACTCGGCCACCGGGAAGAGGAGGTGGCATCGGCGGGGCCAGCCTCGCGCTGGCCCCGCGCTTGCCGGAAGCCCCGGCACCGCGCCCCCGCTCCAGCCGCCCCAAGGACCTCCCGCCGGCAACCTGGGCACAAGCACCCACCAGCTTCTTGGCTTCGGCCCCGCTCCGTATCTTGCTGGGATACCGGGAAATGACCGAGGCTGCTTTCCTGCAGAACAGGGCTGGTCAGCGCCCGGCCGCGGAAGGCGCTGCTCGCCCGGCTCGTGCGGCGGCAGGCGGCGCCCCAAGCCGGGGGCGCCGGCGGGGGAGAGGGAGGCGGTACCTGTACGCGTTGTACTTGTGAATCGCCCGGTTGACGTTGCGCTCGTAATTGGCCAGCTCTACGGGGAGAAGGGCGGTGAGAGCAGCCGGCCCGCGGCCGCCCTGCCTGCCTGCCTACCACACACACCCATACCCCCCCCCCAACCCCCCCCACCCCCCCACCTACCTGTAAGGAAGTCGGTGATGCCCTCGTTGGGGCTCTCCTGGGGAGCCTTCCGCTTGCTCATGGCCGGTGGAGACACCGGGAGGCCGCGGAAGCCCCGGCCAGAGAACGCAGGGAAACGATTCCGGCGGTGACGTCACAGAGCGCGGCCTCCTTCCGTACGCCTGCGCGGCGCGATCCGGGCTGCGGGCGCGCGGTGTGGCTCGGTGAGGAGCCGGGGGCGCCGCGGTGGAGGGCGGAGGGGCTGCCGGAGCAGACACGATGGAGGGGATCAGCAGATGCTCCGGGTGCGCGGCTGTGAGGCAGTCTGGATGTAGGTAGGCTTCCGGCACCGGACTTCCGGTCGGCCGTGTTGGCTTGCTGGGAATACCGGCAGCAGTGGCCTTCCCGCGCCTGGCTTCCAGTTGGCCGTTGGAGAGCAACTGTCTTACTGTTAAAGACTGAGGCAAAGGCAGCATTAAGTACCTCAACGTTTTCCTCATCCTTTGTCACTATGTTTCCCCTCGCATCCAATAAATAATAGTGACTCTCCTTAGCTCTCCTTTTGTTGCTAATACATTTATATTAATTGAGTCCAACCATAAACGTAACGCTGCCAAGTCCACCACTAAACCATGTCCCTGAGCACCACTTCTACACATCTTCTTCTAGGACATGCTGGAAGGCATAGTTCTCTACAGGAGCTCTCAAGTGAGTTGCGTCTGAGATGCAGCTGAGTCTGCATCTGCTCTCCCAGCCGGTTGTTCTGCCCTCTCATTTGTTTCGGTGCAGCTCCATTCGGTCCCCAGTGCGCTCTGTTCAACTCCCCCTTGAGCTCGTTGCATCCCCAAGACTTCTTTCATCTCTCTAGTCCCTTCAGGGCCATGATGATGCCTCTTGTTCTGTCAGAGCCTTTCCCAAGCCACAGGTATACTCCAGAGCAGTCTTTGTTTTCTGTCTTAGTGTGTTTCTCTTTGGTACCTGGTAACCCAAAGATGTCTATTGTTGGCTCAGATCTCCTCTTGGTTTTTTCAGAGAAGGTGATAGCCTTCAGCTATTTTTGTCCACACATCCAACATGGAGGGTTTTGTCATGTTTTGCAATTCATTTTTGTTCTAGCTACTTAGATGTTAAGTAGGCTGCTTCATACAGTTTCTGATACATTTCTTGTATTTCCATGGGTTTTGTGTGTTTTCTGTCCTTTGGGGCTCATCTAGTTCTGTTGAGGGAGTCAGTTGGAGACACCTCCAAGGTAACGCTGAATTGTTGTCACTTTACAGTAAATAATTTACTTTGCAACTGGAGATATTTTTGAGAAGCGATTCTTAGAGGATCTAGTTCTGCTTTGTCATTTGCTCCTATCCAGAATGTCATTCTGGTATAAGTTAGGCAGCATGGGTGCTCTTGCCAGAAATGAAGCATAATCCCATAGCATTTTGTTTTCTTCATAGGAAGCTAAAGCACATCACTTTTGATAACAATATTGTTATTGTATTTAAACAAGCTACTTTCCTACACAGCTTGGTAGGAAACGTACCTGTTTCTATCTATACCCCAGAAAAATAAAGTTGAATTCCCTACCCAGACATGTTGCTGATGCAATAGATGTAGGTGCAGTAAAAGAGCAGGTATTGTCACTTCCAGTACAGGTGGCTCTCTGCTCAGCACCTCACACCCCACAAACCGAAGGTGCTGGCGCTGCTGGAGGTGACATCTCTGGAGCTGGCTGGATGTGCCCACATCGAGCTTTGGTCGTGGAGAGAAGCGTAGTCATCTTTCCGAGGTAAGAGCTGGGGGACCAGTTGAGGTTCAGCTGCAGATATAGTAGAAAATACACTTGTATGTAGCTTTTTTATTTTTTGGCCAGTAACTTTGTTTTAAGTGTTTAGGGCTGACAAAATGGTTTAATAGTGTGTGGTTTTTTAAATTTTATGTGTATTGCATTTTCCTGCAATCCCTGACTATGGAAGATGGAAACTTGGGGTTTTTTTCACCAGTTTGCTGTATATTTTGTAAGCGGCAGATACCTTCTCTCTTTCATAGGACTGATAGTGAGATTGTCTAGCAGGGGTTAGGTTGAGCCTCTTGTATGCATCTGTATATGGAGCTTTAGCTTTTCTCAGGAAAGCAGCAGTGACATAAGGCATAGCGTCTTTCAGGGTCTGACATGGCTTATCACCTTTCCGGATCGCCGGCAGAGTGCCATGTTGTCTCTAGAGCCTTTGTGGCTTGCAGCAGTGTCCTTGTAGTTTATAAGCATGAGGACTTCACTTACTTTATGGGCTTGTAGCAGAGCCAGAGTTTGTGGGATGATAGGAGATAGGAGGTGCCCACAGAACATGGGGCATGGCTTGGAAGAGCAGCTCCTGAGGAGCAGATGGTGCAGGGTGTTCAGGGGTGCAAATACAGGGCAGGAGCTGTCAGGAGGGAATGGGGTTCCTTCCCTGACACTTCAGGAGAAGGGAAAGTGGTTTATGAAGTTTTGAGGCTGAGGGATGGTTGGGAAAGGGAGGAGAGTTCATCAGCCTTTCTCAGATCAGTTTTGCCATTGAATTTGTGTGTCAGTGAGGTCTGTTCTGTTTTAGTCTCTCTGTGGCTGATGGGAGGTGTAACAAAGTCATGAGAGACGCAGCAAAAACCATCCAGGCCTCTGCATCACAGTAGGCAGGGATGAAAGTCAGATGAGACTTGTCTTGTAAAGTGGTAGGTAAGTTAAAATACATCCTCCTGAACTGTGAGGTCTCTGCTTCTCTGTGCGTTTCCTTACTTTATTCCCTGAATTAGTTTTTGCATCTGTCCCTTCACTGTCCATCTGGATGTCACAGTCATTGTTACTTGGAGGCATTGACTGGGCACTTACATCCAGCACAGGTTTGTGTCACTGTCTTCCCTGGAATTTCTTGGAGAACAGGATGTGTATTATTTGCGCTTGTAACAACCTGCAGCCAGGGATGTGTCTTCTATTGTAGTCCTGGATATGCAAGCTTTTTCTTTTATTCCAGTTTTGCCTTTTTCATTGTGTCCAATGAGAGGTGTTGTAGTACCAGTCATGGCAATTACGGTTTTGTGGGTTTTTTATCCATTGCGTGTTTAGCACCAGGTTCTGTAGTTGTAAGGTGTCCTTCTTAGTTCTGTGAGTCGCCATGTCATACCATAATGGGTTTTTCCATTGGCTGACCACTGCTGTAATTCCCTAAGGGGCTTCGTTGGTAAGGAGGTAGTTTGTGTTGTTTGTTTTGTGTGTACTGTAGCATGTGTTGCTCAGGTCTTGATGTTCCCATTGTTTTGTGCTAGGCGGGCATATCAGTGGCTGTGCTGAGGCTGTTGTGTGCTTCAGCTCATCAGCATAATGCTAACTGAGCACTTCCTTTTTTGCATTAGAAGCTCAATGCACAGATCTATCTGGTGTATCTCATGTCCAAGAAGTTTGCGGATGGTCTTGTCTTGCAGCAGTGATCCAGGATGTGTCAGCATATCTGTTGTTGAGTGGTCTATTTTCAGAGCCCTTTTCTGGGACAATTACTTCTCTGCATCCTTTTAGTGCTAGGTCTTGGGGCCCGGCTTCTCGCGCATCTGTCATTGTGGTTGTGGCCGTATGTTTTTGTCATGGGCTGTGGCGTTTGATTTCTGGGGTAGCTGTAGATTCTTCTTCGTGGCCCCCTAGGTTTTCTCATCTAAAGGTGTCTTCCCTCTGGGAGTAAATCTTCTTGCTGAGAGTCTTTTTGTCTCTGGGTCAAGTAATTTGCCTTGTTTGTGCGCAGCGTCAGTCTGCACATGTGTCTGGGTTGGAGCTGCTCTGCCCAGGGGTGTAGTGATGTTAGGCAGGGGAAGACCATACAGTCCACCTCGGAGCAGGTAGACCTCAGCAGCAGGTGAGGATGTTGAGGGGTGACAGGAAGTATTTGGGAGAGGCTGCTGAAGTGCTAGTTGAATGGATTGAGTCTCAAAGGCATTAAGGCTTGTATGCATAGGGTTTAGCATTGCTTTGGGGTTTTTTGCTGGCAGGCTGTTGTTGGAAACTAGATGGTGTTCCTGTGTGGAAACAAGACCTCTGGATTTGTTAAGCTATTGATCTGCATCCAGGTGACTTGTTCAATACTGGTTTTGCAGATGCAGGGGCATGAGCCATGTGCCAAAGAACAATGGAGGAGAGGCAAGCGGAGGGCTGTGAGAAGGTGGGTTGGCAAGTGGTGTCAGAGGGAAGATGTGACCGGTGGCTATATGGCTAGGTCATTAGTTTTGGTTTGTTTATTTTGAAGGTGTGAAGTGGGATATTGGCACCAGAGATGACTTGGGCCAGGTGAGCCATGAATGGCGGGCTGAAGTAGCGGTGATTTTTCAGGTGTTGTATTGGTGAAGTAATTGGCATCCCTTGTTGTTTGTGTTTTACAGGTGGTACCTGCGCCTCAATGTAGTAACCTGTAAATGGCAGAGGTAGGGTGGCTGAGTGTCCGAGGTGAGGGAGCAGAAGATGAGAATGGGTATGGGCAGGCTGTGGTTTCAGGTAGTGTCTCAGCATGTCCCTTCTTCATTTTTGCAGAAAGGAGGGTGAAGCTGCATGCTAACAAGAGGTCTGAGAAGTTGAGGTGGTTGTCAGCTGGGTTGGTGTCTAAGAGCAAAGTGTTATATGGCAACTCAGTGAAGCGTTTCTCTCTGGTTTTGCAGGTGCTGTGTGGGCTGTCTTTGGAATTGGATGAGCATTTGAGGTGAGCTGGGCTAGTAGAGAGGAGTGTGGGTCTAGTGGTTTCTTCCAAGCACAACAGCAGTTTTGTCTTTTGATATCTTAGGTGCCACAAGCGATGACAGCTGCAGTGTCCAACATGGGAATCGGTGTAGAGCCAGGTGAGTGGAAGGCCATGTTCCTTTTGAGGAGGAGGGTGTTGTGGAAGAGGCCTGTGTCAGCCGGTGTGGTGCTTCATGCTGGCACTGTGATTTGGCAGATAATGAAGAGGAACCTGGCGACTGCAGGAACAACCCAGTTAGCTGATGTGTTTTTTCTTGAGGATGGAGTCAGACCTCTGGCCCTCTGAAAGCTAAGTTGAGGGACCAGGGACCACTGTCCTGCAGTGTTTAATTTTGGCTTCTGTTAGACTTTCCAAAAAGGAAATCTTTCTCATTCAGAGAAGTTGTTTTATGAACTTCCCATCAGCATGCATCTTCAGAGACAATGTAATTTGCCATAGAAGTTACCAGCAACAAGACTTTCAGCTCTCTTAAAAAAAAAAAAAAAAAAAAGAGAGAGAATTTCCTTCCAAAGACCCAAGCACAGATGTGTTCGAAAAGTTGATGGCATCAGTGGTCTTTGGGTTCTTAGTTGTAACAGTTGAGATATAATTAAAATTGTTCCTCTGCATGCTTCAGTACACCCAAAAGCATTAGCAAATCATCCGGTCTTTTTTGGTAGCCTTATGAATTGCAGCACTGGGGATTTGAATTTCTTTTTCTTTAAAAGTAAAACTGTATAGGGGATTTCTTATCCTTATGATTTTTTTTCCCATCATAAACGAAACTTTAAAAGCATTAAAATTTTATGATTTACAAATTGACTAGCATTGTTTAAACTTAACTGCTGAACAACTATAGCATATAATTTATTATGTGTACTTAAGCAGTTACTTAGGTATTTTTCTAAATCTTTAAAAAGAGAGGGAACTGAATGTTATGGGGTTTCTTCCCAATGTTTTGTCTGTGCTCTGAAGTACTTTTTTTTATTATTATGTAAAAAAGCAGAGTCAAATTATAATTACGTATTTTGGAGACACTGATTACAGTACAACCTTGTCCTGCAGCCTCAAGGTTATCTGCTTGCAGCAATGCTGTAACGAATGGATGGGACATTGTCCAAGATCAGTAAAATCATTCACTTTTATGCCAAGAATGTGTTCAAAATTGTATCGATTAATCTTAATATTGATTTTATGTGTTCAAATCATTCTAGTTTTTAAAGGTTGTGTTGTATTTCAACCTGACCTCCTTCAGCTCAGCTACTATCCTATCCCTTATTCGGACTGAATTCTTAATATTGAGTGACAAGGCTGGCAGAGGAAGTCTTGTGTGCATGGAGGGTTGGGAGAGCAGAGTACAGATAGTACAGGGGCGATGAAAGGTGTGAACAGCGGAGCCCAAGGAGCACCAGTGTGTTGTGCATTTGCTGAGCAGCCACTTGCACCGGCTCAGCTCGGATGCACTGTTTCCTGATAAACGTTGCAGCCCCTCTTTCAGAAAGCAGTCTTTTTTCATGTGCCTTCAGCGTGGCCTCTGTTCCCTTCCCCTCACCACCCCAGCTTCTGTTGACTTGCTGCTGTCACTCCCACCACCCTGATGTCACATGTGGATGGATACAGCAATTGCTGGGGCTTACTGTGGGGGGCAAAAAGCCTCTTCCAGAGGTTCCCTGTGCTGCTTCTCCCCCTAGGTAAGGGGAGGAGGGTAGGGACAGAAACAACCACCTGAATGTTAATGCAGGCAAATGCAAAAGGCTGAAATGCTCAAACCACGTGGATGCTTTTTTGTACAAGGCACTTAATATCACTGCTGGGGCTGCGACTGGGAAAAGGGCGGAGAAATGTAATCCCTGAACCCCAGGCTTACCGACTTCAGATGGTATAAACGGGGCTGAGACACGGATCTTTGCTGAGCCTGCTGGCTGTTCGGACAGACTAATTAAGGTAATGCTGCCACCCTGTGACCAAAATTGGGTACTGCAGCTCGGGAGCCGCGCACGCGCAGTAGCGCAATTTTGCCGTGCTCGCGGCTGCCACTGGGCGCCGGTTCCGTCGGAGGCGGTGGCGGCGGGTGAGGGCCGAGGCCACCGGTGAGTCAAGCGAGCCCCTTTGGCGGGTGCGGGTGTCTCTCCTGCCCACTGGCCGCTAGGGAACAGAAAGCATCACACCCCCCGCTGTGGGGGGGGCTCCTGGGCGAGCCGGGTCAGGGCATCCCCAGGGATTTACCCGGGGAAGGGAAGAGGGGAAGGAGGCGGACGCGCCCCGCAGGCACAGACCCCGGGTGCCTCCCCAGCTCGCCAGAGCTGCCCCTGAGCTCGCCCCGGCCTTGCTTGCTGCGTGCAGCTGCCCCCAGCTTCAGCACCTCCCCTGAAGCCTCTTGCGTAGCCCCAGATCACCCCCCAGCCCCATCATGAAAGTTGCAAACTTTCCCTTGAATGCGCTTGAGTATCCCTTAACGTGGGTGCCCTTGGCTGCAGTGCAGGAAAGAGTGGTGTCTCCAGAAGCCACTGTGGAAGGAGGGGTTTTGTCCAGGGATGATCTACGGTCATAATTGTCACTGTTTCTCCTTTCCCTCTCCCAGAGGCTGCGCTGAGGGTGGGGGATTTTTTGTTCCTCCCCTAGGGATGCCGTTGACTGCACCTGCCTCAGGCCTGCCTGGGTTGTCATCTGTGCCTGGCCTCACTCTTCTCACGGCGTGGGGGTGAAAAGAGATGGGCGAAGCACTTACTGGCTGTGGACGGGAGCTGCTTTGGCCTTTTTACTTTCTGGCGCTCTTTTTTTTTAACAGCTCCCTGTCCCTATTTCTTAATTCTTCCCTCTCTGCCCTGTAGCGTGTAGCTCTGTGGTTTGTTTTGTGTTGTTCCCCCCAGCCCCCGACCCCTTTCCTCCATTTGTCACTGTGCTGTGACACGGTCATTGTGTTCTCTGTCCCTGTTGTTTCATCATCCCTCTCTGCCCTGGTCTCTTGTCACTCTTTCGTCTTTCTCCATCTCTCTCTGTCCCGCTCTTCTTTCCTCCCCCTCTGTCATGCTGCCTGTCCCATTTTTTTTTCTGCATCTCCACTTTGCTCCACGTCCTTCTTTGTCTGTCTGTCCTCCTCCCTCTCCCTCTCTCTGATGCCTGTCTTCCTCTCTGCTGCTTCTTTCTCGATCTCTGTTGGACTAAGCGACCCTGTCCTTTTGCTGTCTCATTCCCTGCCTCATGCTTTCTTGCTACACGCTCCTGTCCAGCTGGCTGCCACTTTTCTCCTCTCTTCTAGTGTCCTAGAACACTTCTAGTGTCCAGCGCCCTGCTCATTTTTGGTGGTGTCATGGTTTAACTCCAGCTGGCAGCTAAGCCCTACACAGCTGCTTTCTCACTCCCCCACAGTGGGATAGGGAAGAGGATCGGGAGTAAAAATGAAAAAACTCTCGGGTTGAGATTAAGACAGTTTAATACATAAAGCAAAAGCCACATGCGCAAGCAAAGCAAAACAAAACAAGGAATTAATGCACCACTTCCCATCAGCAGGCAGGCCTGCAGCCATCTCCGGGACAGCGGGGCTCCATCACGCGTAACTGTTACTTGGGAAGACAAATACCATAACTCTGAACGTCCCCCACTTCCTTCTTCCCCCAGCTTTATATGCCGAGCATGATGTTGTGTGGTATGGAATATCCCGTTGGTCAGTTGAGGTCAGCTGTCCTAGCTGTGTCCCCTCCTGACTTTTTGTGCACACCCAGCCTGCTCACTGATTGGGCATTGTGAGAAGCAGAAAAGGCCTTGATTGTGTAAGCACTGCTCAGCAGTAGCAAAAACATGCCTGCATTATCAACGCTGCTTTCAGCACAAATCCCAAACATAGCCCCATACTAGCTACTATGAAGAAAATTAAATCTGTCCCTGCCAAAACAACACAGGTGGCCTCAACCTCTGCCCAGCAGCCCATTCCTCCAGGAGCTGACTGACCAACTATCTGTTCCCTGCAGGACTGACGAACACAGCTCTGGGAACAACTGCTGAGGTATCCCAGGGGAAGACCCTGAGCCCTGAAGGAGACTCGCTCCTGAGACTTGTTACGTGCGTGACTGAACACACACGCGCTGTCTCCTTTGCCCTCCCGGCTGCGTTTGCAGTCCCTTTGCAGCGGGCGAGGGGCTGTGAGGGAGCCCAGGGGAGAAGGTGCTGCCCTGTGGGGGTCTGGTGACAGCCCTCTGCTCCTGCGGGGCTCCAGGTGTGGGCAGGAAGGCTGATGCCAAGGGCCCCTTCCTGGGAAGGGGTGGCTGCTGGTGGAGAGTCTGCTGCCCTGCCCCATGGAGGGGCCAGTGTGAGCCACGGGAGGAGCGGTGCTGTCGCTGAGCATCGCTGGGCTGCGGCTGCACTGAGGGATAAGGTAAGCAGGGGCCGGGTGATTGAGCAGTGGGTCCTGGGGAAAGCCCTGAGGAGGGTGCTGGGGTCCACGTCGGAGGCACAGGGCAGGGGGGGGTGCTGCACCATGTCAGAGCTGGTGGCGGGGCCTACTTAGAGTTGTGCTGGGGAGTGCACAGGGCTCAGCAGAGCTTCTGGGTGCGGTGGCAGCAGCGGGGTGGAGGGGAAATGGTGTCGTCTCACAGGCTCAGAAAGCAGGAAGGTGCCTCTCGTGGCATGTCAGGAGCTGCAGTCCTGAGGTGCGGGGCTGCCATGTTTGTTCCCGAGGCATGCCAGGAGATGCCATGCAGTCTCTGCGGGGTGGTGCTGCTGCACCTGCTGCACCTGCTGCTGGCCCACACACACACCGCTGCACACCCAGCGCCGGACCCCCTCCTTCTGCCGTGGCCGTGCCGGTGCTGCCCCCGGCCCCCCTGCTGTGCTGCTGCTCATGGGTCTGCTGGTGCTGCCCCCCCCCATCCCCCAGCGGCACAGTCCCCTGTGGGCATGCTGGTGCTGCCCCCGATCCCCCTTGGCACCGCATCTAGTGGGTGCGCTTGTGCTGCCCCCACCCCCCCCTCCCCTTGCTGTGCCGACTCCCATGGGCACGCCAGCGCCCTCCCCCATCCCTTTGCAGTCCTGCCCCTCGTGGGCATGCCAGTGCCATCCCCGACCCCCTTGTGGCACTCACCCCTGGGGGTGTGCTGGTCCCACCCCTGAACTGCCTCCCTTGGGTGTGCCTTGTCCCCCCCGTGTCCCCACCACCCCCAGTATTGCTTCTCCCAACATATGCCATCAATAAACTGTCTGCACTCCGAACTTTGCTCTGGCAACTCCTGGGGCCCAAAATCCCTGAGATTATCCCCAAAATGACATCACCAGTGGGTGATGAGCAGGGACACCTTGAAACCCCATGGCTTCCATCGGGCTTTCCCGAGGCTGGGGGGGTGGGAGGGTGGAAAAGTGTCATCGCTTTTTACATTTTCTTTCTACATCTCCCTCTTCTGAGCTCCTTGTCCCTGGGTGTTTGTTCTTGCCTGTGGCCCCTGTTCCCGATGGGCTCCAGATGTGGCCAGTGGGGCTAATGACAGGGCTGGCCCTGCTGTGGGCTATAAAGGGGCTGCCTGAGGGAGATAGTAAAGGGGAACTGGCTGAGGAGAGAGTGGAGGTGCCTCCAGCATGGAATGGCTGGTCCCTGTGGTGAGGAAGGATCCCCCTGGGCTGTCCATGATGGAGCAGACCACCAGCACGTGTTGCCGGGAGCTTGGTGCCTGCATTGGCTGTGTGTGTGAGCCGCTGGCCAGCCTGGCGGTGGAGGGGAGTTGAGAGAAAAGCATCAGGGAGGTGAAGGTCTGAGCCAGTGCCGGGAGGTGGGGTGAGTCACACGTTCTCCCATGCGTGTCCCGGTCCATCTCTGCTGCCCTGCCTGTCTCTCCTTCTGCTGCCTGGGAAAGGGCTGCCCAGGGATGGGGAGGGCCAGCAATGGCTTTCTGTCCTGGCCCCTTTGTGGGAGCCTGCTGGGCAGCCTGCCACCTTCCTGAGGGCACTGGAGCTTCTGCTCAAGGTGAGGAGGGGTGGCAGGGCTGGAAAAAAGTGGAGGCTGCGATAGGGTGTGAAGTCAGGGGAAATGTGGAAGTCGAGGGGGTGGGAGGGTGGGAAAATGGTGTCACTTTTTTTTACATTTTCTTTGTAAGTCTCCCTCTCTCTATCTTCCTGACCCTATGTGTTAGTTCTTGCCTCTTTCTTTTCCCTTATCACTTTAGAGTTTTTCTTTGTCCCTTGTCTTGCCTCTACCTTGTTGCTCTGCTGGTCCCTTCTGCCTCTCTCCTGCTCTTCCCTCTCTGTTATGTATTCCTCCATCTCTCCCTGGTTTTTTTTGCTCAATCTCTCAGCTCTCCTCTCCCTACACCATTGTCCTGCTACACATCCCTCTCTTGTTACCAGCGTCCCATTTGGTGGCTCCCTGTCTGCTAGGGCTAAGACTTTCTTGTATTTACCATGCTGAGCCTGGTTGTTTTAAACTATCTAGTTTAGTCTTTGAGAACCATTCGATCTTATACCTTCTGTCTGTAGTATTCCATTGTTTGTCAGAGAATAATATTTTTACCAGTTAAGATATAGGGAACTTAATCATGTCAAGGAAGAACAGTTTGTGTGGCCTTTGGTTATATTGACATATACGTAAATAACAGGAAGTTGGAGAAACACCCAAGTAAAGCATGACACCAGGAGACACAAAAATATGTTCAAAGGACAATTGAGCATGCATGCTGACTGGGGTTAAAGAAAGGACAACTTGAGGAAGACTACAGACGACCACCAGAGGGAGGAGACCCCTACCATAATTTAACTGCACATGTTCCCAAATCATTAGCATATGGTAATGACTTCTAGTATGTACTGAATATTCTAATTAGTTCTGAGAAATGTAATGAATATGCATGAGTTAAACTGTACTTAAGCTACTTTGTGAGACCACTCCGATGAAGTGATCCCTAATGCTGCAATAAAGAATGCCTGCTTAATAGTGCTCTGTTGTTATTAAGTATTCATCTTGGAATCCTTACCCAGCTGTACCTAGCCTCCCACCTCGGTGGAGTGTTAGAAAGCAAGGGGGTTTGGAAGCTTTGAATTTTTTTCATGTCCCCCACCTCTTCTCTACCTTCCTCCTGCTTTTCTCTTGTCTCCTGCTGTCCTACATTTGGGTACTGAGCTTTGTAGCCAGCTCAGTGCCAGGATTTGTTCTGGGCAGGAATGAGGAAACTTTTCCTGCCTCCTCTGTGCCCCTGGATGGTTTTCAAGCCCCTGGGTGCAGAGCTCGTGGCTGTGGGCAGGTGCCAGGGAGGGGGCCATGTGCTGTGGGGCTCTGGCCAAGCCCCTGTTCCAGATGGGTTCCAGCTGGGGCAGGTGTGGCCAGTGAGGCTAATGATGGGGCTGGCCCTGCTGTGGGCTATGAAGGTGGCTGCCTGGGCATGCCTGCCTGCAGGAGCTGGCTGAGGAGTCAAACCAAGGGGCTTCCACAGGCAGCTGCCTCTAGCCAGGAGCAGCCAGTCCCTGTGGTGAGGAAGGATCCCTCCACAGTTCCTGATGCTTTGGGTATTTTTGTGATTTTTTTTTTTTTTTTTTTTTTTTTTTTGGTGGTTGTTGTTTGGTTGGTTTTGGTTTGTTTGTTTGAACCCCATCCTGGAGTTTTCTGTCCTTTGAGTCTTGTTTATTTCTGTTGAGGTTGGCAGATGGAGAAAACTTAGTGACTTAGAACTGTTGTTGGTTATCTACAATATTCACTTTGCAACCAGAGATATTTTGGAGAAGGATTCTTACAGGATTTAATTCTGCTTTGCCATTCAGTCCTATCCAGAATGCAGTGTTGGTGGAAGTTCTGCAATATACATGAATGAGTCTAGCCTTGTACATGTGGTTTGTTTTTCCTTGTAGGTTGGACTTAAGAATTTAACAGCATTTTCCTTAATTAAAATACATGCCTGCCCTGCCAAATAACCCCAAAAAGCCCCAACAGAATAATCTAGCCGGGGATTTTTTAAAAAAATTTTTTCCTTCAGCTGTGCTTTTTTCCCCTGCTCTGCCAATTATAATGCAGTGAATGACCATGGGGAGGTGATTGCAGATTGGACTGTTGAAGGGTGTGCGGAGTGGAAGTAATGGTCAGCACAGAGGAGGATCGGGCTGTGAAGTGGGTGAGCGTAACCTGTTTGTGCGAGTGTGGGACTGCAAACCCTTTTGAGGGGCTTTCTAGCTTCTGGTGTCATCTGATGGCTGAAGCGTTATTCCTGTGTGCAGGTCTGGAAGGTGAGGGCCCACTGCAATGTGCAGAGCTCCCTCGTTTTCCACTGGGCATCCAAATTGTGGAGATGATGTGGCCGTGACGAGACAGTTGTGAAGATGCTGAGGACAGCTGTGTGTCTCAAGGTAGAATAAAACTCTTTGTGTTGTGTGTGCATGTGTGCGTCCCTCCTCTGAAACAAAGGTGAGCTGGCGCAGTATTTCAGCATTATGCACTGTACCTGCTGTGATGTGTCTGTCCTTGTCACAGCTTGCATTTGTTTCCATCGTGCAGACTCTGCAGCGTCACAGATTTCGCCGTTGGCAGAGCTGGCGGTCGATGGGGTCACAGGCGCTTGGCGCTGCGTCGGCTGGAGGCTCCTGTTGGTGCAGCAGCGGTGGTCAGGGGCAGCTGGGGGCGGTAGTACAGCTGCACAGCTGGAGGTTCGGTGTTGTGGTGTATCTGCTGTGAGTGTGTTTTGCTCCTCCGGGAATTTTGGGGTCTCTGAAAAAACGAGTGGCGGAGCTGGAGAAGAGCAGGTGATGGCTAAAGGCTGAGTTGCTGCTTGGAGAGGTTGTGCTCTGCGGAGCTTCAAACTTTGGAGCCAGAGTGCAAAACCCTCAAGTGTCCGAGCTGGACCGTGGCAATTGTCCGTGCTCCAGTTGTTCCTCCTGGGAATTCCAAAGTTCTCAGTTTCTATTATTTTAATTTTTACTAATTATTTACTTCAAAACATTTAAAATAAAAACCTAAATAACAGTAACTGGAATAGTCTTTGGGACTGAATAATGCCATTAATCTACTCTAGCTTTTACTTCAAACTTTGCAGACAGTACTTACTCCCAATTTATGTAATAAAATTACAAGTAGCAGAATATAAACAATAGAGCACTAATTGGAAGTAATACCTGTACAGAAACAATTCCAATATTAAAAGAAAAAAATCATGCATCCTAGTTAATCCACTTAGTAGTAAAGTAACAATTAAAATATTAGAGTGTACATAAATAAAAGAAGCATTTTTTAGGATTGAGTAATGGCTAAATTTAGTTGCAGATATTACTTAATGAACCAGGCAGTAATTATTCCCAATCTGTATTGCAATTACAAAAATTAATAGTTTAGAGATCTGTTTTAAGTGATAAAGATAGAAAACTAATTGGGGGTCATTAATAGCTAAATTTAAACACAGCCATTATTAAATACGTTGCAGATATTAATGATTCTGAATGGGAAAGAAAAATAGAGTTTTAGATTTAAAAGTAGAGCTAACATATAAAAATAATGCAAGTTAAATCTGATTAACAAATTTAGTTTTAATTTTAGAAACATATAGAACACTAATTGGGCAGCATTAATGCCTATTTAATAATAACAGCAATCTTAAACTTATGCATTAAAGATACCCCTGCAGCATTATCAGATTAAATTTTTCTAATTATGAAGTAGAAGTAGAATACTAATTGGGAGCAGTTTATTATAACAGTATCTTATTGTAATGGTGGTAATCAAAGTACTCCTAATTAGGTTTCTGAAATAATGTTTTAGAATAGTAATTAACCTTTCCTTTTGTGTCAGTCTGGTATTTATGCTTTGCTCCTTTTCCATTCCTCCTGCAGCAGCAGTACATGGAGCACTCGCTGCATGCGAGCCATTCATTCATTGGATTTTTGTAATATTAAACTGTTTAATCAGGCCATTTAAATAATACAATGTTATCCAATTCATGAATTAGATAAAATGCATGGAATGAATTAATGGCACCCAAGGACCATTCCATTTACTAGTGCCGCACCGGAGCTGAGCCTGGTTGTTGTGTTGCTCTTCTCGCACGAGCCCCTCACGCACGCACGCACGTCCCGTCACCGCTGCTCCGCGCCGGTGTAACCGCGGAACGCCACGGCCGGGAGAGCAGCTGCCCGGAACACCCGTGGAGAGCGAGACGGATTCAACAGCGATTCTTGCCGAAACACGCAAGGAACGCAGCTCTGCACGGCGGGGCGGCGGCCTGTCCCCTCCTGCCCGCGCGGCCCCCTCCCCGCCGCGGTCAGCCTCAGTCAGCCTCATCCTTCACCCCCGCCCCTCGCACCCCCGGCCCGAGCACCGGCCGCAGACCCGGAGAGAAACGACGCGGACGCGGCAATGAGACGGCGGCCGCTCCCGCTGGAACTCGGTTCGCGGGGGACTCACCAGCTCCTCCGGGGCTCCAGCAGGCTCCCCGCCACGCGTAGCAGTTCCTCTACGGGTGAGCAGTCCTCCAGAATCCCGGAAACGCCCATCAGTCCTCCGGAAGTCGCTCTCTATGGGCCGGCGGTCCGCCAGGGTCCCGGAAGGGCCCATCAGTCCTCCGGAAGTCGCTCTCTATGGGCCGGCGGTCCGCCAGGGTCCCGGAAGGGCCCATCAGTCCTCCGGAAGTCGCGCTCTATGATCACGTAGTCCTCCAGGGTCCCGGAAGTGCCCATCAGTCCTCCGAAGTCGCGCTCTATGATCACGTAGTCCTCCAGGATCCCGGAAGTGCCCATCAGTCCTCCGGCGTCTCACTCTATGATCACGTAGCCCTCCAGGGTCCCGGAAGTGCCCATCAGTCCTCCGGAAGTCGCGCTCTATGATCACGTAGTCCTCCAGGATCCCGGAAGTGCCCATCAGTCCTCCGGAAGTCGCGCTCTATGATCACGTAGTCCTCCAGGATCCCGGAAGTGCCCATCAGTCCTCCGGAAGTCGCGCTCTATGGTCACGTAGTCCTCCAGGGTCCCGGAAGCGCCCATCAGTCCTCCGGAGTCTTACTCTATGATCACATAGTCCTCCAGGATCCCGGAAGTGATATATGAGGTAAGGCAAAACCAAATCCAATAGCTCAAACCTAACACTCTTTAAAAATATATCATTTAAACCCTACCAGCCAATAACCCCACCACCACCATAACACTAGGTAGCGATCACAGATGCAAGTGAAGAGGCTTAGTCCATGCAAATCTGTGAAAAGATCATGACCGTGGAGTTCTATAAATTCTGTAATACACAAGAAATAAGAGTTATTGGGTTTTAAGAATTTATTTATTGCACATTATGTGGCCGAAGTCCACAAGAGTTCCTACTGCCTTCCTGAGTGCCCTGCAACTTCTGCTGGGCTTTTCTGAAGACCACCAGGGGCCCTGTTGCCTTCCCACGTGCCCTGGGGCTTCTGATAGGCTTTTCCAAAGCCTGCCACGTGCTCTGCTGCCTTGCCAAGTGTGATGGGGCTTTATTAGGCTTTTCTAAAGCCCACTGGGCACCCTGCTGCCTTGCTGAATGTGCTGGGGCTTCTGCCAGGCTTTCCCGAAACCCACCACACATCCTCCTGCCTTATTGAGTGCACCAGGGCTTCCACCAGGCTTTCTAAAAGTCCACCACCCCCACTGCTGCCGTGCCAAGAGCGCCAGGGCGTCTGCCAGGCTTTCCTGAAACCTACTGCAGGCCCTGGTGCCTTGCTGAGTGCACTGGGGCTTCTACCAGGCTTTCCTCAAGCTGAGGGGGGTGGCAGGGCTGGAAAAAAGTGGAGGCTGAGGTGGGTGTGGAAGCCCCAGTGCACTTGGAAAGACAGCAGGGGTCACAGCGGGCTACGGGAAAGACCAATGGAAGCCATGGTGCTCTCCGCATGGCAGCAGGGCACCTGGCAGGTTTGGAAAAGCCCAGCAGAAGTTCCAGAGCTCTTGGGATGGCAGCAGGAGCCCAGCGGCCTTTGGGAAAGCCTAGTGCCCTTGGGAAGGCAGCAGGGTGCCTGACAGGCTTCAGGAAAGCCCGGCAGAAGCCCTGGAGTTCTTGGGAAGGTAGCTGGGACCTCAGTGTGCTTTGGGAAAGCATTGCGGAGGCCCCAGTGTTCATGGGAATACAGCAAGGGTGACAGCAGTCTTTGGGAATGAGCAGCAGAAGCCCTGACAGTCTCAGCAAGGCAGCAGGTGTCTCAGCAGGCTCTGTGAAAGCCCACTAGAAGCCCTGTAGCACTTGGGAAGACAGCAGGGCACCCGGTGGCCTTCAGAAAAGCCTGGCAGAAACCCCGGTGCACGTGGCAAGGTAGAAGGTCCACTGCTGGTCTTCAGAAAAGCCTGGCTAAAGCCCCAGTGCACTCAGGGAGGTAGTAGGGAACTCTGTGCTTCGGGAAAAACCTGACAGAAGCGCTGAAGCACTGGGGAAAGCAGCAAGGGTGACGGTGGGATTCGGGAAAGAGCAGCGGAAGCCCTTGCACTTTCAGCAAGGCAGGAGGGGTATTGGAGGTCTTTGAGATACCCTGGCAGAAGCCCTGACTCCCTTGGGAAGTCTTCAGGGGTTCTGGTGGGCTTGGGAATGTTTGGTGGAATCTTGGTGCACTCAGCAAAGAAGCAGGGGCCCCAGCGGGCTTTGTGAGAGCCTTGTGGATGCCCCAAGGCACTTGGGAAGGCAGCAGGGCACCCGTTAGGCTTCAGAAAAGGCTGGCGAAAACCCTGGCGCACTTGGCAAAGTAGAAGGTCCGATGGCGGGCTTTGGGAAAGCCCAGCTAAAGCCCTGGTGCAATTGAAGAGGTAGCAGGGACCTGAAGCTGTTGTTGCTGTGGGTTTGCCATTTGCTTTCCTATGTTTTTGTGGCATTCTAGTTAGGGATTTCTTCTGCTGCAGTGGTGTCAAGATACAGTTTTCAGTTGAAAGCTTCAGAAACTGCATTTGCTGAAATTGGCACAGGTGAGACTGGTCTGGTGCCCACAGCCATGCTCACTGGGCTGCTCTGTGGCTCCTCATCAAAACAGCGAGGCATATGTGGACATCTATAGGGTCGTGCACTGAGTCTGCGAGTGTGCTGTGTTTTTGCAGTTGGAAGATGGAATGGAGCGTGTGCCTGTGAAATCCAAGGAGAGTCAAAAGCAGGGAGGGACCCTAAGCAGGTTTGTTGGCCCAACTGCAGTTTTAGAAGATCTTGACCTTTTGGGGAAAAGGCCTGGAAAAAGTAATTTGTTTCTTGCAAGGAGGCAGTTGACAAGGACAGGTGTGTTGTTGTACTCCTTATTCAAAATATTCATCTTGGGACGTATAGGATGAGGAAATCTTGGCTCTATGTAGACTTGAGAAAAATGTATGTAGCTGTCTGTGTGCGTCATCTGCATGGATCTAGGGAAGGGAGTTCTAGTGAAACTAAAGGTGCTAATGAGTCAACACCACCCCACCCCACCCCCCCAAAAAAAACCAACAAAAAACCCCACCAAGGCCGAGTTTTCTATGAAAAGAAAAAGCTCTGTGGCCTATCTCAACAGCTGTACCAAAGATAATGCAAAATGCTTTTTACTCCACTCGTTTGTACTTTTCACAAATCTTCAACTAAAATGGAAGCTTTAGATTCCTAGCCTTCTTTATGCTAAAGGTTGGGTTTGGTGGTGTGTTTTTTTTTTTTTTTTTTTTCCTCTCAGGAGAACGCCAACAGCCACTGTTTCACTGTTTCTTTTGCCTGAAAGTACAAGACAGATGGAAAGGATCCAGAGTGCTCTGCAAGGACAAGGTACGTCCATGATGTGCATCTGCATTTTTCCCTGGGTACTTGTAGTATGGACTTTAAAGTTAAAGTGAAGAATGTGCTAGCTCTCTTTCTCTAGGTTTGATAAGAAATATTTCAACAGAAACACTCAAAATAAAATAAGGTCTATCCTGGAGGATATTACGCTTATGAAAAATGTACTTCCCTCTGTTTATTTCCTCTTTCTGAGAGCATGCGTAGTCTTCTGTTTCTGTGCACTTAGTAAGAAATGAGCCTGTGAGAATTGTGTTGTACTTTTAAAATTGTGTTTTCTTTTAAGAGAAAAGAAACAGTGCCCAAGAGTTTGGGTGTTCTGAAGAAACAGACTGTTTTCAAGATAAAAGCTTTATGCTTTTTTGGTCTGTAAGCTTTTAAAATATCTTACAGGGGCACGTGAAAACCTGACTGAGATACTGACATCTATACAAAGAGTGACCAAGCTTTTTTTTTTTTTTTCCTTTTTTTTTTCTGGCATATCTGTCAGTCCTGTTTGGTAGCCTTAGGTATTGCAGCACTGGGGATTTGTTATTAGGGTGAGGAAAAGGCTGAGGTACTTAAAGCCTTCTTTGCCTCAGTCTTTAATAGTCAGACTAGTTACCCTCAAGGTAATCAGCCCCCTGAGCAGGAGGACAGGGATGGAGACCAGGAGAATTATGTCATAATCCAGGAAGTAGTAGTTAATGACCTGCTCTGCCAATTGGACACTCACAAGTCTATGGGACTGGATGAAATACACTCGAGAGTGCTCAGGGAGCTGGTGGAGGAACTTGCCAAGCCACTGTCCATCATTTATCAGCAATCCTGATCAACAAAAGAAGTCCCAGGAGATCAGAGGCTTGCCAATGTGACGCTCGTCTCCAAGAAGGGCCAGAAGGAGGATCTGGGGAACTACAGGCCTGTCAGCCTGACCTAGGTACCGGGCAAGATTATGGAGCGGTTCATCTTGGGTGTGCTCGCAAGGTAAGTGCAGGACATCCAGGGAATCAGGCCCAGCCAGCACGGGTTCATGAAAGGCAGGTCCTGTTTGACCAACCTGATCTCCTTCTATGATCAGGTGACCTGCCTAGTGGATGAGGGAAAAGCTGTGGATGTTGTCTCTCTGGACTTGAGTAACGCATTTGACAGAGTTTCCCACAGCATCCTATTGGACAAGCTGGTGGCTCATGGCTTAGACAGGTGTACTCTTCACTGGGTTAGAAACTGGCTGCATGGCTGAGCCCAGAGGGATTTGGTAAATGGAGTTAAATCCAGTTGGCGAAGGGTCACGAGTGGTGTTCCCCAGGGCTCAGTATTGGGGCCGGTCTTGTTTAATACCTTTATCAACGACCTGGATGAGGGGATCGAGTGCACCCTCAGCAACTTTGCAGATGACACAACATTAAGTGGGACTGTTGATCTGCTTGAGGGTAGAGGGGCTCTGCAGAGGGATCTGGACAGACTGGATCGATGGGCTGAGGTCAGTTGCATGAAGTTTAACAAGTCCAAGTGCCGGGTCCTGTGCTTCGGTCACAACAGCCCCATGCAGTGCTACAGGCTTTGGAAAGTGTGGCTGGAAAGCTGCCCAGCAGAAAAGGATCCAGGGGTGCTAGTTGACAGTCGGCTGAACGTGAGCTGTCAGTGTGCTTGGGTGGCCAAGGTGGCCAACAGCATCCTGGCCTGTATCAGCAATGGTGTGGCCAGCAGGAGCAGGGGAGTGATCGTGCCCCTGTACTCAGCACTGGTGAGACCCCACCTTGAGCGATTTTTGGGCACCACTGTGTAGGAAAGACATTGAGGTCCTGGAGCAGGTCCAGAGAAAGGGGAATGAAGCAGAGGGGTCATGAAAACATGTCTTATGAGGGGCTCCTGAGGGAACTGGGATTGATTAGCCTAGAGAAGAGGAGGCTGAGAGGAGACCCTATTGCTCTCTACAGCTACGTAAAAGGAAGTTGTAGTGAGGCTGGTGTTGGTCCCTTCTCCCAGGTGACTAATGACAGGACAAGAGGTAATGGCCTCAAGCTGCACCAGGGGAGATTTAGATTGGATATTAGGAAGAAATTCTTTACCGAAAGAGTGGTTAGACATGGGAACAGGCTGCCCAGGGAGGTGATGGAGTCACCATCCCTGGAGGTGTTCAAAAGACTTATAGGTGTGGTGCTGAGGGACATGGTTTAGTGGTGGGCTTGGCAGTGTTAGGATAACGGTTGGACCTGATGACCTTAAAGGTCTTTTCCAACCAAAATGATTCTATCATTCTATTTTTTTCTTCCCCCCAAAAGTGAAACCATATGGGGGATCTCTTATCTCACTGACTTTTTATAAGTTTGATTTATGACAGGGGAAAAAAAAAAGTTAAAATTGTGTAACTTACAAATGGACTTGCGTTGTTTTAAGCTATAACTGCCAAATAGTTGCAGTGTGTGGTTTATGAGGGGGGTTTAAACAGTTCGGTATCTGTCCTAAATGTTTAAAAAGAGAGGCCGCTGAATGTTCTGGGCCATGTTTTTCCCCATGTTTGGACACAGTGCTCCCAAGTACTATATTTCTGTCTGGCTTTTGATGATGCGTTTCCCTGGCCATTTGGTGTCATCTCTCCTGGGCGGTGCAGCTGGCTAGACGTCCCTCCTAATGGTGTAATGCACAGGAAACCCCCTAGGCGGATGGGAACAGTGTATTTCAGAGCCAGGTAATTTGATGGTATCCATTCACAGCTAGGCAAGTTCAGTTAATGCAGACGGAAAATCAAATAATTTTGTAGTGTAAGCATTTTTATTGGACGTACATAAACACCCACGTGCCTTTGTAGTATAAAGCAAATTACTGAGATTTGTTCTTTCTTTAAAGAAAGTTTTAAACTTGACTTTATTATTTTTATTTAAAGTTTTACACTTCACTCTTCAGATTTATTGACTGAGCAAACGAGACGACAGTACTCCTGGCAGCATCAAGTGTGAGAGCTGTGGTGAGTCCTGGGCCCTGGGGGGCCCTGTCACCCCTTGTGCATCCCAGTCCACCCCCACCCCTCCTCTAGCCCTTTCTCTTTCCCATGCTGTTGTGATGGTTTTTCTTCCCTATACTTCTCTTCTATCCTGCTCCCTTTTCCTCTCTCCCTTCCTCTCTCCTGTTCTACTACTCTCTTTTCTTTTTCTCTGCACTTCTTCCTGCTCCCTCTCCTTTTTTTTCATCCTGTTTCTGCCCTGTAGCCCACTGCTGTTTTTCCCTTTTTTTGTGTCTCTTTGGCCTGATTTGCATCTGTCTCTCTTTCCACACCCCCCATACCCCCCCCACCCCCCCATTTCTCTGGCCTGTCTCCTGGCACTCTTTTCTTCTTTGCACCTGTATGTGCTGTTCCATGTCCTTGTCCTGCTCTGGTTAAGATTTTCCCGTATTAACGTTGCGAGCCCTGGTTGTTTTAAGCTATGTAGTTTAGACTTTGAGAACCGTTTGACCTTATGCCCTGTGTTTGTAATTGACATTGCTTGTCTGTCAGAGATCAGTCAAAGAGATAGGGAACTTATCATGTGTTTGTGCCAAGGAAGAAGAATGACCTTTGGTGATTGGAAGATATAGGTATACCACCATATGTAAATAACAGGAACTTGGAAATATACACAAGTAAACCATAAGATCGGGGTAACAAAAAGTATGTTCCAAGATCATCAACATGTAGCAATGAATTCTAGGAAAGTACTGAATATGTAATGAATATGGATGGATTAAACTGTACTTAAACTGCTTTGTGAAACCACTCTGGTGGAGCGATCCCCAGTGCTGCCCAGCGCTGCAATAAAGAATGCCTGCTTAATAACACACTCTAGTTTTTGAGTTTTCATCTCGGAATCCTTACCCAGCCGCACCTAGCCTCCTACCTCTGTGAGGAGCGTTAGAAAGCAAGGGGGTTTGGAAGCTCCGAATTTTGTTTCAGTCCTCTTCTAGCTTTCCTTCCTTTTTCCTTCTCTCTCAATGCCCCTCTGGTCTTGCCCACTGTTGCTATGTTTTCCATTCTGTATCTCACTGTCCTGTTCCTCCTTGCTGTTCATCTCTTCCTCTCTCTGATCCTTTGTGCTTCTCCCTATTCCTGCTATTTATTACTTCACTTCTCTGTCCCTGTCATTCTCTGTTGCTCTCGTCCTCTCTCTATCTGGGTATCTGGCTCCCTGCCCCTGTCTCTTTCAGAGTATCCGGCTTTCTGGCTCCCTGTCAGTCACCTGTTTTCTATGTTGCTCTGTCCTTCCTCCTGTCTTTCCTTGTCCCTCTGGCCTGCTCCCTGTCACTGTCTTTTTTTTTTTTTTTTTCTGTCTTTCCTTATCTATGGGTGGCGGCGGGCCAAGTGATCAATGATCAAGGCTAAAAGGTTATGGTGTCACAGGTCAGGGTCAAAATGTCACAGGGTCAAAGGTCAAGGTCTAAAGGGCACAGGGAAATGTTAAGGACCAAGGGTCACAAGTCAAACGCAAAAAAGATTGCAGGGTCAAAGGTCAAAAGGTCATGGAGTCAAAGGTCAAGGTTAAAAGGGAGCAGGGTGAAAGGGATCCCGGGACCAAAGGTCAACAGGTCACGTGTCAAAGGTCACGGTGGTAAATGTCAAGGTCAAAGGGTCACGGGTCAAAGGCAAAAAAGGTTGCAGGGAAAAAAGGTCATGCGGTTAAAAGCCAAGGTCAAAATATAGCAGTGTCAAAGGTCAAAAAGTCATGGGGTCAAACTTAAAAGGTCATGGGGTCAAAGTTCAAAAGATCACGACTCAAGAGTTAAGGTCAAAACGTCGCAGGGTCAAAATATCACGGGGTCTGTCAAAAGATATCGGAGACAAAGGTCAAAAGGCCACAGGTCAGAGATCAAGGGTCAAAATATCACAGAGTCAAGGTGAAAAGGTCACAGGGCTGAAAGGCCAAGGGCAAAAGGTCACAGGGTCAAGGGCCAAAGGTCATGGGGTCAAGGACAAAATAGTCAAAGGTCAAAGGTCACGGTGCCAAGACCAAAGGTCATATGGTCACGGGGTCAAGGACGAAGGTCAAAAGATCACAAGGTCAAGGTCAAAAGGGTCAGGATCAAAGGTCAAAAGGTCAAGGTCAAAGGGCCAAAAGTTGCGGGGTCAGTCAAAGGGTCAAAAGGTCAAGGTCAAAGGTCAAAAGGTCAGTATGTCAAGGTCAAAGACAAAAGGTCAAGGGGCCAAGAGCAAAAGGTAAAGGTTAAAGGTCAAAAAGTCACGGGACCGAGGTCAAAAGGTCGAAAGGTCAAGCGGTCGTCAAAAGGTCTCAGGTCAAGGTCAAAAGGTCAACGGACCAAGGTTAAAAGGTCACGAGGTCAAGATCAAAGGGTCAAAAGGTCAAGGGGCCAAGGTCAAAGGGTCAAAAGGTCACGGGGCCAAACGCAAAAGGTCACAGTCAAGGGCAAGAGGTCAAAAGGTCATGAGGTCAAGGTCAAGAGGTCAAAAGATCAGAGCAAAGGTAAAAGGTCAAGGTCAAAAGGTCACGAGGTCAAGTTCAAAAGGTCACGGGGTGAATGTCGAAAGGTCATGGGTCAAGGTCAAAAGTCTTAAAAGGTCACAGGGTCAAGATCAAAGGGTCAAAAGGTAAAGGTCAAAGATCAAAAGGTCAAAGGGTCAAGGTCAAATGAAAAAGGTCAAGGTTAAAGGTCAAAAGTCATGGGACCGAGGTAAAAGGTCGAAAGGTCAAGGGGTCGAGGTCAAAAGGTCAAAAGGTCAAGGTCAAGGATCAAAAGATCAGGGTCAACGATCGAAAGGTCAAAGGGTCGAGGTCAAATGAAAAAGGTCAAAGGTCAAAAGTCATTGGACTGAGGTAAAAGGTCGAAAGGTCAATGGGTCAAGGTCAAAAGGTCAAGAGACCAAGGTTAAAAGGTCACAGGGTCAAGATCAAAGGGTCAAAAGGTCAAGGGCCGAGCTCAAAAGGTCACAGAGTCAAGGTCAAAAGGTCACGGGGTCATTGTCAAGAGGTCAAAAGTTGAAGATCAAAAGGTCACAGGATCAAGGTAAAAGGTCAAGAGGTCAAAAGGTCAAGGTAAAAAAGCCATGGGGTCAAGGTCAAAAGGTCAAGGTAATAATGTCACGGGATCAAGGTCAAAGATTCAAAAGGTCAAAAGGTCAAGGGGTCAAGGTCAAAAAGGTCACGGGGTTAAGGTCAAAAGGCCATGGATCACAGGTCACGGGTCATGGTCAAAAGATCAAGGGATCAAAGGTCAAAAGGTAGTGGGGGTGAAAGGTCAAGTTCAAAAAGGTCAAAAGTAGGGGGTCAAAGGATAAAAGGTCACAGGGTCAATGGTCAGGAGGTTATGGGGTCAATGGTAAATCCAAATGTCATGGGGACAAAGGTCAAGGTAAAAATTTCATATGTCAAAGATCAACAGTCACATGGTCAAACGTCAAAAGGTCAGTTGCCAAGAGTTACAGGTCAGCAGTCAAAAGGTCGAGGTCAAAATGCCAGAGGTAAAGGCTTGGGGTCAAAGGGTCAAAGGCCAAGGAAAAAGTCACAAGGTCAAAGTTGAATTTTAAAAGGTCAAGTACCACGATCAAAAGGTCACAGGGTCAAAGGGGCACGGGTCAAGGTCACAAGGCCATGCTGTCAAAGGTCAAAGTCAAAAGGCCAGGGGTCACATGGTCAAAGGTCAAGTGGAAATGGTCCCAGGATCAAGGTCAAAAAGTCACAGGTTCAAAGACCACAGGGTCAAGGTCAAAAGTTTATGGCTCAAGGCTTTGGCCTTGGGTGCTCGGCTGGTGCTGCCGGCGGTGTCAGCTCTGGAGCTGGCTGGATGTGCGGGCACTGGGCTTTGGTCATGGAGAGAAGCGGAGGTGTCTGTCCGAGGTAAGCACTGCGGGACAAGGCAAGGTCCGGCAGCACATAGAGTAGGAACTACCTTTGTACGCAGTTTTTGGTTGTTTTTCAGGTTGGTAATTTTCTGCTGAGGGTTTGGGGGTGGCAAGATGGTTTAATAGTGTGCAATTTTTTTCTTTTATTTTAGATTCATTGTGTTTTCCTGGAATTCCTGACTATGAAAGATGGAACCTTGTTTTTTTCCCACCGGTTTTGCTGTAGGCTCTGTAAGTTGCTGATATTTCAATCGATGCTGATTTTCTCTCTTAATAGGACTGATGGTCACGTTTTCCAGCAGGGGTTAGGGTGAGCACCTTGTATGCATCTGTATACAGAGTTTGAGCATTTTTCAAAATAGCAGCAGCAACATAAAGCATAGTGTATTTCAGGGTCTGAGAAGGCCCATTGCCTTTCCCAGTCACCTGCAGAGCACCACATTGTCCCTAAAAACTGCACCTCGTGGCAAGCTCTTCCGAGTTTATTAGCATCAAGACTGCTTATTTTGTGGGCCTGTAGCCCACGTGGGTGTACCTGTCACCCCTGACTCATGCAGCCCCGCCTCCCGTGGGCGTGCCTCGTGCCCCTCCCAATTACCCACCCCATGGGCGTGCCTTAGCCCCCCTTCCCACGACCCCACCTCTCATGCGTGTGCCTTGCCTGCTTTTTGTACCCACTTTGTGGGTGCGCACACCTCACCCCCTTGTCCTCGCCCTGTGCACCTGCCTTGCACCTCCCTCAGGTGGGCATGCTTTGTCTCCCCCTTTGTCCCCACCCCATGTGCCTGCCTTGCCCCCACCTCTCCAAGTACTGCTGCTCCAGATGCACACCACCAATAATCTGCTTGCATTCCGAACTTTCCTCTGGCATCTCCTTGGGATTGCATCAAAATTACCCCCACGGTGTGTCAGCACCACCCCCAAGCCCTTTGCCATCCCGCCCCTTGGGGGCATGTTGGTGCTGCCCCTGACCCTCTTGTGGTACCCACCCTTGTGCATGTGCTGGTCCCACCGCTGACCCACCTCCCTTGGGTGTGCCTTGCCTGTGCCCCTGCCCCATGGGCATGTCTTGCCCCCACCCCTCCAAGTATTGCTGCTCCAAACACACACCACAAATAAACTGTCTGCACCCTGAACTTTGCTCTGGCAACTCCTCAGGCCCCAAATCCCTGGGCTTACCCCCAAAATGCCATCACCAGTGATGCCAAGGGGAAAGAGGGGGGTACTCAGCAGGGACATCCTCAATACCCGAGGCCTCCATTGGGCTTTCCCAAGGCCAGGAGGGTGGAAAAGCGGTGTCACTTTTTACATTTTCTTCCTACATCTCCCTCTTCTGAGCTCCTTGTCCTTGGGTGTTTGTTCTTGCCTGTGGCCTCTGTTCCTGATGGGCTCCAGGTGTGGCCAGTGGGGCTAATGAGAGGGCTGGCCCTGCTATAGGCTATGAAGGGGCTGCCTGAGGGAGCTGGTAAAGGGGAATTGGCTGAGGAGGGAGTGGATGTGCCTCCAGCATGGAATGGCTGGTCCCTGCAGCAAAGAAGGATCCCCCTGAGCTGTCTGTGATGGAGCAGACCACCAGCATGTGGTGCCGGGAGCTCAGTTCCTGTGTCAGTCATGCATATGAGCTACTGGCAAGCCCAGCAGTGGAGGGGTGTTGAGAGAAAAGCTTCGGGGAGGTGAAGGTCTGAGCTGGTGCCAGGAGCTGGGGTGAGTTGAGGGTTCTCCCATGTGCATCCTGGTCTATCTCTTCCACCCTGCCTGGGAAAGGGCTGCCCAGGGATGGGGAGGGCCAGCCATGGCTTTCTGTCCTGCTCCCTTTGGTGCTGGAGCCTGCCAGGCACCCTGCCACTTTTCTGAGAGTGCCAGGGCTTCTGCTGAAGTCAAGGAGGGGGTAGCAGGGCTGGAAAAATGTGGAGCCTGGGATGGGGTGCAAAATCAGGGAAAATGTGGCAGTCAAGACAAGCTGGAAGGGTGGAAAAGTAGTGCCACGTTTTTCTACATTTTCTTTCTAAGTCACCGTCTTTCTATCTTCCTGACCCTATGTGTTAGTTCTTGCTTTTGTTTCTTTTCCCTTACTGCTGTAGAATCTTTCTTTGTCCCTTGTCTTGTTGTCCTGCTGGTCCCTTCCATGCCTCTCTCCTGCTCCCCCTCTCTCTTATGTATTCCTCCATTTCTCCCTGGGTTTTTTGCTAAGTCTTTCATCTCTTCTTTCTCTACACCATTATCCCGCTCCCTGTCCCTCTCCTGTTCGCAGCATCCCTTTTGCTGGCTGCCTGTCCCCCATCTCTTCTCTACCTTCCTCCTGCTTTTCTCTTCCTTTCTCTCCTGCTGTCCTGCTGCGTTTGGGCACCGAGTCCGGTAGCCAGCTCAGTGCCAGGGTTTGTTCTGGGCAGGAGCGAGTAAACTTTTCCTGCCTCCTCTGTGCCCCTGGATGGTATTCAAGCCCCTGGGTGCAGAGCTCGTGGCTGTGGGCAGGTGCCAGGGAGGGGGCCATGTGCTGTGGGGCTCTGGCCAGGCCCCTGTTCCTGATGGGCTCCAGCTGGGGCAGGTGTGGCCAGTGAGGCTAATGATGGGGCTGGCCCTGCTTTGGCCTATGAAGGGGGCTGCCTGGGCATGCCCAACTGCAGGAGCTGGCTGAGGAGTCAAACCAAGGGGCTTCCACAGGCAGCTGTCTCCAGATGGTCCCTGTGGCAAGGAAGGATCCCTCCCAGCCGTCCCCAACAGAGCACACCACCAGCACATTGCACCAGGACCTTGGCGCCTCTGTTGGCTGCACACGTGAGTTGCTGAATGTCCAGGAAACCTTGTGGGAGAAGTGTGTTGAGTCACCCACCGCCTACTCCTAAGGTCAGGCAGCCAGTACTGTGGAGGAGAAAGGGGCAGAGACAGAGAGAAAAGCCTCAGGGTGGTGAAGGTCTGCCGTTGGCACATGTCCCCTCGTGCTTGTCCGGGCCCATCCCTGCCCTGGTTCTCCAGATCTCTGTCTGCCTCCTTGCCTGTCCCTGCCTCTGTCTGCCTTTCAGGCTGTCTGGTTCCACAAAGCTTTTCTGTCTTCTGCTAGCATTGCCCTGTAAAGTGTCACCTTCTACCTTTCCTTTCTATGTCTTTTCCTTTCTGGTACCCCACCAGTTCTGATTTCATTCTTCCTCATTGCTTGTGACAATGCCATTTCTAGGTCTCCCCCTCCCCGTGTCTCTGTTTAACCAGTTCCCTGTGATTGTGGGAAGGGTGGTGGTCGGGGTCTGGGTTATTTGTGTCCTGGGCTCTGCTCAGGGAGCTCATTCTGCTCTGAGGTTGCTGTGGTGTGGGTGTTCTGTTGGTGCTGCCAGCGGTGGCAGCTTGCGAGCTGGCTGGGCTGTGTGGGCATTGGGGTTTAGTCATGGAGAGAAGCGGAATGGAACCTTGTTTTTTTCTCTAGTTTGGCTGACAGCTTTTCCCTTAATATGACTGAAGGTGAGATTATTAGGTATTAGAAGGTGCAACATGTATGCACCTGTATATGCCCCTCCCTAACCACCTGTCCATGCCTCCGTGAGAGGTTTTTGCCCATGTGAGGCTTTTCCCGTGCCTGGTCTTCTGGCCGCTGGCCGGGCAACCTGACCAAGAGGTTCCTGTTCTACAGCCTCTTCCCCGGCGGCGCTTTCGGCGCTCTCTGCTGCCACCCTGTGACCAAAAAGCGGTACTTCAGCCCCGAAGACGCTTTCCGCGCTCTCTGCTACCACCCTGTGACCAAAAGCCGGTACAGCAGCCCCGGCTGCACGCTGCCGCCCTCTCCGCGGCCAACGTGTGACCAAAAAGCGGTACTGCAGCCCTGGCGGCACGCTGCCACGCGCTCTGCTGCTACCGCCTACAGTGGGTGTGCTGCGCACTGCTCGCGCTCCCCCCGTGTGCCCTGTGCTCGCCCCTTTCCTTTGGGATGGTGGGAAGGGCGTTGGGCGGGGCCTGGGGTAGATGAGCCCCGGGCTGTGCCCAGGGAGCTCCTTCTGTGCGAGGCGGGAGCTGTGGGACTGGGTAGGGTCCAGCAGCACCCACAGGAGCGAATGCTCTGGGATGCAGCTTGGGCTTTTTTTTTTTTTTTTTATTTTCCGTCAGCAGTTTCCTAGGGAGTGTCCAGGGGTGACAAGAGGGTTTTAAAACACACAGCTTTAACTGATTTTTTTTTTGCTGCTGTTTTTGTTTTGTTCTAGGTGCACTGGATTTTCCTGGAATTCTGAACTTCCTGCAGGATGGCAACTTGTTTTTTGTGAGGAGTGTTTCTGACTCTATTTCCCTTCCTAGGACTGAAGGTTAGATTATCGAGCAGCCATGAGGATGTGCACCATGTCTGCATCTGTCTATGCCCGCCCATCCCCCTGTCCGTGCCTGCAGGTGGGGTTTTTCCCATGCCACCCCCAACTTGGTGGCCTTGCCAAGGGTGGGTGTGCCTGGCCCTACTTCTCGTGTCCCTGCCTCCCATGGGTGTGCCTTGCCTGCTTTTTGTACCCACTTTATGGGTGTGCATAGCTAACACCCTATCCTCCCCCTGTGCACCTGTCTTGCCCCCCCCCCCCCCCCCCCCCCGCCATGGGTGTGCCTTGTACCTGCCTCCCGTGGGCATGCTTTGTCCCCCTCCTTGTCCCTGCTCCATGCACCTGCCTTGCCCCCACCTCTACAAGAACTGCTGCTCCAGATGTACAGCACCAATAAACTGTTTGCATTCCAAACTTTGCTCTGGCAGTTCCTTGGGCCCCAAATCCCTAAGCTTACCCCCAAAATGCCATCACCAGTAGACATCAGGGGAAATGGGAGGCACCCAGCAGGAGCACCCCGAAGCCTCATGGTTTCCAACAGGCTTTGCCAAGGGCAGGGGTGGGTGGGAGAGTTGAAAAGCAGCATTACTTTCTACATTTTCTTCCTACATCTCCCTCTTCTGAGCTCCTTGTCCCTGGGTATTTGTTCTTGCCTGTGGCCCCTGTTCCTGAAGGGCTCCAGGTTTGGCCAATGGGGCTAATGAGAGGGCTGGCCCTACTGTGGACTATAAAGGGGCTGCCTGAGGGAGCTGGTAAAGGGGAATTGGCTGAGGAGGGAGCTGGAGGTGCCTCCAGCATGGAATGGCTGGTCCCTGTGGTGAGGAAGGATCCCCCTGAGCTGTCCATGACGGAGCAGACCACCAGCACTCGTTGCTGGGAGCTTGGTGCGTGCATCGGCTGTGTGTGTGAGCCGCTGGCCAGCCTGGCGGTGGAGGGGTGTTGAGAGAAAAGTGTTGGGGTGCTGAAGGTCTGAGCCAGTGCCAGGAGCTGGGGTGAGTCACACGTTCTCCCATGCACATCCCGGTCCATCTCTGCTGGCCTGCCTGCCGCTCCTTCCGCTGCCTGGGAAAGGGCTGCCCAGGGATGGGGAGGGCCGACAATGGCTTTCTGTCCTGGCCCCTTTGCTGTGGAAGCCTGCCAGGCACCCTGCTGCCATTCCGAGGGCACTGGGGCTTCCCCTCAAGCTGCGGGGGGGGGTGGGGGTGGGGGTGGCGGGGGTGGGGGGTGGGCAGGCGGGGTGTGGCAGGGCTGGAAGAAAGTGGAGGCTGAGATGGGGTGCGAAGGCAGGGAAACGGTGGAAGTCAAGAGGGGGTGGAAATGGTGTCACTTTTTACATTGTCTTTGTAAGACTCCCTCTTTCTGTCTTCCTGACCCTATGTGTTAGTTCTTGTCTCTGATTCTTTTCCCCTATTGCTTTAGAATATTTCCCTGTCCGTCGTCTTGTCCTTGCCTTGTGGTCCTGCTGGTCCCTTTGGCCTCTCTCTCCTGCTCCCCCTCTCTCTTATGTATTCCCCCATCTCTCCCTGGGTTTTTTGCTCAGTGTCCCAGTACTCTTCTCTTTACTCTACTGTCCTGCTCACTGTCCCTCTCCTGTTTGCAGCATCCCGTTTGCTGGCTGCCTGTCCGCCATCTCTTCTCTACCTTCCTCCTGCTTTTCTCTTTCCTGCTGTCCTGCTGCGTTTGGGCACTGAGCCTTGTAGCCAGCTCAATGCCAGGGTTTGTTCTGGGCAGAGGTGAGTAAATTCTGTTCTGTGGAGTCCTCAGTCTAGGAGTTTTATGTTTAAAAAAAAAAAAAAAAAAAAAAAAAGCTTGTCCTTCCAAAAAAGGGCTAGTCCTTCGTAGGACTGAGGTGTAGACTTGGAGAGTCTCTTAAAGACGTGATCAAAATTAAAGCTGGATTTCACTTAACATTGCTGCTGTTTGTCTTCGCTTTTGCCGCTTTCCCCACTGCTCCATCGTGACTGGATAAATAAAATAATGTCTATCCTGGAGCAGGTTAGGCCAATGGAAAATGTACTTCCCTCTGTTTATTTTCTCTTCCTGCAAGCGTGTGTATTCTTCTGTTTCTGTGCGCTTACTAAGAAATGATTCTGTGAGAATTGTATTGTACTCAAAGAGGAAAGAAACTGTGCATAACAGTTCGGGTGTTCTGAAGAAACAGACTGTTTTCACAATAAAAGCTTTATGCTTTTTCAGTCTGTAAGCTTTTAAAGTATCTTTTAGGGGTATGTGAAAACCTGACTGAGACACTGACATCTGTACTAAGAGTGATCAAGGTTATTTTTTTCTTTTTTTTTCTTTTTTTTTTTTTTTTCCAGCACATCTACCAGTCCTGATTGGTAGCCTTAGGTATTGCAGCGCTGGGGATTTGTTATTAGGGTGAGGAAAAGGCTGAGGTACTTAATGCCGCCTTTGCCTCAATCTTTAATAGTCAGACTAGTTACCCTCAAGGTAATCAGCCCCCTGAGCAGGAGGACAGGGATGGAGACCAGGAGAATTCCGTCATAATCCAGGAAGTGGTACTTAATGACCTGCTCTGCCAATTGGAAACTCACAAGTCTATGGGGCCGGATGAAACACACCCGAGAGCGCTGAGGAAGCTGGCAGAGGAACTTGCCAAGCCACTGTCCATCATTTATCAGCAATCCTGGTCAACAGGAGAAGTCCCGGAAGACTGGAGGCTTACCAATGTGACGCTGTCTTAGGTTACAGTGTAAAATGTGCCAAAAGAAAAAAAAAGTATTCTATTACCATGCTAAATAAAAACTGAGATCTCGAACACCCTAGCAGCCTTCTTCCACTGGATTCCCAGAGGAGTTTTTTCCCCCACTGGAGTTCCAGAGGACAAGAGCTACCTACCTACCACTGGACCTTCGGAGGAAGACCAGACCCTTTTACAAGATCGCTGCTTCAACAGAACTACATCCATCGCTTCAGGAGGACTGCAGCCACCATCTTTTCGGACTGCTACTGCCACCCTAACAGGGTGTCAGGTTGTATTTCTGACTCTGTCAGTGTAAACCAGTGGGTTGTTTTTTTTTCCCTGCCTTGTGTTATTTTTATATATATATATAGAAGTAAAGAACTGTTATTCCTATTCCCCATATCTTTGCCTGAAGGCCCGTTAACTTCAAAATTATAATAATTTGGAGGGAAGGGGGTTGCATTTTCCATTTCAAGGGAGGCTCCTGCCTTCCTCCGCAGACACCTGTCTTTCAAACCAAGACAGACGCTCGTCTCCAAGAAGGGCTAGAAGGAGGATCTGGGGAACTACAGGCCCGTCAGCCTGACCTAGGTACCGAGCGAGATTATGGAGCGGTTCATCTTGGGTGTGCTCGCAAGGTAAGTGCAGGATATCCAGGGAATCAGGCCCAGCCAGCATGGGTTCATGAAAGGCAGGTCCTGTTTGACCAACCTGATCTCCTTGTATGATCAGGTGACCTGCCTAGTGGATGAGAGAAAAGCTGTGGATGTTGTCTCTCTGGACTCCAGTAAAGCATTTGATGCCGTTTCCCACAACATCCTGTTGGACAAGCTGGTGGTTCATGGCTTAGACAGGTGTACTCTTCGCTGGGTTAGAAACTGGATGCATGGCCGAGCTCAGAAAGATTTGGTAAATGGAGTTAAATCCAGTTGGCGACCGGTCACAAGCGGTGTTCCCCAGGGCTCAGTATTGGGGCTGGTCTTGTTTAATACCTTTATCAACGACCTGGATGAGGGGATCGAGTGCACCCTCAGCAAGTTTGCAGATGACACAAAATTAAGCGGGACTGTTGACCTGTTTGAGGGTAGAGAGGCTCTGCAGAGGGATCTGGACAGGCTGGATCGATGGGCTGAGGACAATTGCATGAAGTTTAACAAGTCCAAGTGCCGGGTCCCGCGCTTCGGTCACAACAACCCCCAGCAGCGCTACAGGCTTTGGAAAGTGTGGCTGGAAAGCTGCCCAGCAGAAAAGGACCCGGGGGTGGTAGTTGACAGTCGGCTGAACATGAGCTGTCAGTGTGCCCGGGTGGCCGAGAAGGCCAACAGCATCCTGGCCTGTATCAGCAATGGTGTGGCCAGCAGGAGCAGGGGAGTGATCGTGCCCCTGTACTCAGCACTGGTGAGACCCCACCTTGAGTGCTGTGTGCAATTTTGGGCACCACCGTGTAGGAAAGACATTGAGGTCCTGGAGCAGGCCCAGAGAAGGGGAATGAAGCAGAGGGGTCATGAAAAAATGTCTTATGAGGGGCTGCTGAGGGAATTAGGATTGATTAGCCTAGAGAAGAGGAGGCTGAGAGGAGACCCTATTGCTCTCTACAGCTACCTAAAAGGAAGTTGTCGTGAGGCTGGTGTTGGTCTCTTCTCCCAAGTAACTAATGACAGGACAAGAGGTAATGGCCTCAAGCTGCACCAGGAGAGATTTAGATTGGATATTAGGAAGAATTTCTTTACCGAAAGAGTGGTTAGACATGGGAACAGGCTGCCCAGGGAGGTGGTGGAGTCACCATCCCTGGAGGTGTTCCAAAGACTTATAGGTGTGGTGCTGAGGGACATGGTTCAGTGGTGGGCTGGGCAGTGTTAGGATAATGGTTGGACGTGATGATCTTAAAGGTCTCTTCCAACCACAATGATTCCACGATTCTATATTTTTTTTTCCAAAAAAAGTGAAACCATATGGGGGATCTCTTATCTCATTGACTTTTTGTAAGTCTGATTTATGACAGGAAAAAAAAAAAAGTTAAAATTGTGTAACTTACAAATGGGCTTGCATGGTTTAAACTGTAACTGCCAAATAGTCGCAGTGTGTGATTTATGAGGGGTATTTAAGCAGCTCAGTATTTGTTCTAAACATTTAAAAAGAGAGGCTGCTGAATTTTAGGGGTGGTTTTCCCCATGTTTGGATGGAGTGTTCTGAAGTACTTTATTTCTCTCTGGTTTTCAATGGTATGTTTCGGTGGCATCTCTCCTGGGCGGTGCAGCTGGCTAGACGTCCCTCCTAATTTGTCTGTCAGAGATCAGTCAAAGAGATAGGGAACTTATCATGTGTTTTTGCCAAGGAAGAAAAATGACCTTTGGTGATTGGAAGATATAGGTATACCACAGGAACTTGGAAATATGCACAAGTAAACCATGAGATCGGGGTAACGAAAAATATGTTCCAAGATCATCAACATGTAGTAATCAATTCTAGGAAAGTACTGAATACGTATTGAATATGGATGGATTAAACTGTACTTAAACTGCTTTGTGAAACCCCTCCGGTGGAGCAATCCACAGTACTGCAATAAAGAATGCCTGTTTAATAACACTCTTGTTATTGAGTTTTCATCTTAGAATCCTTACCCGGCCGCACCTAGCCTCCCACCTCTGTGAGAAGTGTTAGAAAGCAAGGGGGTTTGGAAACTCCGATTTTTTTTTTCAGTCCTCTGGTAGCTCTCCTTCTTTTTTCCTTGTGTCTCTATGCCCCTTTGTCTTGCTTACTGTCGCTGTGTTTTTCATTCTGTATCTCACTGTCCCATTCCTCCTTGCTGTTCATCTCTTCCTTTCTCTGACCCTTTGTGCTTCTCCCTGTTCCTGTTATTTTTACTTCACCTCTGTCCCTGTCACGCTCTGTTGCTCTCATCTCTCTATCTCGATATCCATCTCCCTGCACCCCTGACTCTTTCAGAGTTTCCTGCTTTCTGGCTCCCTGTCAGTCACCTGTTTTCTATGTTGCTCTGTCCTTCCTCCTGTCTTTCCTTGTCCCTCTGGCCTGCCACCTGTCACCATCTTTTTTTGGGCCAAGTGGTGGCAGGCCAAGTGGATATTAGGAAGAAATGCTATGAGGGTGGTGAGGCACTAGAGCAGGCTGTCCAGAGAAGCTGTGGCTGCCCTCTCCCATGGAATTGTTCAAGCCCGGATTGGATGGGGCTTGGAGCAACCCCGTCTAGTGGAAGATGTCCCTGCCCATGGCAGGGGGGTTGAAACTAGATGGTCTTTAAGGTCCTTTCCAAGACAAACCGTTCAATGATTCTAGTCTTAATACTGCTTTTAAGTGTTCAAATGGCTTTTAAAGGATGTGTTGTGTTTTGAGCTGCCCTGTTTACCTAGAATCCTCCTCTAGCTTGACTACTATCCTATCCCTTATTCTGAACTAATTCCTCTGCTTTCTTCTGTACTATTTTTTTAATATGCTGCAATATATTTGGGGTTTTTGTTTTCTGGATGTGTGTCTGTAAGCATCTTGTGGTGCTCAATCGATCACCCTCCAAGCCTGGGTTTGACCATTGCACAGCAGAGCCTGAGCAAGAAAAGTGGCACCATCCTCTGGCACGCTCTGTGCCCCACCATGGGGCAGCCGCCAGCCTGTGGGATAGGGGCTGGGAGGGACCTGCAGCCATCTGGGGGGGCTATCCCCCTTTATTTTTCTAGCAGAGCTCCCCTTTTATGGGGTGGAGGTTCGTACGTATGTAAATAGTATTCTCAGAGTTAATGAGCTGCTGGTTGGGGCAGTTTCCCTCATTTTGTGACTGTTTTTTTCTGAGTGAATAAAAAGGGGCTTGTATGTGTGATGTCACTTGGGCTTCTAAGTATCACAGGGAGTGATGATGCAGCAGAGTAGCGGGTGAGTGGGGGATGAGGGGGGTTGTGGGGTTCCCCCCAAAAGGGGGGGGGATCATAGCCAAAAACCACCTGAAAATTCATGAGGGGGGATTAAAAAAATATTAAAACATGTAAATATGGGTGTGAGGTGTTGAAATAGCAAAAAATGTCTCATATATATGTATAGAGACAATAATACTCATTTATATGTATAAAATGAAATGGAAATGAAAGCCATGTATCTACTACATGCACTAGTGCAGTTCACTGTCCTAAATCTCCCTCTTTCTTTCTTCCTGATCCTATGTGTTAGTTCTTGCTTCTGCTTGTTTTCCCTTATCACTTTAGATTTTTCCTTTGTCCCTTGTCTTGTCTCTACTTTGTTGTCCTGCTGGTCCCTTTGGCCTCTCTCTCCTCCCCCCCCCACCCCCACCCCCTTATATATTCCTCCATCTCTCCCTGTTTTTTTTTTTTTTGCTCAATCTCTCAGCTCTCCTCTCTCTCTACTGTTGCCTCGCTTCCTGTCCCTCTCCCATCTGCAGCATCTGGTTTCCCTTCTGCCTGTCCCCCACCTCTTCTCTATCTTCCTCCTGCTTTTTCTTTTGTTGGTCTCGGCCACACTTGTGTCCTTTTTATACTTGTAGCGCTCAGAATCATCTGGGGAACCATACAAGATCCCAGAAGAACGGAAGTCGAGGTTCCTTGCCGCTCTTGCCGTGAACCCGACGTTCCAAAACAAAGAGGGGGAGACGTGGGAGCGGTGCCATACGGACGAACGACCAAGACTAAAAGAGAAGCACGAGGCTAATACTCAATACGTAAGAATAAACATAAAAGACCAGGCGTTCTCAATAACTCTCCACACAGGAGAACGAGACTCGAGCGCATGAAAAGGCCAGGCTGGAAACCCCCCCGGGATCGTGCATGAGAAAAGACATGGCTGAAAAGAGTCACGAGCGTGGGTGTGCCAGAGAAGAATATAAAACATCCTGCTTGGCTTTATAGTTTGGGCATGAGAGACCTCTATGTAGTTGCTTGAAAAAGAGAAGCGAGAGAGCTTCCTTTGCTATGCCGCACGCCCGTGCCAATTAAAGAATATACCTAGAAAAAGGCTACGAAGTTGGAGTCTCCTTCATCGCCGCTCTGCCCCAATTCCGCTCCCTTTCTGTTTGTTACTCCAGTCATCTTACGTTCTCTAGTTTTGAATTCTTTGCCAGGTTTGTCGCTTCTCAATTTGTCTATGCCGGTATGCAGCTGTCTTTTTTAAAAAGAATTCTTTCTGCTTTCTTCCTCTTTTATAGTTTTCTCTCCATCTCCCTCTATCTGGTTCCCTATTGTAGTAAAATCCACAACCCCCCCATCCACTCTCTTCTTCTCCTGGCTGCGAGCACCTCGCTCTCTCCATCCCTCTCTATCGCACCTCTCCGTCCTCCTCCTTGCCGAGCTCCGTTTCTCTCTCGACACCCTCGTGCAGTTCCCCGTCCCCGTCTCGTTCCCGGTATCCCATTTCCCAGCTCCCCGTCCCACACCCCTACCTTTCCTCTGGCCTGCCTCCTGCTTTCCTCATTCCTCTTTTCCTGCTGCCTGCAGACATCGATCCTCGTAGCGAACTCACCGCCGGGACTTCCGAAGGGCACGAAGGCACAAACCGTCACCGCCTTGTTTGCAATCCCGGATGCGTTTCCGGCCGCCGGGCCGCAGAGGAGGGGGCGATGTGCCGTGGGCCCAGGGTGTTCTGTTCCCTACGGGCTCTAGCCGGGGTCCATCCCCGCCGCAGTTCTCTAGATCTCTGCCTGCCTCCTTGCCTGTCCTTGCTTTCCTCTCCTTTTCAGGCTGTCTGTTTCCCCAAAGCTTTTTCCTCTTCTGCTAACATTGCCCTGTCAACTGTCACCTTCTACCTTTTCTTTCTATGTCTTTCCTTTTCTATCTGCCCACCGGCTCTTATTTCATTCTTCCTTGTTGATTGTGAAAACAGCATTTCTAGGTCTCTCTCTAAATTTTCTTTTCGTGTCTCTATTTATCCAAGTCCCTGCTGGGTTTTTTTTGTCTTCCTGCCTATCCTCATCTTCATCACCTTTTACGTTTTGTTTCAATATCTTCATTCATGTGGTTTGATGACCCTATTTCCCTCCTTCCTTTTTAACATTTCCTTCTTATCGACCTATTTTGGTTTCCCTTTGTTACCATTATGGAATTTTTTAAACTGGTAAAGTAAAAGGACATAATTTTTGATAATAATATTGCTGTTATAATCAACGAGTGACTTCTCTCCATAGCTTAGTAAGGCATCTATGTTTTTCTACCTACACCCCAGAAAAATGAAGTTGAATTCCCTACCTGGTCACGTTGCTGATGTAATGGATATAGCCACAGTAAAAGAGCTGGAAGAGTAACTTCTAGTCCAGGTGGCTTTCTCTATTCAGTGCTTTGTATCCTGTAAACTGAAAGCAGATGAGAAAAGTCCCTGCTGCTCCTCTGGGTGCCTTTATGTGTTATGGTGGTAGACCCTGCCTCTTTCCCAGGGGATTGTGGGAAGGGTGGTGGGCGGGTCCTGGAGTATATGAGCCTCGGGCTCTGTTCAGGGAGCTCATTCTGCTCTGGGGCTTCTTTGGTGTCAGTGTTCTGCCGAGCCTTCAGTTATTAGTAGTTTTTGAACAGCCTAAGCTATTTTTGGCAGATATGCCTTGACGCTTAAAGAAACAGAGGGCTCTCTTTGAGGTAGGAGTTTCTGGAGTGGTTGAAGTTCAGCTGCATTTATCTTACAAAGTATGCTTATATACAAATTTTCTTTTTTTAGGTCAAAAATTTTGTTCTGGGCTGGTAAAAGTAGCATGCTTTTTCTTTTAATCTATGTCTATTGTGTTTGTTCGGAACTCCTAGCTATTGAAATGGAACTAGTTTTAGTGTATACAGAGTTAATTGTTACTATTTCTCTAAATAGGACCAATGGTGAGGTTAACTAGCAGGGGCTAGGGCAAATATCTGGCACGCAGTCACAAGATCGTGAATTACCTGATTTCTCACAAGAGCAACAGCAATCTTTTGTCTTTCGGTATTTTAGGTGCCGCAAGCAACGATGTCTCTGGCATCCAACGCTGGAATTGCTGCAGGTGAGCAGAAGGCCACATTCTATTTGAGTAGGAGGGTGTAGTAGAAGAGGTCTGTATCGATGCTTGCTGCTGGTACTGGTTCTGTGCAGATGAAGATGAGCCTGGCAGCTGCAGGAACATCCTGGCTAGCCGATGCGGTATTTTGTCGAGGATGGATTCAGAGCCTCGGCCGTCTGAAAGCTAAGTGGAGCGATGGGTGTTTGGGAGGGTGTTCTGGGAGGTGGGGACAAGGTTGGGAGTTGTAGGGAGGGGTTTTAAAAATAGCATAGTGGGGAGAGGGCTGTCCAGGAATAGGTCTCCGGAGCAGCACGGGCAGGGTAGTTCTAACCTGTCTCTGTGGTGTTATGTAGTCTGTCTAGTCTGTTCACTGTGTATTGCAGATTTCTCGGGTCTCCATGTTCTCGTTCCATTTTGCGCTCGAAGAGCAAGCCAGACATCTCGGGCGCCATCCCTGTGGTCTCGAATACCTGTACCGGTTGGCGTAGCGCCGGTCAGGCGTTTTGTTGTCTTGCGTGACGAACTTGAAGCGTGGATCGGTCTTGCATCCCGAAAGTTCTGGGCGTTTACTCATTTGCGGCGTCCCTCCGGGCCGCGTCGGCGGCTCTGCTCGCTAGCTGTCCGTTTTCACGGACTGAGACTTCTTCCTTGTATCCCTATGTTCATAAGTCTTGAAGCCAGCCTTCTTGCCCATCAGTCATCTCAGTTTTGACCGTAACTTCTTGAAACAGGCCATTACATTCAAGCTTTTTTTGTGGGGCTGCCGTAGAACCTCCTCGCCTTGCGTCGCGACTCCGTAGGTCTTCTTGCCCGACAGTTTGTCTCATTCGGGTGTCATCCTTCTCGCCGGGAGTTTTCTCTCCTCTTTGAGTCGCCTTGTTCGCAGTGTTCCGTGTAGCGCTGCTCACTGGGTGTGTGCGTGTGGCATGGAGCTGCTCTGCCCGGGGCTGTAGGGTCAGGGGTAGGTGGTATAGCAATAAGCATTTCTGGTTAATGTGTTGAGGATACGCCTAGACCATTTAGGCAACGGTTGTACAGTCTTCTCGGGTTGAGTAGCCATTGGCAGGCTGTGCGGCCAGTTGTTTTGGGAGTGTTTCATGGAGAGGCTGGGAGCCTTCTGGGAGGGGCTGTTCAGCAGTAGTGAAGCAGAGTGCATCTCACAGGTGTTAAGGCCTCTAGGCGGTATTCTGAAACGGAGACAAGAGTTCTGGAATTGTAAAGCTATCGATCAGCACCTGGGTGGCTCTTGTTACTATTTTTTTTTCAGATGCAGAGGGACAAGGTGCGCTTTGAAGAGCGACAGAGGAGGCGAGCGAAGCACTATAAGAAGGTGAGACGGTGCATGGTTTGGGAGGGAAGTTGTGACCAGTGGCTGTTTGACTACATTATCTTTTGGTCATTTTTTGTATTTTAAAGGCACGATACGATGAGCAAAGCGGGATACAGGCACCAGTCGTGACTCGGGCAAGGTGTTGTATTGCCGGTGAAGTTTTAAGCATCCCTTGTTTGTTTTACAGGTGGTACCTGAGTCTCAATGCAGCTATCTGAAATGACAGAAGCAGGACCGGGGAGCGGGTAAGGTAAAGCAGAAGGAGCTAGGTATTGCTGTGGGCACGAGTTGGTCTCTGGCAGTATCTCAGCAGATGTCTTTTGCCTTGCGTTTGGCAGGTGCCCCACACAGGCTCGGAGGAACGAAGCCTCATGCTGACGAGCCGTCCGAGAAGGTGAGGTGTTAGCGTGCCGGGTCAGCGTCTAAGAGCCAAGTATTCCATGGCCACTTGGTTAAGCGCTTACCTTTGTTTTTGCAGGTGCCGTGCAGGCTGCTTTTGGAGTCGGACGAGCATTTGAGGTGAGCTGGGGATTAGCGAGGAGGATCCTGGGGCCGGTGACCTCTCACAAGCAGAACAGTAATTTTGTTTCTTGGTATCTCAGGTGGGGTGAGCGATGATGGCCGTAGCCCATCGCTTTGGAACTGATGAGGAGCAGATGAGGAGTAGGATGACATGGCCCTTCTGGGGCTGTGTGTGTGTTGTGGCAGAAGCTGGCATCGACCGGTGCGTTGCTGTCTACCAACACTGTTTTCTTGTTCAGATTTTGTAGACGGTGAAGAGGAGTTTGGAGACAGTGGGAGCATCCCATTTGGCCGACGTGTTTCTTTTGCTGAGGGTGAATTTGTCCCCCCGGCCCCCTGCAAGCTAAGTTGTGGAACAGGTGTTGGAGGGAGGGGGGTGGGACTGGGGGAAGATAACTTTGGGAATTTCAGGGAGGGCATTTTAAAGTTAGCTTAGGGGAGAGGGATATCCAGGGTCAGTTCTCCTCGGGCGGGTAAAGGAGCGGGTTACTTTTTGGCACCAGTGTAGCACGGGCAGGGCAGTTCCAGCCTGTCTCTGTGGTGTTATGTAGTCTGTCTAGTCTGTTTACTGTGTCTTGGAGATTTCTTGGGTCTCGATGTCCTCATTCCTCTTTGCGCTCGAGAGCAAGGCAGACATCTCGGACGCCATTCCTGTGGTATTGAATGCCTGTACTGGTTGGCGTAGTGCCAGTCGGGCGTTTCTTTGTCTTGCATGCCAAGCTTCAAGCGTGGATCCATCTTGCATCTCGGAAGTTCCCGGGCAGTCCTCATTCGCGACGTCACTCTGGGATGCGACGGTGTCTCTACTCACTAGCTGTCCGTTTCCACGGACTGAGTCTTCTTCCCTGCATCCATACAGTCATAGGTTTTGAGACCAGGCTTCTTGCGCATTAGTCATCTTGGTTTTGACCGTACCTTCTCATAACAGGCCATTACTTTCGAGGCTTTTTTGTGGGGCTGCCATATATCCACTCGGCCTTGCGTTGCGGCTCTGTCGGTCTTTTGGCCCGACACCTTGTGTGGTTCGGGTGTCATCCTTCTTGCCGGGAGTTTTCTCTCCTCTTTGAGTCGCCTTGTTTGCAGTGTTCTGTGTAGCATTGCTCACTGAGTGTGTGCGTGTGGCTTGGAGCTGCTCTGCCCGGGGCTGTAGAGTGACGGGTAGGTGGTATAGCGATAAGCATTTCTGGTTAATGTGTTGAAGATACGCCTAGACCATTCAGGCAACGGTTGTACAGTCTTCTCTGGTTGAGTAGCTGTTGGCAGGGTATGCGGCCAGTCATTTTGGGAGTGTTTCATGGAGAGGCTGGGAGACTTTTGGGAGGGGCTGTTCAGCAGTAGTGAAGCAGAGTGCATCTCACAGGTGTAAAGGATTGTGTCTGCGGGCCGCGAAGCTCTGTGTGTTGTTTTGAATGGCAGGCTCCCCTTGGCCTCTGGGCGGTACTCCGCAATGGAGGCGAGAGCTCTGGAATTGTAAAGCTATTGATCAGCCTCTGAGTGACTCATGTAACAAGATTTGTTTTGGGTTTTTTTTTTTTTCAGAAGCAGAGGGACAAGATGCGCTTTGGAGAGCAACAGAGGAGGTGAGCGGAGCTCTGTAAGAAGGTCAGTGCAGGGTGTTGGACGGAAGTTGTGACTGGTGGCTACATGACTACATCATGGCTTGGTGTTTTTTTTTTTTCTGATTTGAAGGTGCCCAGTGATGCGCAAAGCGGGATGGTGCTGCCGGTGCTGACTCTGGCAAGGTGAGCCATGGCTAGTGGGCTGAAGTAGCGGTTATTTTTCAGTTGTCGTATTGCCAATGAAGATTTAAGCATGCCTTCTTGTTTGTGTTTTACAGGTGGTATGCAAGCCTCACTGCAGCAGCCTAAAATGACAGAGACTGGACAGGGGAGCAGGCAAGGTATAGGAGGCGGGATGTACGCATCGCTGCGGGCAGGCATTGGTTTTGGGCAGTAACTCAAACTGTGTCTTCCGCTTTGTTTTTCACAGGTGCCACACAGGGGCTGGGAGTGACGAAGCCTCATGTTGATGAGCAATTGGAGAAGGTGAGGCTGTTGTGGGCTGCCTCGGTGGCTATGAGCCAAGTGTTACATGGCAGCTTATTTAAGCACTTACCTTTTCTTTTGCAGGTGAAGTGCAGGCTGCTTCTGGAATAGGATGAAAGTTTGAGGTGAGCCGGGGGGAGGAGGATCACGGAGCCGGTGACTTCTCACAAGCGCAACAGTGATTTTTGTTTCTTGGTATCTCAGGTGCGGCGAGCGCCGAGGGCCACAGCACCCAACTCTGGAACCGGTGCAGGGCAGGTGAGGAGTGGAACGCCTCGGCCCTTCTTGGGGGTGGTTGGGTGCGTGTGTTGTGGCAGAGGTTGGAACTGAGCGGTGCGGTGCTGTCTGCCAGCAATATTTAGTTGTTTTCTTTGGATTTTACAGACAACAAGGAGGAGTTTGGAGACAGTGGGAGCATCTCGTTTGGCCGACGTGTTTCTTTTGCTGAGGATGGATTTGCGCCCCCGGCCCTCTGCAAGCTAAATTTTGGGACGTGCGTTTGGAGGGAGGGGGTAGGGACTAGGGGGAGATAACTTTGGGAACGTCGGGGAGGGAATTTTAAATTTAGCTTAGGGGAGAGGGATATCCAGGGTCAGTTCTCCTTGAGCGGATAAAGGAGCGGGTTACTTTTTGGCACGAGAGTAGCACGGGCAGGGCAGTTCCAGCCTGTCTCTGTGGTATGTAGTCTATCTAGTGTGTTTACTGTGTCTTGCGGATTTCTGAGGTCTCGATGTCCTCATTCCTCTTGGCACTCGAAAGGAAGCCAGATGTCTCGGGCGCCATCCCTGCAGTCTCGAACGCCCGTACTGGTTGGTGTAGTGCCAGTGGGGTGTTTCTTCTTTCTGCATGAGGAGCTTAAAGCGTGGATTGGTCTCGCATCTTGCCAGTTCTGGCCATTACTCGTTAGTGGCGTCACTCCGTGCTGTGTCAACAGCTCTGCTTGCTAGCTGTCCGCTTTCAGGGACTGAGACTTCTTCCCCACATCCTTATGTTCATAGGTCTTGAGGCCAGCCTTCTTGCGCGTTAGTCATCTTGGTTTTGACCATAACTTCTTGAAACGGGCCGTTACGTTCGAGGTTTTTTTTTTTTGTGGGGCTGCCCTATAGGACCTCTTCGCTTTGTGTTGCGGCTCTGTACGTCTTTTAGCCCGACACCTTGTGTCGTTCGGGTGTCATCCTTCTCGCCGAGAGTTTTCTCTCCTTTTTGAGTCACCTTGTTTGCACAGTTATGTGTAGCGTTGCTCTCTGAGCGTGTATGTGTGGCTTGGAGCTGCTCTGCCCGGGGCTGTAGAGTCAGGGGTAGGTGGTATAGCAATAAGCATCTCTGGTTAATGTCTCGATGATATGCATAGACCATTTAGGCAATGGTTTTCCAGTCATCTCTGGTCGAGTAGCCATTGGGAGGCTGTGCAGCCAGTTGTTTTGGGAGTGTTTCATGGAGAGGCTGGGAGCCTTCTGGGAGGAGCTGTTCAGCAGTAGTGAAGCAGAATGAATCTCAACGGTCTTAAGGGATGTTTGTTTGAGCTGCAAAGCTCGGTGTGTTGCTTTGAATGGCAGGCTGCCCTTGGCCTCTAGGTTGTACTGTGAAATGGGGACGACATCTCTGGAATTGTGAAGCTACTTAAACAAGTCACCCAGGTGCTGATAATTTTTTTTTTCAGATGCAGAAGGACAAGATATGCTTTGAAGAGCAATAGAGGAGGCGGGTGGAGCCCTGTAAGAAGGTGAGACGGTGCAGGGTGTCGGAGGGAAGTTGTGACCGGTGGCTACATGTCTACATCATGGCTTGTTTTCTTTTTTTTATTTGAAGGGTCGCAGCAATGTGCAAAGTGGGATGTTGGTGCCGGTGCTGACTCTGGCAAGGCGAGCCATGGCTAGCGGGCTGAAGTAGCAGTTATTTTTTCAGTTGTCGTATTGTCGGTGAAGTTTTAAGCATCCCTTCTTTTTTGTGTTTTACAGGTGGTACCTGAGCCTCATTGCGGCAGCCCAAGATGACAGAGGCCGCACTGGGCAGCGGGCAAGGTAAAGAAGTGGGGCGTAGACATAGGTGCAAGCAGTCTTTGGTTTTGGACAGTATCTCAGCACGCGTTTTTTTGCCTTGTTCTTTGCAAGTACCACACACAGACTTGGAGGAAAAAAGCTGCACGCTGATGAGACATCCGAAAAGGTGAAGCTGTTGAATGTTGGGTCAGTGGCTAAGAGCCAAGTATTAAATGGCAGCTTGGTTAAGCGCTTACCTTTTTGTTTCGCAGGTGACATGCAGGCTACTTCTGGAATAGGATGAAAGTTTGAGGTGAGCTGGGTATTAGCGAGGAGGATCACGGAGCCAATGACTTCTCACAAGCATAATAGTAACTTTGTTTCTTGGTATCTCAGGTGTGGTGAGCGATGATGGCTGCAGCGCCCAGCTTTTGAACCGGTGCAGGGCAGGTGAGGAGTGGAACGGCACGGCCCTTTTTGGGGGTGGGGGTGGTTTGGTGGGGGTGGGGATGTTGCGGCAGAGGTTGGAATTGAGCGGTGCGGTGCTGTCTGCCAGTAATATTTTGGTTTTTCTTTAGATTTTACAGACGAGTAAGAGGAATTTGGAGACCACGGGAGCGTCCTGTTTGGCCATCATGTTTCTTTTGCTGAGGATGGATTTGTACCCCCATCCCTCTGTAAAGTAAGTTTTGGGATGTGTGTTTGAAGGGAGGGGGGTGGGACTGAGGGGGAGAGAAATTTGGGAATTTTGGGGAGGGGATTTTAAATTTAGCTTAGGAGAGAGGGCTGTCCAGAGTCAGTTCTCCTTGGGCAGATAAAGGAGCGGGTTACATTTTGGCACTGGAGTAGCACGGGCAGGGCAGTTCCAGCCTGTCTCTGTGTTGTTCTGTAGTTTGTCTAGTCCGTTCAGTGTCTTACAGTTTTCTGAGGTCTCAATGTCGTCATTCCTCTTTGCGCTCGAGAGCAAGCCAGACATCTCAGGCGCCATCCTTGTGGTCTCGAATGCCTGTACTGGTTGGCATAGTGCCACGCGGGCATTTCTTTTTTTCTTTGCGTGACGAGCTTCTAGCGTGGATCGGTCTTGCATCTCGGAAGTTTCCGGGCCGTCCTCATTTGTGGTGTGGTTCTGGGCTGCACCAGCAGCTCTGCTTGCTAGCTGTCCATTTCCATATACTGAGAATTCTTCCCTGCATCCTTGCGTTCATAGGTCTTGAAGGCAGGCTTCCTGTGCATCAGTCATCTCGGTTTTGACCGTAACTTCTCAAAATGGGCCATTAGGTTCGTGCCATTTTTTTTTTCTGAGCCTGCCATAGAACCCCTCGCCTTGCATTACGGCTCTGTATGTCATGTTGTCCGACAGCGCAACTCAATCGGGAGTCATCCTTCTTGCTGAGAGTTTTCCCTCCTCTTTGAGTCACCTTGTTTGCCCAAACTCTCTTGGTTGCAGAGTTGTGTAGCGTTGCTCTCTGAGTGTGTGTGTGTGTGTGTGTGGCTTGGAGCTGCTCTGCCCAGGGCTGTAGAGTCAGGGGTAGGTGTTATAGCGATAAGCATCTCTGGTTAATGTCTTGATGATATGCATAGACTGTTTAGGCAACGTTTGTACAGTCATCTCTGGTTGAGTAGTTGTTGGCAGGCTGTGCGGCCAGTCATTTTGGGAGTGTTTCATGGAGAGGCTGGGATCCTTCTGGGCAGGGGCTGTTGAGCGGGAGTGAAGCAGAGCGCATCTCAAAGGTGCAAAGGACTGTGTCTGCGGGCCGCGAAGCTCTGTGTGTTGTTTTGAATGGCAGGCTGCCCTTTGCCTCTAGGTGCTACTCCGCAATGGAGGTGAGAGCTCTGGAATTGTGAAGCTATCGATCAGCACCTGGGTGTCCCATGTCACAAGTTTTGGTTGGGGTTTTTGTTTTCTCAGATGCAGAGGGACAATATGCGCTTTGAAGAGCAACAGAGGAGGTGAGCAGACCATAGTGAGGGGCTGAGCAGAGCCTTGTAAGAAGGTGAGTCAGTGTAGGGTGTCGGAGAGAAGATGTGACCGGTGGCGATGTGACTACATCATGGGTTGTGTGGTTTTTTTTTCTGATTTGAAGATGCCCAGTGATGCGCAAAGCGGGATGGTGCTGCCGGTGCTGACTCTGGCAAGGTGAACCATGGCTAGTGGGCTGAAGTAGCGGTTATTTTTCAGTTGTCGTATTGCCAATGAAGTTTTAAGCATCTCTTCTTATTTGTGTTTTACAGGTGGTACGCAAGCCTCATTGCAGCAGCCTAAAATGACAGAGGCTGGACAGGGGAGCAGGCAAGGTGTAGGAGGCGGGATGTACGCATCGCTGCGGGCAGGCATTGGTTTTGGGCAGTAACTCAAACTGTGTCTTCCGCTTTGTTTTTCACAGGTGCCACACAGGGGCTGGGAGTGACGAAGCCTCATGTTGATGAGCAATTGGAGAAGGTGAGGCTGTTGTGGGCTGCCTCGGTGGCTATGAGCCAAGTGTTACATGGCAGCTTATTTAAGCACTTACCTTTTCTTTTGCAGGTGAAGTGCAGGCTGCTTCTGGAATAGGATGAAAGTTTGAGGTGAGCCGGGGGGAGGAGGATCACGGAGCCGGTGACTTCTCACAAGCGCAACAGTGATTTTTGTTTCTTGGTATCTCAGGTGCGGCGAGCGCCGAGGGCCACAGCACCCAACTCTGGAACCGGTGCAGGGCAGGTGAGGAGTGGAACGCCTCGGCCCTTCTTGGGGGTGGTTGGGTGCGTGTGTTGTGGCAGAGGTTGGAACTGAGCGGTGCGGTGCTGTCTGCCAGCAATATTTAGTTGTTTTCTTTGGATTTTCCAGACAACAAGGAGGAGTTTAGAGACAGTGGGAGCATCCCGTTTGGCCGACGTGTTTCTCTTGCTGAGGATGGATTTGCGCCCCCGGCCCTCTGCAAGCTAAGTTTTGGGATGTGTATTTGAAGGGAGGGGGGTGGGACTGAGGGGGAGATAAATTTGGGAATATTGGGGAGGGGATTTTAAAGTTAGCTTAGGGGAGAGGGCTGTCCAGAGTCAGTTCTGCTTGGCCAGGCAAAGGAACGAGTCTCAACCGTGATCTAAGATTGTGTAGCATTCTATGGCTCTGTATCACGCTGTCTTGACTGTGATTCAAGACTGCGTCGCAATGTTTGGTTCTGTATTGCGTTGAGTCTTGGGTCGCCCTCTATGGCTCTGCATTGCGCCGGTTCTCAACTGTGATGTGAGACTGCGTCGCCCTCTATGGCTCTGCATTGCGCCGGTTCTCAACTGTGATGTGAGACTGCGTCGCCCTCTATGGCTCTGCATTGCGCCGGTTCTCAACTGTGATGTGAGACTGCGTCGCCCTCTATGGCTCCGCGTTGCCCTGGGTCTCAAGCGTGGTGTGAGACTGCGTCACACCATACGGCTCAGCATTATGCTGGGTCTTGTGTTGCACCGTACAGCTTCATATTGTGCTGGGTCTCGACTGTGATGTAAGACTGCGTAGTATTCTGTGGCTCTGTATTGCCCTGCGTCTTGACTGTGATTCAAGACTGCTCGCACTGTTTGACTCCTTATTGCGTTGGGTCTTGCGTCGCACTGTTGCTCCGTATTGCTCTGGGTCTGGAGTGTGATGCGAGACTGCGTCGCACCGTTGCTCCGTATTGCTCTGGGTCTGGAGTGTGATGCGAGACTGCGTCGCACCGTTGCTCCGTATTGCTCTGGGTCTGGAGTGTGATGCGAGACTGCGTCGCACCGTTGCTCCGTATTGCTCTGGGTCTGGAGTGTGATGCGAGACTGCGTCGCACCGTTGCTCCGTATTGCTCTGGGTCTGGAGTGTGATGCGAGACTGCGTCGCACCGTGTTGCTCCGTATTGCTCTGGGTCTGGAGTGTGATGCGAGACTGCGTCGCACCGTATAGCTCTGTATTGCGCTGGGTCTGGAGTGTGATGCGAGACTGCGTCGCACCGTATAGCTCTGTATTGCGCTGGGTCTGGAGTGTGATGCGAGACTGCGTCGCACCGTATAGCTCTGTATTGCGCTGGGTCTGGAGTGTGATGCGAGACTGCGTCGCACCGTATAGCTCTGTATTGCGCTGGGTCTTGCGTCGCACTGTATGGGTTTGTATTATGCTTGGTCTCAACTGTGATCTATGACTGCCTAGTATTCTATGGCTCTGTATTGCATTGGGTCTTGCGTCGCACTGTATGGCTCTGCATTGCCCCGGGTCTGGTGCGTGAAGTGAGACTGTGTCACACGATATGGCTCTGCATTGCCCCGGGTCTCAAGCGTGATGTGACGTTTTCCTGTGCTTCCCATTATGAAGGCTGACATTTTGGCCTCGAGTGGAGCGGTGATGTTGTTTGGAGGATCCTAGTGACTCAATTTGTGGGCTGCTTCTGGAATTGGGGGAAATATGCTATTCTAGAAGGTCACTGGTGAAGCAGAGATGTTTGGAGGAGGGGAGCAATGAATGGGAGTTGAATGAATGAATGAATGGGAGTTGAATGGATGGATGGATGAATGAATGGGAGTTGAATGGACGGATGGATGGACGAATGAATGGGAGTTGAATGGACGGATGGATGGACGAATGAATGGGAGTTGAATGGACGGATGGATGGACGAATGAATGGGAGTTGAATGGACGGATGGATGGACGAATGAGTGGGAGTTGGACGGATGGATGGACGGACGAATGAGTGGGAGTTGGACGGATGGATGGACGGATGAATGAGTGGGAGTTGGACGAATGGATGGACGGACGGACGGATGGGAGTTGGATGGACGGACGGACGGATGGATGGGAGTTGGATGGACGGACGGATGGATGGGAGTTGGATGGACGGACGGATGGATGGGAGTTGGATGGACGGACGGACGGATGGATGGGAGTTGGACGGACGGACGGACGGATGGATGGGAGTTGGACGGACGGACGGATGGATGGGAGTCGGACGGACGGACGACTGACTGACTAGGAGTCGGACGGACGGACGACTGACTGACTGACTGGGAGTTGGATGAGTGGGAGTTATTGTGTGTAAACTTATGGGTGTGTGAATGTGGTTTGTTTGTTTGTTTGTTTTTATTTCAGGTAGGATATAATGTTGACAGTAAGGTATTGATTTGAGAGTACCGCAACGTAAAAAACCAAACCAGCTGGGGTTTTTTTTGTTTTGTTTTTCTTTCCCTGGCTGGGTGTGGGTTTATTTTTTTTTTTTCCCCAGGTCCTCATTGCTCTGTGGGGTGCCTTCAATTGCCAAAGTTTGGGCGGCGAGGGGTCTAGGGCCAGGGTTTTCACACAAAAGGCCATTTTGTAGTCTCCCGGCAACGCCATTCTCAGTGAGCTGCAGAGACGGGATGATGGCCCGTGGTGCTGGGCGAAGGGATTAGCAGAGAGGGGAGGGTTGGTTTGTTGGGTAGGTGAGTGAGTGTTGTGCTTGTGCATGGCTTTGTATTGTTGTGTGTTAGTATGTAATAGGTGTTAGCGTGTTGCATATGGAGTTGAGATTTTTTCTTTTCCAGGCATTGTATTAAAAAAAAAAAATCAACCAACCACAACTTAGAATAAAAAAAACCCCAGTCGGGGGATTTTTTTTTTTTTCCCCCGGCTGGGTTTTTTTTTCCCCCGGTCCCGGTCGGTCCGCACGGCGACAATCATCGCCAAAGTTTGGGCGGCGGAGGGCCTAGGGCCGGGGTTTTCGCAGGCAGGGCGATTTTGGAGGCCCCCGGGAACCCCGTTCCCGAGGAGAGCCACGGAGATGGGGCGGCGGGCAGCAGAGAGATGGAGGGTTGGTTTGTTGGGTAGGTGAGCGAGTGTTGTGCCTGTGTGTGGGTTTGTATGGTTGTGTGTGGGTTTGTATGGTTGTGTGTGGGTTTGTATGGTTGTGTGTGGGTTTGTATGGTTGTGTGTGGGTTTGTATGGTTGTGTGTTAGTATGTAATAGTTGTTAGTGTGCTGCATATGGAGTTGAGATTATTTTTTTTTCTTTTCCAGGCATTATTTTTTTTTTTTAAATATTAACCAACCACAACTTAGAATAAAAAAAACCCCAGTCGGGGGATTTTTTTTTTTTTCCCCCGGCTGGGTTTTTTTTTCCCCCGGTCCCGGTCGGTCCGCACGGCGACAATCATCGCCAAAGTTTGGGCGGCGGAGGGCCTAGGGCCGGGGTTTTCGCAGGCAGGGCGATTTTGGAGGCCCCCGGGAACCCCGTTCCCGAGGAGAGCCACGGAGATGGGGCGGCGGGCAGCAGAGAGATGGAGGGTTGGTTTGTTGGGTAGGTGAGGGAGTGTTGTGCCTGTGTGTGGGTTTGTATGGTTGTGTGTGGGTTTGTATGGTTGTGTGTTAGTATGTAATAGTTGTTAGTGTGCTGCATATGGAGTTGAGATTATTTTTTTTTCTTTTCCAGGCATTATTTTTTTTTTTTTAAATATTAACCAACCACAACTTAGAATAAAAAAAACCCCAGTCGGGGGATTTTTTTTTTTTTCCCCCGGCTGGGTTTTTTTTTCCCCCGGTCCCGGTCGGTCCGCACGGCGACAATCATCGCCAAAGTTTGGGCGGCGGGGGGCCTAGGGCCGGGGTTTTCGCAGGCAGGGCGATTTTGGAGGCCCCCGGGAACCCCGTTCCCGAGGAGAGCCACGGAGATGGGGTGGCGGGCAGCAGAGAGAGGGAGGGTTGGCTTGTTGGGTAGGTGAGCGAGTGTTGTGCCTGTGTGTGGGTTTTTATGGTTGTGTGTTAGTATGTAATAGTTGTTAGTGTGCTGCATATGGAGTTGAGATTTTTTTTTCTTTTCCAGGCATTATATTTTTTTCTTTTTTAAAAATATTAACCAACCACAACTTAGAATAAAAAAAACCCCAGTCGGGGGATTTTTTTTTTTTCCCCCGGCTGGGTTTTTTTTTCCCCCGGTCCCGGTCGGTCCGCACGGCGACAATCATCGCCAAAGTTTGGGCGGCGGAGGGCCTAGGGCCGGGGTTTTCGCAGGCAGGGTGATTTTGGAGGCCCCCGGGAACGCTGTTCCTGAGGAGAGCCGGTCTGGAATGTGGCTATTTCTCTGTTATTGTAAGGTGCTATGTTTAGATGAGTGTCTAAGGAAGGCAATTGAGGATCCTGCAATAAAAAGGTACAGTGAGAGGGGCTAGATAGTCTTTTTTGAGGAAGGCAGGGTTGTGAAGTGGGCCTCTCTGTATTTTAAATGGCTATGCTTTTAACTGTGGCTGTGTGGTTTTTTTGCTGTAATGGTATTGTTAAAAATTGTTTGTTTGCATGCAGGTGCCAAAGGCCAGGTCCTGTCAGGAGGAGCAGAGCCGGCCGCCTCTTTGCCCGGGCATCGTAGTTTTTGGAGAAGCAGTCACTCTAAAGAGGAAAAGGGATGGATGCCAAGCGAGGGATGCGAGCCCTGTGTACGTGAGAGCGTCCGATGGGAAAGACGGTGGGTACAGTTTGTACTCAGTGTTGTAAAGCTGTGCCCTTGAGTGTGTAAACTGTAAGCTTGGTGCTCTGTCATTGAAATCTGTGCTGTTTGTGCTGTGTGGTTTAAATCTGTAAGCTCTGTGTCTTCAGCATGCTCTGGGCATGACTTAGTTGCCTACACTTTGTACCTGCTGTAGGCTCTGGGCCTGAGCTATGTACGTGTTGTAGCTGTTGTAGGCTGTGCGCCTGAGCTCTGTAGGCTGTGCGCCTGAGCTCTGTAGGCTGTGCGCCTGAGCTCTGTAGGCTGTGCGCCTGAGCTCTGTACACTTTGCACCTGCTGTAGGCTCTGCGCCTGAGTTATATATGTGTTGTAGCTGTTGTGAGCTCAGTACTTTGCAGAGCTACAGTCATTGAGTTCAAGTTTCACAGAAATAAAGAAAATAAGCAGCAAAGGAATAAAGTTTAATAAAGAGTTTTTACTCCTTGGTGTTTGTCTTTTTTTTGTGTGTGTCTCTTTCTTTTTTTGTAAACTGGTGCAGCAGCAGGGCTTGGCTTGCTCCTGGGGCATAGTTGTTCCAAGTTTTAAAGAAAATTAATAATTTATTAAGGAGTGACTACGCCCCAGGAGCAAGCCAAGCCCTGCTGCTGCATGCATTTCTTATTATTTTTATTCTTTTTATTTACTATCCCATACCTCATTAAATATTCCCCAGCTGACACATAGAGTACCTACACAATTAATGACATAAATTAACCAATTAATTATGCAAATGAGATGCAAATTCTTTTTCCCCCACCCAAGAATTACCACCACAGCACACCTACACAACCCCAATCAGACTAATACATTTAGGGTTAGGGTGTCGGGTTACGGTGTCGGGGTCGGGTTAGGGTGTCGGGTTAGGGTGTCGGGTTAGGGTGTCGGGTTAGGGTTAGGGTTAGGGTGTCGGGTTAGGGTTAGGGTGTCGGGTTAGGGTGTCGGGTTAGGGTGTCGGGTTAGGGTGTCGGGTTAGGGTTAGGGTGTCGGGTTAGGGTTAGGGTGTCGGGTTAGGGTTAGGGTTAGGGTGTCGGGTTAGGGTGTCGGGTTAGGGAGTCGGGTTAGGGTGTCGGGTTAGGGTGTCGGGTTAGGGTTAGGGTTAGGGTGTCGGGTTAGGGTTAGGGTGTCGGGTTAGGGTTAGGGTTAGGGTGTCGGGTTAGGGTTAGGGTGTCGGGTTAGGGTGTCAGGTTAGGGTGTCGGGTTAGGGTGTCGGGTTAGGGTTAGGGTTAGGGTTAGGGTGTCGGGTTAGGGTTAGGGTGTAGGGTTAGGGTTAGGGTTAGGGTGTAGGGTTAGGGTTAGGGTTAGGGTTAGGGTTAGGGTTAGGGTTAGGGTTAGGGTTAGGGTTAGGGTTAGGGTTAGGGTTAGGGTTAGGGTTAGGGTTAGGGTTAGGGTTAGGGTTAGGGGTTAGGGTTAGGGTTAGGGTTAGGGTTAGGGTTAGGGTTAGGGTTAGGGTTAGGGTTAGGGTTAGGGTTAGGGTTAGGGTTAGGGTTAGGGTTAGGGTTAGGGTTAGGGTTAGGGTTAGGGTTAGGGTTAGGGTTAGGGTTAGGGTTAGGGTTAGGGTTAGGGTTAGGGTTAGGGTTAGGGTTAGGGTTAGGGTTAGGGTTAGGGTTAGGGTTAGGGTTAGGGTTAGGGTTAGGGTTAGGGTTAGGGTTAGGGTTAGGGTTAGGGTTAGGGTTAGGGTTAGGGTTAGGGTTAGGGTTAGGGTTAGGGTTAGGGTTAGGGTTAGGGTTAGGGTTAGGGTTAGGGTTAGGGTTAGGGTTAGGGTTAGGGTTAGGGTTAGGGTTAGGGTTAGGGTTAGGGTTAGGGTTAGGGTTAGGGTTAGGGTTAGGGTTAGGGTTAGGGTTAGGGTTAGGGTTAGGGTTAGGGTTAGGGTTAGGGTTAGGGTTAGGGTTAGGGTTAGGGTTAGGGTTAGGGTTAGGGTTAGGGTTAGGGTTAGGGTTAGGGTTAGGGTTAGGGTTAGGGTTAGGGTTAGGGTTAGGGTTAGGGTTAGGGTTAGGGTTAGGGTTAGGGTTAGGGTTAGGGTTAGGGTTAGGGTTAGGGTTAGGGTTAGGGTTAGGGTTAGGGTTAGGGTTAGGGTTAGGGTTAGGGTTAGGGTTAGGGTTAGGGTTAGGGTTAGGGTTAGGGTTAGGGTTAGGGTTAGGGTTAGGGTTAGGGTTAGGGTTAGGGTTAGGGTTAGGGTTAGGGTTAGGGTTAGGGTTAGGGTTAGGGTTAGGGTTAGGGTTAGGGTTAGGGTTAGGGTTAGGGTTAGGGTTAGGGTTAGGGTTAGGGTTAGGGTTAGGGTTAGGGTTAGGGTTAGGGTTAGGGTTAGGGTTAGGGTTAGGGTTAGGGTTAGGGTTAGGGTTAGGGTTAGGGTTAGGGTTAGGGTTAGGGTTAGGGTTAGGGTTAGGGTTAGGGTTAGGGTTAGGGTTAGGGTTAGGGTTAGGGTTAGGGTTAGGGTTAGGGTTAGGGTTAGGGTTAGGGTTAGGGTTAGGGTTAGGGTTAGGGTTAGGGTTAGGGTTAGGGTTAGGGTTAGGGTTAGGGTTAGGGTTAGGGTTAGGGTTAGGGTTAGGGTTAGGGTTAGGGTTAGGGTTAGGGTTAGGGTTAGGGTTAGGGTTAGGGTTAGGGTTAGGGTTAGGGTTAGGGTTAGGGTTAGGGTTAGGGTTAGGGTTAGGGTTAGGGTTAGGGTTAGGGTTAGGGTTAGGGTTAGGGTTAGGGTTAGGGTTAGGGTTAGGGTTAGGGTTAGGGTTAGGGTTAGGGTTAGGGTTAGGGTTAGGGTTAGGGTTAGGGTTAGGGTTAGGGTTAGGGTTAGGGTTAGGGTTAGGGTTAGGGTTAGGGTTAGGGTTAGGGTTAGGGTTAGGGTTAGGGTTAGGGTTAGGGTTAGGGTTAGGGTTAGGGTTAGGGTTAGGGTTAGGGTTAGGGTTAGGGTTAGGGTTAGGGTTAGGGTTAGGGTTAGGGTTAGGGTTAGGGTTAGGGTTAGGGTTAGGGTTAGGGTTAGGGTTAGGGTTAGGGTTAGGGTTAGGGTTAGGGTTAGGGTTAGGGTTAGGGTTAGGGTTAGGGTTAGGGTTAGGGTTAGGGTTAGGGTTAGGGTTAGGGTTAGGGTTAGGGTTAGGGTTAGGGTTAGGGTTAGGGTTAGGGTTAGGGTTAGGGTTAGGGTTAGGGTTAGGGTTAGGGTTAGGGTTAGGGTTAGGGTTAGGGTTAGGGTTAGGGTTAGGGTTAGGGTTAGGGTTAGGGTTAGGGTTAGGGTTAGGGTTAGGGTTAGGGTTAGGGTTAGGGTTAGGGTTAGGGTTAGGGTTAGGGTTAGGGTTAGGGTTAGGGTTAGGGTTAGGGTTAGGGTTAGGGTTAGGGTTAGGGTTAGGGTTAGGGTTAGGGTTAGGGTTAGGGTTAGGGTTAGGGTTAGGGTTAGGGTTAGGGTTAGGGTTAGGGTTAGGGTTAGGGTTAGGGTTAGGGTTAGGGTTAGGGTTAGGGTTAGGGTTAGGGTTAGGGTTAGGGTTAGGGTTAGGGTTAGGGTTAGGGTTAGGGTTAGGGTTAGGGTTAGGGTTAGGGTTAGGGTTAGGGTTAGGGTTAGGGTTAGGGTTAGGGTTAGGGTTAGGGTTAGGGTTAGGGTTAGGGTTAGGGTTAGGGTTAGGGTTAGGGTTAGGGTTAGGGTTAGGGTTAGGGTTAGGGTTAGGGTTAGGGTTAGGGTTAGGGTTAGGGTTAGGGTTAGGGTTAGGGTTAGGGTTAGGGTTAGGGTTAGGGTTAGGGTTAGGGTTAGGGTTAGGGTTAGGGTTAGGGTTAGGGTTAGGGTTAGGGTTAGGGTTAGGGTTAGGGTTAGGGTTAGGGTTAGGGTTAGGGTTAGGGTTAGGGTTAGGGTTAGGGTTAGGGTTAGGGTTAGGGTTAGGGTTAGGGTTAGGGTTAGGGTTAGGGTTAGGGTTAGGGTTAGGGTTAGGGTTAGGGTTAGGGTTAGGGTTAGGGTTAGGGTTAGGGTTAGGGTTAGGGTTAGGGTTAGGGTTAGGGTTAGGGTTAGGGTTAGGGTTAGGGTTAGGGTTAGGGTTAGGGTTAGGGTTAGGGTTAGGGTTAGGGTTAGGGTTAGGGTTAGGGTTAGGGTTAGGGTTAGGGTTAGGGTTAGGGTTAGGGTTAGGGTTAGGGTTAGGGTTAGGGTTAGGGTTAGGGTTAGGGTTAGGGTTAGGGTTAGGGTTAGGGTTAGGGTTAGGGTTAGGGTTAGGGTTAGGGTTAGGGTTAGGGTTAGGGTTAGGGTTAGGGTTAGGGTTAGGGTTAGGGTTAGGGTTAGGGTTAGGGTTAGGGTTAGGGTTAGGGTTAGGGTTAGGGTTAGGGTTAGGGTTAGGGTTAGGGTTAGGGTTAGGGTTAGGGTTAGGGTTAGGGTTAGGGTTAGGGTTAGGGTTAGGGTTAGGGTTAGGGTTAGGGTTAGGGTTAGGGTTAGGGTTAGGGTTAGGGTTAGGGTTAGGGTTAGGGTTAGGGTTAGGGTTAGGGTTAGGGTTAGGGTTAGGGTTAGGGTTAGGGTTAGGGTTAGGGTTAGGGTTAGGGTTAGGGTTAGGGTTAGGGTTAGGGTTAGGGTTAGGGTTAGGGTTAGGGTTAGGGTTAGGGTTAGGGTTAGGGTTAGGGTTAGGGTTAGGGTTAGGGTTAGGGTTAGGGTTAGGGTTAGGGTTAGGGTTAGGGTTAGGGTTAGGGTTAGGGTTAGGGTTAGGGTTAGGGTTAGGGTTAGGGTTAGGGTTAGGGTTAGGGTTAGGGTTAGGGTTAGGGTTAGGGTTAGGGTTAGGGTTAGGGTTAGGGTTAGGGTTAGGGTTAGGGTTAGGGTTAGGGTTAGGGTTAGGGTTAGGGTTAGGGTTAGGGTTAGGGTTAGGGTTAGGGTTAGGGTTAGGGTTAGGGTTAGGGTTAGGGTTAGGGTTAGGGTTAGGGTTAGGGTTAGGGTTAGGGTTAGGGTTAGGGTTAGGGTTAGGGTTAGGGTTAGGGTTAGGGTTAGGGTTAGGGTTAGGGTTAGGGTTAGGGTTAGGGTTAGGGTTAGGGTTAGGGTTAGGGTTAGGGTTAGGGTTAGGGTTAGGGTTAGGGTTAGGGTTAGGGTTAGGGTTAGGGTTAGGGTTAGGGTTAGGGTTAGGGTTAGGGTTAGGGTTAGGGTTAGGGTTAGGGTTAGGGTTAGGGTTAGGGTTAGGGTTAGGGTTAGGGTTAGGGTTAGGGTTAGGGTTAGGGTTAGGGTTAGGGTTAGGGTTAGGGTTAGGGTTAGGGTTAGGGTTAGGGTTAGGGTTAGGGTTAGGGTTAGGGTTAGGGTTAGGGTTAGGGTTAGGGTTAGGGTTAGGGTTAGGGTTAGGGTTAGGGTTAGGGTTAGGGTTAGGGTTAGGGTTAGGGTTAGGGTTAGGGTTAGGGTTAGGGTTAGGGTTAGGGTTAGGGTTAGGGTTAGGGTTAGGGTTAGGGTTAGGGTTAGGGTTAGGGTTAGGGTTAGGGTTAGGGTTAGGGTTAGGGTTAGGGTTAGGGTTAGGGTTAGGGTTAGGGTTAGGGTTAGGGTTAGGGTTAGGGTTAGGGTTAGGGTTAGGGTTAGGGTTAGGGTTAGGGTTAGGGTTAGGGTTAGGGTTAGGGTTAGGGTTAGGGTTAGGGTTAGGGTTAGGGTTAGGGTTAGGGTTAGGGTTAGGGTTAGGGTTAGGGTTAGGGTTAGGGTTAGGGTTAGGGTTAGGGTTAGGGTTAGGGTTAGGGTTAGGGTTAGGGTTAGGGTTAGGGTTAGGGTTAGGGTTAGGGTTAGGGTTAGGGTTAGGGTTAGGGTTAGGGTTAGGGTTAGGGTTAGGGTTAGGGTTAGGGTTAGGGTTAGGGTTAGGGTTAGGGTTAGGGTTAGGGTTAGGTTAGGGTTAGGGTTAGGGTTAGGGTTAGGGTTAGGGTTAGGGTTAGGGTTAGGGTTAGGGTTAGGGTTAGGGTTAGGGTTAGGGTTAGGGTTAGGGTTAGGGTTAGGGTTAGGGTTAGGGTTAGGTTAGGGTTAGGGTTAGGGTTAGGGTTAGGGTTAGGGTTAGGGTTAGGGTTAGGGTTAGGGTTAGGGTTAGGGTTAGGGTTAGGGTTAGGGTTAGGGTTAGGGTTAGGGTTAGGGTTAGGGTTAGGGTTAGGGTTAGGGTTAGGGTTAGGGTTAGGGTTAGGGTTAGGGTTAGGGTTAGGGTTAGGGTTAGGGTTAGGGTTAGGGTTAGGGTTAGGGTTAGGGTTAGGGTTAGGGTTAGGGTTAGGGTTAGGGTTAGGGTTAGGGTTAGGGTTAGGGTTAGGGTTAGGGTTAGGGTTAGGGTTAGGGTTAGGGTTAGGGTTAGGGTTAGGGTTAGGGTTAGGGTTAGGGTTAGGGTTAGGGTTAGGGTTAGGGTTAGGGTTAGGGTTAGGGTTAGGGTTAGGGTTAGGGTTAGGGTTAGGGTTAGGGTTAGGGTTAGGGTTAGGGTTAGGGTTAGGGTTAGGGTTAGGGTTAGGGTTAGGGTTAGGGTTAGGGTTAGGGTTAGGGTTAGGGTTAGGGTTAGGGTTAGGGTTAGGGTTAGGGTTAGGGTTAGGGTTAGGGTTAGGGTTAGGGTTAGGGTTAGAGGTTAGGGTTAGGGTTAGGGTTAGGGTTAGGGTTAGGGTTAGGGTTAGGGTTAGGGTTAGGGTTAGGGTTAGGGTTAGGGTTAGGGTTAGGGTTAGGGTTAGGGTTAGGGTTAGGGTTAGGGTTAGGGTTAGGGTTAGGGTTAGGGTTAGGGTTAGGGTTAGGGTTAGGGTTAGGGTTAGGGTTAGGGTTAGGGTTAGGGTTAGGGGTTAGGGTTAGGGTTAGGGTTAGGGTTAGGGTTAGGGTTAGGGTTAGGGTTAGGGTTAGGGTTAGGGTTAGGGTTTAGGGTTAGGGTTAGGGTTAGGGTTAGGGTTAGGGTTAGGGTTAGGGTTAGGGTTAGGGTTAGGGTTAGGGTTAGGGTTAGGGTGGTTAGGGTTAGGGTTAGGGTTAGGGTTAGGGTTAGGGTTAGGGTTAGGGTTAGGGTTAGGGTTAGGGTTAGGGTTAGGGTTAGGGGTTAGGGTTAGGGTTAGGGTTAGGGTTAGGGTTAGGGGTTAGGGTTAGGGTTAGGGTTAGGGTTAGGGTTAGGGTTAGGGTTAGGGTTAGGGTTAGGGTTAGGTTAGGGTTAGGGTTAGGGTTAGGGTTAGGGTTAGGGTTAGGGTGGGTAGGGTGAGGGTTAGGGTTAGGGTTAGGGTTAGGGTTAGGGTTAGGGTTGGTTAGGGTAGGGTTAGGGGTTAGGGTTAGGGTAGGGTAGGGTTAGGGTTAGGAGGTTAGGGTTAGGGTTAGGGTTAGGGTTAGGGTTAGGGTTAGGGTTAGGGGTAGGGTTAGGGTTAGGGTTAGGGTTAGGGTTAGGGTTAGGGTTAGGGTTAGGGCTTAAGGGTT